>NC_049169.1:19041140-19641140 GCF_009769625.2 Cygnus olor | reverse complement strand
ATCTATCTTTTCATTATCGCTATTTTGTCTGTCTCCTGCAGAGCATTTTATATAGAAGTTGCTACTGAAAACAAAACTAAAGCTGCATGGAACTAGTAAGGTTAGGTACAAAGATCTTTGGAGTGAAATGCACAGAAAACTGAAATAAATTTTAATGGAAAAACAGATTTTTTTTATGTCATACCTCTCTTCAAGCTCCCTAACAGGAATTAGTTATTTTATAGAACTATTATGGATGTAGGAAGTAAATACGGAGAATATTACCTTCAAGAAAAACAAAGTTACTTTGAAATTCTATTCCACAGACACACACATTTTGAAAAGGTTGACATGAAAACCAGGGAGCTGTGGGAGCACTCAACAACATAAGACATTCCATAATTTTGGGGCTGGTCTCTCAGCTATGTTGGACTCTGAAAAAAATGGGAAAGTCTCTCAAGACTAAGACACTGATGTCTTAGTTGTTGCAGTGCAGTGCTTACACAGAGCCAAGGACTTTTCTGCTTCTTGTGCTGCCCTGCTGTGCTGTAATTCCAGCAAGTGGCAATGACCAATATTTTAGATCTTTCTTATAATGTCCTATTTATTTATATGCATTGAATGAAGACACAATCTGAAACAAGGTTTCAGTGGCTAACGTTAGAGTTTCTAAGACAACAACACTACAAGGGGAAGCTAGGGACAGATGATGAAAATAATAAAAAAGATGTTTGATGTTTTCTTTCATAAGCATAGTAACGGATAATATTGCTAACAAATGTAGTTAGACCATTGAACCAATCTGGCTTTTGCATACTTAAAAAAAAAATTCTCTGAAATATATACTCTAAGCAAAAATTTTAACTCTGATATAAGTAACATACCAAATGTTAAAGTAATGGGTCTAGAATATGTATTTTGCCAGATTTTCAAATATGGTTTAGTACTGCAAATAAGAAAGACATTTTGAACACTAAGTGGAGTTAATGTTCTGGAATTTTGGCATTTAAAACAAGCTCCTTTAACCTTTGTTGATGATTTTACCAAATGTAGGAGCAGCTTTCATTACCATTGCAATGCAGACAGTGAAGCTTTAAAGAAAATGTCAGACATTAAGAAAGTGTCTGGTAGGTTCTGTACTTTTAGTAGCTCTTTTCCCAACAGTATTTGCAAGCCTGCCTATGTCCAAATTCATTTTGCTAAGGAAGATAAGAAAGAGGCATATAATATGTCAGCTTCAACTGCTGATGTGAGTTATTTCCCTTTCTTCTCCCCTTTAGTACGAAAAGAGTAAGGTATATAAAGTAAAGAGTAAGTGATACCTTGGAGAAAATCCAGATTATTTTTTCTCTGTGGTAAAACCTTAAGTGACACTTAATTTGAAATATCAAGAGTTGCATTTCCTATTCCTTTCAAATTAAAAACAACAACAACAACAACACGCTGAACGTGTAAAAGGAGAAAAAAATGCTTTAAGATGATTAAAATACTAAATGTTGGAACCTTAATGTCTTTGGACTCCCCCCATACTCTCCTCTTCAAGTCCTTGATTGGATGTCTAGCTTCAAATTGATTCAGTTTTAGCAAAGAGACTGCACAGTGTCTCACTTCTAAATTATTCTGTAATCTTGTGATGATGGTAAGCTCTCCTGGTGAAGAAGGTTCAAATCTCTTTCAGCTACTTAGATGTTTTTGTTGTTGCTGTTGTTGTTTTTAATCCACCAACCAACAACAACAACACAAAACCAACCAACCAACCAACCAACCAAAAAAAACCACCAACCAGCCAACCAACCAAACAAACAACAGTGGTTTATATTGCTTTCAGTATCATAATCAAGCCATCTCATAGGAGATCTCCATCTCAGAGGTGAGCTGAAAACGTGTAACAGCTATTGTTTGCTAGACCCTCTATGAGCAGGGCTGCTGCCAGCAGCAGGAATAGCTGTAGACACTGCTTGGGTAAAGAAAAGGTGAACAGGGAAGCCACCTTTGGAATCTGTGTGACTGATATGGGTGATTGATTCAGCCTAAGGACATAACAATAGAGGTTTATGTAGATGAAGATTTTGACTGGTGGGAAGCAAGTCTCTCTACAGTCTAAGCTCTCTTCCTCTCCCAATCCATATAATTTCTGGATAATTTAAGCGGCTTCCCACTCAAATCCTCTATCAACTAGTGAAAAGTTCTCTCTCTACCTTTCATACTCCAAGGGAAAAATGGAAATCTGATGGAAAATACCCCTTAACAGTAAGCTGTGTACCGAAGCTTTATTTCAGTGCTTTTCAGGGAAACGCACAAACATTTCTGAGGGTACAGACCTTTGAGACTGTTGTATTTGCCACCTTTTGTATTCTTTTCACTTGTATGTACAAATATCTCACAGGTAAAGATTTGTCTCTTTCCTTCCTCTGCTCTCATCTCCTTTATGTCCTTTAATGTCAATATCAACCACATATGAAAGTGACATAATTTTATGTTTCTCATTGGTAGTAATGGATCAGCAAATGAGTTTCTGTCATCAGCACCCATAGCTACTTATCCTGGAAACATCTGTGGGATGTTCTCTTGTGTTCATCCTTGTGGGCAAGGGCAAGTGCAAAGCTATGGGCTGTGAAGTGCCAGCCCTGGGTAAGTTCTTTACATAGCACTTTCAGCCATGGATCACCGTTGTGCTTGCTGCGGTACACAAGATAAATAGGCAAACAAAGCATAAGAAATGATATAAATAAAATGGATCTTCATGGCCTTGGTGTGAAATACAACAAAGAGTCTGTAAAACTAATTGAATCACTAGGGAAATATTTCTTCACTCCTAATAATACCTCCGTATCAGTGTTACCTTTCCTTTTCTTTAAGTGCTTGTAATTCAGACTGTCAAGTTCTTTAAACATAAGGACAAATGCTCATGTAATTTTGTGCCTGAAAAGCAGCTATTGCACATAAGCAATCATCTAAAAAAATCACAAGGAACTTAGTATATGGATTTAGTTTGTCTATATGGCAGCACAATGACATGATAGATTGTAATGGTTCTATGGTAAATAATGCAGTTTAAAATTAGACTTTAAAAACAGTGTAGCTGCCTCAGTTCACTGAGTGTTTAAAATTATCTCATCTCTCATTTACTTCCATCAAATATATTTTTCTTCTTTTGAATTTAGCATTCCGAGGCAGGGAAATCCAGAATTATTTCACAGTAAAATGACATTAAGAATCTTCATTAAAGTGACACATCAATCTATTTATACCCCACTCATCAATATGATTCCTTAATTGTAATTACATAAATTCATCAGGAATTCTAGTCTTATATTTGCTTATGTGTTTTTTTTTTTTTCTTTTTCCACTCATAAAAGCAACCTTAAACACTAGGTGTTTTATTTCATCCACAAGATGGCAAAAAATTAAAACTGTTGTGGGTGTCTGTGGATTCACAGCAAAGACCAATTGGAAAGAAAGTGCTGGGCTGTCTTTTGGTGACTTTAAATTTTGTGGTGCTCCACCTCTATTACCCTTATATACTTTGTGCAACCAAATACTTGCTGCTATTACTCACTTTCCTACTGAATATACTATCTGAACACTGATTCTCTTGCCAATAAAAATAACTGATGTTTCAAAAAAGTAACAAATAGTTAAAAAGCTCCCAGATTTTACATTAGACCTGAAAAAATAGTAAAAAGATCTAACCCTAGATCAGAGCCCTTATCAACCCTATAGGAATAAGAAATCTTATTTCAAGTTTTCAAGACTTCTTGAGTCAGATCTGTAAACTGAATCTTTGTTTTTCACATTATAATCTTAGGGTATTCAAAGTGATGCTTTTGGAATTGTTTATACAAGCAATAAAATATTTATGGGACCAGAAAATAAAACACTTAATTTTGTTTCTTTTAGTGAGTTTGAGTGCCTTTCATATTGGTGTATGGCTATTTCCATGCTTGATTTTGATTAGAATTTATATACTGAATCTGTAAAACTGTTGTAGTTTTACCTTGCTAAGCAGCTGAACTCCACAGCAACCAGTCTCTCACTCCTCCTTATCAGAAGAGGAGGGGAAGAAGAAAAGAAAAAAAACAATTAATGGGTTGAGATAAGGATAATTTGATTAAAGGAAAAATAATTATTAAGGTAAAATTATTATTAAGGGAAAATTAAATAATTTAACTAAAGGGAAAAGGAAAAAGAAAAGCGCAGAGAGAGAGGACAGACATTTTCATAACAAGAGCCTGTCCCTCCCCTCTCCTTCCCTTCTCCCACCTTTTATTGCTGAGCATGATATCATATGTTATGGAATATCCCTTTGGTTGGTTTAGGTCAGCTGCCCTGGTGGAGTCCCCTTTCCACCTATTACCTACCCCTAGCCCGCTGGCTCTTGGAGGGGTTGGAGGGAGTCGTCATGCAATAGACACAACACTGGTGTGATACCAATGCTGTTATATCTACAAGTGCAGAGCATAACACTGTATAGGCTGCTGTCGGGAAAGTTAACTCCATCCCAGCCAGACCCAGTACAAAAATATTTTCTGATACTCAGTTAATGAATATGCATGTAAAACTGTGAAGATTTAGAAAAATTACAGAGGAATTTTCTGTCAAAAAAAAATAATCAGAAAATTCCAACCTATTTCTGTTTAGTACCACATTGTGTATCCAGTGAGACCAGCTCTGTCCAGTGGACAGAATTAAGCTACTTATGGTGACCCTGATAGATAAACATTATGAGAGTTTGTGTACAAATATGATCCATAACGAATTGTGGCCCCGTTATCTACTTCACTCCCAGAGGTGAAGAATTATTTCTACATTTGTTCATACAGCTGATGAGGCTGGTCCTGCTTATGTTGCTGCTCAGCCATATATGTGAATGTGTCCTGTAACACACTTCTGAGATCTCAGGAAAGAGCCTTTTTTCTGTAAGAATTCCTTGCAGATAGTGGATACTGTCCATATTCCAGGCAGGGGAAGTGGAACATTTACTGCAGATGAGTTATTACTTGTTACTTACTAAAGAAAAGAGAAGCTTTTAGAGTTCCTGCTGGAACAAAGAGTCCTAGAGTATGCTGTCCTGTTGAAAGTCCTCTCTCAGGCTCCTGTTTTCTTGATCGCCATCGTTTACCATATGGAGGTTTCTTGTAGCAAGAGTTTGAGTTTTTAATTGCAAAGAAAGACATTTACAGAGTTCTACCATGTTTTATGTATTTATGTATGTGTGCATTTATTTATTTATTGCAATTTGCAAGACTTACTCTTTGTAAACTATAAATATTTTTTGAGCTCAGACACAAAATGAGTATTTACTGGTTTGATTAGACATTTTAAAAAGAAGAATTCCAGTAAATTTATTTTGTATGTGTGTGTGTTATAAAGTTAAAAGGCCATAGGATGTAATGTTGGTCAAGGGTAAAATGTGAGTTAATGTTACAAGTTTTATTTTCTAACATTTTTTCATATATATAATACTCTTGCTCATTAGAAGTTGTTTATGGTTAAACCAACCACATTTCTACAAGATTAATTCAAAAAATAAAATCAGTCTCTACTTTTATGGTAAATCAATGCTTGCAACCGTAAATAAAAACAAATCACCATAGTAATGCCTGTTCTTCTAACAATCCATTCTTCCTCTCCATTGTGAATCTTTAGAATTAAACCCTCTCATATGGGTTAAATATTTATGATCACAATCAATTCATTTTGGTTTTACAGCCTTCCTTTTTGACTTCTGTATTATGAGTAAAAAGATGTACAAGCCCAGAGATTCACCAGCAAGCAAAACTTTGAGCTCAAAGTACACTACTAAAGTAGAACTGCTGTAATAAATTTATTTAATAGTACCAAGATGTATTTATTATTGGTATACTCACAGGTTCTAATACACTCCAGGCTGTGTGATCATTTCTGTTACAGACAAATTTTTTAAGGTGTTATAGCTCAGCTATAAAACTATTCTGGTCTCAAATTTGACTTAAAAATCTTAGACTAACTCCAGCTTAGAAAAATTCCATGTTAAAATCTTAGAACAATGCAAACTTTAAAAATGTCTGTGTTGGGTGGTTTGGTTTAATAGTTTTTTGATTTTAATTTTGTTTGGAAGACAAAATGGTGCAATCATAAAAAAAAAAAAAAAAAAAAACTAAAAAAAAATCTATGGTGATAAATATTTGTCTTTAAAGCATTAAAAGAAGTTTGGCATGAACAAATGAAACTTAATATCATTTAGGTTTCTAATAGAGACAATTGTAAATGGGACATTTAAGTTAATGTCTCAGCCTTTGTTATCTTTATTACTGCATTCTGCCATTTTTCAAACAATATACTGAAGACTGATGAAAAACTTTTGCTACTGCATCTTGCTTTTCTTTTAGTTACATTTAAACAACATTGCCACAAGACAATTTTTAGTGCTATCACATTGCATGTTTTGGAAAATTTATAATGGGATACCTCATAAAGAACAGTATACTCAAAGCAATTAAGTCCGAAGCCTCCTCAAATGTGGTCCACTAACACAAGTGTTGGGGTATTTTTCACACTTCTGAGACAAACACTTTGAATCTTGATTTTCTCTTAATTCCATGCTAATAAAGTGATTATAATTTTTCCTTCTGTTGTTTTGTTTTGCCGTGTAATCTCCCCCTCTCTCCCCAAGAAACAAATATTTTTGTTTCTTGATCATGCAGTAATTATGTTTCCAGTTATTTTACTCTTTACAGTTTTTCCCCCCAGTTCTTTGTGATTCACTGTGTCTTCTACATGTCTTCTACAGCACAACTGGCAGCACTAGTGAAAGCTACTGTCTTGCCTGCTAACTAGCACACCACATTTGTTTAGGTCGGGATTTGCTGTCAGTTTGGCCTATTTGCTTATCATTGAGACGTGCTTCTCTCACACAATCCCTTCTTCTCAGTAGAAACAATTTATTTAGAGTTGTTACTATGTGATGGGCAGCTGCCTTTTCTTTTTCTTATGAACTGGTGAAGCTCCCCTTTCCCTCTGTACAGCGAAATGATGTCTCTCATTCAGAATCAGGGTGACAAAGACTGCAGCAGTATATGCTGGACAGATAAGAAGTGCTCATATACTTAACACTGCTTTTCTGTCTGCATCATGGGTCCCCTTTGATAGAGAGGACAAGTCCCTGCAAATTAGAAATGTAAATATCCACATTGGAGTAACTTGTTTTGCATTATTTTTCTGTTGAAAAATTATTTTCTCTGTAACACCTAGTAAGCTAGCCTACAATGCCATGACTACTTCCATGAAAATAAAAAAGAGGATATGAAAAATTTAACAGGCATAAAAAATATATATTTTTTTTTAGATTAGAGTAAGCTACACACTATAAAATAAAAGCTAGGAGAGAGGTATTCAGTTTGATATCATGTTGGATACCAAACATAATAAAGCCATCAGTGATGAGAAAAGAGGCAGCTGTATGCAGATCTGTGGAGTTTTTTTCATATCTAAAAATATTGTCTCCAGAAAAATAATGAAAATTTATAGCTAGATCCAAAACAGAATAAAATCAGCAACAGAGTTTCTATTTACTTCAATGAGTAATCATTTGTGTAGATACCCTTTTTCTGAAGGATGAATAAAAGAGCCAGCCACAACTAATGGAAACTTGATGTTAACACTTATGGGATGGGTTGGAAACAGTTGCTGAAATCAGAGCTAAAAATCAGCTGTGAAGATACAGCCTCTGAACAGGTTTGTAGAAACCATCCAAGAAAAAGCTTAATTGAATGTTAAATATGTTTTCACACATTGAGATTCAGACTTTGGGCTGTGCTTAAAGAATTTCAGTCCATTTTCAAGCAGCTGGTACACTCACAGATGTTTTATGAAACATCTGTTAAAGATGAATACTGAAATGAGTGTTAAAAACTGCTTCGGAAAGCTTCAGTTCTTCCTACGGCTTTGCTTATCCCTGGAGCTACATACACATCCTTAGCTTGAAGGTGGCCCTTCTTCTACATCCTATACCTTTGCCCACTGCCATACTACTATATACTGCTTCTTAAGTGGGTCGTTGCTAATCTAGTTAAACCATTCTCATCCACAGCTACTCCAGAGGGAATGATATCAGGAAACCTCATGGAGAAGGAAGTGCCAATGAAATCAACAAAAACAAACTTCCTTCTTAAATAAATAAATAAATAGATAAAAATCGGAAGAACGTGTAAATCTGAGGAGTTAAGAGGGACATATATACCTAGAGAGTTCAGATTCTTGATATTCAGGAACCTTTACATGCAGATTTTTATTTTAAGTGGACGTATGAAAAGTGTCCATGTGTTCATGTTTGCAAGGAAAGTATTCCTTAATAGGCTGCAGAAGAGTGAATGTCTTCGTCTAGATTTTTTCCTTATTTTATTTCATGTAATTGAGACACCTGTTTTACGAGTGACCTTTCACACCAACAAAGCTTTATGGTTAAAGAAGAAAAGCAGAATAAATTATTACAAGACTGAACAAGAAAAGCTTGAATGGTGGACTCTGACCTTGTCAGATACTGTCAAGCTCTCAGGCTCAATATCTGTTTGTCAGGTTGTCCATCAAATTAGATTCTATACAGAGAAGGATTGAAAGGAGGCTCTTCAAAATAACACAATAGATTTTTTTTTCTATTCATAAAATAATGCAAAATAAAAGTAAAATTCCAAAGCATGTTTTGAGTAAATAGTAGAGTTTCAATTTTCAAAAGATTTTTATAAAATGAATCAACTTTGTACTTATATGAAAATAGTCTGTCTTTGGCATTTTTTTAATACTGTGAAACTGCATGAGAAAATACATTAAATATTAGAGGTAACAGAGGCTAAAATCCAAAAATTTCTGAAGAAAACCAAACTAGAGAACTGTAAATGAAAGAAAAAGTATTAATCAATGTTTAAAAGGATCTGTAACATTTTTTTCCTGAGGACTCTCAGGGAAATTTAGGGGCACACATTCATACAGAAAAAGATTTTTTTTTTTCACATTTTTTCTCACTTTGTTGAGAGAATTGAAGTGACAGTTTACCAGGACTCAGTAGGTATAGGATTATTAACAAATTATTTAATGATAAAAATAGTTATGAAAATATATATCAAGTCATTAAATAACATGTAAGAAAATCAGACAGTCTCCCTGTGGTTAGTTCCATCTGTAATGATCCATGCAGGAGATTTTTTCACCTTGCTCTGGGGACCAGGTGCTGACCAGAGACAGAGGCATGATTCTGGATGTCCTGGAGTCTGACTGCCATGCTCCAAAATTGCAGTTAATCTGCTCTGCACACCAATGAGAGAGGAAGATGGTGACTGTGATATTCAGGAAAAAAGTATGGCTAGAACACGGGTACTTAAAGTACAATCCAATGTGCAGAACTGATATGCACAGCAGCTAGGTAAAATATTTTCATTCGATCCTGATACCAGCTAAAACCAGTGGCTTATTCAAGTGTACTTGAGAAATGCATTCAGGGGAAACAAACAAACACAAAAACAAAACAAAACAAAACAAAAAAACAGAAATACATGAAACTCGGCTTCACACAGAACAGGCTTAGAAGGTTTCCATGAAATATTAACTCTCACATCCAACAGTTTAGCCTCACATGACATGTAATCAGCACATTGTTCTCTATTGCAAATCAAACTGCAGCACCTAGTCTGCTCACCTTCCTATCATGTTTAACAACACATCCTCCTCAGTATCCTGCTGGCAGCTCTGCTCATCTCTTACTGCAGCTTTTCACACTCCTGCAGAAATGAACCAATAAAATAGCTTCTTCCACCAGGAACAGTCATGCTGTCATAAGTTTAATGAAATAATTTTCACTCCATTCTATAAAGATCTGTCTTTTGGCCAAATTAATCCCTGGTCTAGCTAGCTTACATTTTTTGGGATATCCTTGAAATAAATAAATAAATAAAAATTAACATATATGCTAAAATGAGTAAATAGTTCCATATAAAGGAATTGGCTATTTTGAAAGAGGTGAAGAGATTAAAGTAGGTGAGTGCATACATGCCCTTTTGAGTACTGCTAATGCAGGAGTCTCTTTGTATTTTCAGTATTAGTTGAAAATTAGTCAATTCACAAAGTTTACTTATTAAGTTTTTTTCATCCCAAGTAAAAATAGATACATAAAACCTCATGGACAGATTTTTAAACCACAGCTTTCACTCTGAGGATGGCAATTCCCATGGGGTGACCTTAATCACATGACAGTGATGTACTGTATCATGTTCAGTTGTTTACTTATCAGTTTCTGAAACTGATGGATCAGATAAAGGAGCTTGTTTATCATGTTCAACTCCTTGTCTGTTTGATTCAGTGAAAGTTTTATCAGATTTAACATGTTATGTATTTATCAGGTGATATGTGTGTTTAATGTGCAATGCAATAGATAACGATAGTGTTGTGAGGGCAGGGAATCTGTCAGCGTTTCCATTATAAACCCCATTTGCCAAGCTTTATCACTGAGCTACAGCTCACTGGTTGTCAGCCCAAATGTATTCTTTTAAATAAAATCATATTTATATTGGTTTGACTACTTTATATTCAGAGAGCTTAAACATTCCTATTGTTTTAGAGGCTTTTCACTTAATATGGGAAAAAATGCTTCCAAAAGCAGGCAGAAGTGTTTTGTTTCACACTTTTATGCACAAAGCTCACATTATCATTAAAGGGCATTACATCTATTTCTCATTTGATAGATCTACATCTCTACATATTCACTAATGGGCTACTCTGTTCTATAAGCTTAAACACAAATAAACAACATGTTTCTGAGATATTTCATGCTTCTAGGATAATCTGAGGCTCAAATAAAAAATAAAGTAAATTATGCTGTATTTAAATTAGGTGAATAGGTTCTTTATGACAAAATTTCTGCTAATGTAATGAGAGTCGTTCTGCACGGGAGAAGGCTATCAGGAAATTCTTGAAATTCTTCAGTGAAAAAGAAGTGTTTGTGTGTCAGTGTGACTGCCTGTGGTGGCTTTCTTCAATTTTCCTAAGTTACTTCGCTGAATCATGCTTTAGTAAGAACACAGATTTCTGCAGGTGTAGTACTTTAGAGCAACCTCTGGCCACAGCTTGCTGCATGAGTCTGTGTTAGATTGACTAGTGCTCCCAGGCTCACACAAAAGGAGGCAACATGCCAGATTCACACCAGCGCAGGACTCAATAAGTGTATTGATGAGGGCAAAAATGTGTCTGCAAGACAATTATGATTTTCATACACGTGTTTATATAAAGGGATTCAAAGGATGCATAACAGGAATCCAAAGAACAGATACAGATGCATGAAATGTTACATGCTCCAGGATGACAGTTCATAATGTCCACAGAAATCATTTCAGTAAACAGTCAGACTAACTAAAACAAATCGGCAGCAGAATAAAACGGTTAGTTATCACCATTTACACAGTTCAAGGTGCAGAACATCATTCCCAGCAGCAGAATATGAGTAGTGGCACTAGTAGGTGCATTTCTTGCCCTGTTTAAAAGGGAATATGGCAGATTTAAGGTATAATATCCCCAGGCTTTCCTACATGAAACAAAAGCCTAAGCATAACAATAACATACCCAGAATAGAAGGAAGACTGGCGTTGCAGCCTCACTTCTATTTCTGAAGTCCTTCTTTTTTTTTTTTTTTAATTCTTTTTTTCTCTCTTTATTTTTTTATTAATTAAGGAAACAAATAAGTAAATAAATACCTTAGTTCAGGAACCTGGCTCCCAAGCTTGGAAAAGAGATCTGGCATCGTAGACCAGGTATTTCCATAATTCAGTAATGTTTGGAGTCTGGACCCCTTGCATTAGCCAGTCCTTTTGTCTTTCACATTATCTCAGTTTCACATATGTAAAAGTTGTGTTGGCATCAGTCTTCCATCTGTGATAGGTAGCACTGAAGTTTTGCAGCTTGGCTAGGGTAATCCTTTGCAACAGAGGCTTGTGTCACCATACTCACAAATCTGTGCACATTGGGTTGGAAAAAGAAAGAATAAATTGAACATGTACAGCTGTGTTTTGTACCACCTGAATAGTGTGTCAATACTATGATAACCTTGAATTTTGTGCTTACAGAAACATTGTGAGGAAGTAATTGTTGGATGGTTTTTTTTTTTTTTCTTTTTTTTTTTTTTTTCCCATTTTGAAAAGGAGATTGTTTCACACAGATGACAACATATTGTCTTTGCTGAAATGAGAATAGGTCCTCATCAGACTGTGTCATTTATTGACTAAGTTAAAAAAAAATGTACATCTTTTAACCTACTTACTGACCTCTAGAATGTCTACAATTGTAAAACATATTATGTTTATAAAGACCATTTCTCTCCAACAAATACAAAGGGATGTTTTGCCTTCAACTTCAATGAGAGCAGAATTTAGGCCTAAGAGACTTGCTCATATTCAGAAACAAAAAAAGTGGAATCAAGTACAGGTCTCATTCTAACAGATTTATCACAAAACTAGGCTTGGAAAATCTTTTTTTTTCCTGTTTGGTTCTCCTTTGCCCTGTGTCATGTGACAGTTTATGTCTTTGTAAGTCTTCCCATTGCAATGCAGTAGCCTTCCTGGCATGGCATGAATTGCTCTACAAAGTTCACAGCAGTGGAGAATCAGGGCATTTAAGTGAAGACTATTGCTGCATTTTAATGTGCTTTCACTAAATGAAGGGCTTTGCCACATCTTCAATGCTCTGATGAAAGTTCTTTTTTACAGTTAATGTCTGTGCTGTTTCATACAATGTTATAAATATTTATTGTGAGCAAAACATCTCTTCAGCATTCACAGCAAGTATTCACAAACAGCATCCATATGGTATTTTCAATATTTTATGTTAATATTTGAGTTAGTGTTATAATGTCAGCAGGAGCTCTGAGGCTGGTATGATGGAAATCGAAAACTGCTATCAACATTAACACTGCATTCCTGTTGTCTCTTCAATAGCTCATGACAAATGTCAATGCTAATCTTACCCTGCTGATATGAATAATGCCCCCAAAACAAACTGTAATACAGAAGTCATTTGAAAACAAAAATAAAATGGTAGAAGTCTTGAGTATTTAAATTAGAAGCAGAAGCTCATACTCATGAATAATGACATTTCAAAGGAAGGTAGAGTACCTTATGTCTGTATAGTCACAGGTTGTCAGAAAAGAAAATAAACGAAAAATTGTGTTTCTTCTACTGGTTTAATCAGTTATTAGTTGGAACATTGTGGAAGTATTTTTCATTAAATGAAATGTGAAGAATGTGATGGGAATGAAAATCAGAATTCTTGCTCTGAAAAAAAAAAATGAAAAAAATGCTCATTGTGAAATGTTAGGTCAGTGCAAAAACATTGCATTCTTTGTGATAGGGAATGTGTTATTTCAAATAGGTATGTAATATGTTTTTTTTTGCTGTCTTCACAGGAATCCAGGTACCAGATGGGAAACTGAGGGGAAGACAGTGCTTTGATGAATTCAGTCTTCCTTGCTGAAAAATTTAAACTTATATTTTCCTAAAACTGCCTGCATCTTTTCAGGTATAAATAAACCAAGTTGGATTCAATTCTCTGTCACTGTACTCTGTGCTTGACTCTTGAAAGCAGGTATGGCAGAGCAAAACCAAGCAGAATGCAGACTACAAAGTAACTTAAAAGCATCTTTATGTCACTTTTCTGAGTGGCACTATTATAATATTTTGCATGGCTGGCCCATCTGCCATTTAGACCAAACCGTGAAAATTATATCTAACAGCAGGAACTGGGTGATCTAGGTGATCTATGCCCATGTGAAATTTTGGGCAAAAAGTGATCCCAGACAATCTCTGAAGTTCAGAGTCGGTGAGACTGCCTCGGTGCTGGATATCACTGGGGCCTCATCTGCCCTGGAACTGGCAGCTTCTTCATGACATTGCTTTGGGCTCTGCAGTTTGTATTTGCTACATATCAGACTGTGTCTGTGTTAGAAAACATTAAGACAAGGCAGGAACTAAAAAGGGTTCATCACTAGTAACAGCATCATTCACTCCAAAGAATGATTTCTGGTCCCATGCAATATAATACAAATCAATTTGTCTCTCACTTTTCAGGGCTACCACCCACCAGATCCGGCTGGCCACATCCACACAGGATAATTTGTGTGTGGGTCCTATGACATAATTTCTGATTTATTTATTTAATTTTTATTTTTGTGATTGTTATCTTCAAGTACCTGTATTAGTAAGATGCCTATTATACAGCTCACTAGAGTGGTATACAGCATTTGTACTGGGAGCTGTTCCCATTTGAACAGTGGGAGCTAAGCCTGATGTGATTTTATCTACTCTGCTTAGTGTAAAGAGTCTCTGGAATGTTTTATATTCCCAGAAACAGATTTTGTTTCAGAGGAGTAAACCCATGACAGAAATACCATACAAACAGTGTGAGCAAATAGCTAATTTGACAAAACAACACCAAAAACTACATGATCCATATCTTTGTTAAGGTTCCCTGGTCAAGGTACCAGGAAGTAAAAAAGAAGAAAAATTTCCAGAGTGGAAAATTTGAGATATGTACAGAAAGAGGAGGAAAGAAGGAAAGAAGGAAAGAAGGAAGGAAGGAAGGAAGGAAGGAAGGAAGGAAGGAAGGAAGGAAGGGAGGGAGGGAGGAAGGAGGGAAGGAAGGAAGGAGGGAAGGAAGGAAGGAAGGAAGGAAGGAGGGAAGGAAGGAAGGAAGGAAGGAAGGAAGGAGGGGAGGGAGGGAGGAAGGAGGGAAGGAAGGAAGGAGGGAGGGGAGGAAAGAAGGAAGGCATGAGGGAAGGAAGGAAGGAATGAGGGAGGGAAGGAAGGAAGGAAGGAGGGAAGGAAGGAAGGAAGGAAGGAAGGAAGGAGGGAGGGAGGGAGGGAGGGAGGAAGGAAGGAGAGAAGGAAGGGAGGGGGGAGGGAGGGAGGGGGGGAGGAAGGAAAAAGAAAAAGAAAGAAAGAAAGAAAGAAAGAAAGAAAGAAAGAAAGAAAGAAAGAAAGAAAGAAAGAGAAAGAAAGAAAGAAAGAAAGAAAGAAAGAAAGAAAGAAAGAAAGAAAGAGAAAGAAAGAAAGAAGGAAGGAAGGAAGGAAAAAGAAAATTCACTATAGCTATATCTATCTTTTGAGTAGATCTTTCAGAGTTAGTCTGCATCTTTTTTTTTGGGCAGTTACTCCTAGTTGCTGTCCTGTTCACAGAAGGTTCTTGTGACCCAGATGATACCTAACATGTCTAGGAAAGGATTAGACACCATCTGCAACTTCAGTCAGCTGAAACTCACATTGCAATTCACCCCAATAACCAGTCTATAGTGAGGTCCCAGACTCAATTATTCAAGTGCAGACAGTTCTGCCATGATTACAAGATTTAGTAATTTGTAGTGGTCTTGAGCAAAGCCTGAGTCTACTGTAGATAAATATCAATATCTGTATCAAGGCACTGAGAGGGCTTTGCTACATGCCTGATGCTGTGTACTCAAAGTTGTTGCATTTCATAGTAAATGCACATCTGAAGGCATTATGGTTTAGTTACATGACTTTAAAGTATATTTGCCTCCCTCCTCTAATGGTCTGGGAATGAAGCTATTCAACAGACTAACACTTAATCTGCTATTAATTACTATATCCATGTAAAACTATTCACTTTCTCTCTTGATTCAACATTTATCTGGCTTTGTGAAGGAAGAAGTGACTTCTGCCTAAACCCAATGATTAAACCTTTATAGTTTAATTATGAGATAGACATTTCTATTTGTAATATTTGCTGGAGCTCACTGTCAGCCAATGTGTTCTCTGAGGATCTGCAAGCACAGTGTAGAAGGCAAGATGGAAATTTTTGACTTACTATCTTCTTCTGGGACAAACAGATGTTATTGGATCATATATCCTATTAAGTTTTGAGCTCAGCAGATGCTGGACAATTCTGCCCCTCAAAGAGTAAAGATTTCATTTACTGACCACAGTTTTACTGAGCTCTGGCTAAACTTAGAGTTTCCCTAGAGCTGCTGTGATGTACTTACACTCAAAGACCTGTTACCTAAGAGTCATACTCACGGTTCATATAACACATGCAAGTTGTCTGCAAGTCTGTAGTAGAGTTGACTAAATCTTGTCATCTTCCATTAAATTTTGTTTCTCCTATTACTTGCTCCTGTCTGTCATCACATTATTCTCCTCAAAGGCTCAAATTCCTTTGAATTCAGCATGTAGAGTATTCTCTAGCTCTTTTAAAGAAATGTTTTATCTTCTAGCTCCATTAAGATCCCTATTCTTACTGCAATTGGAATCACACATCCCGATTTACCTTCCATTTTGACTTCTGTACTTGGAAGTAATCATCAGATCTCTCCAGTTCCTTACTGAGTGGCTGAATCACACTCTTTCAGTTTAGTGTCATACCACCCTGTGACCAGAAAGTACATGAAACTCCAATGCAGTGATGCAGGATAGTGTCTCTGGCAGTTGCTAAGAAGTGATATTATATTTACAGGTGACAGGAGATTAATTTGTGTGTTACAGTTTCACCTCAATGATTTTTTTTTTTTAAATCCTTATCTCTTCTTGTCGAGAATCAAATCTGCAATTTTGACACAATAATATATATTTCATTTACTGTGTCTGACATGGTACATGTTATGTATAATGTTGAACTTCATAAAAGTGAGGATGTAAGAGCTATTTGTAAGGATCAGCATGTAGAAAAAAAAATGAATTATTTGTTGGGAACAACATTTTCTTGAGAGAGATCCATGCAAAGTTCATATTTTTCCTGCAGGCTGAAAATTAAAAGGAAAGTCTTTCCTGACGTTTTGCAGTTGACAGTCACAGTTGTTTAGCTCCAGTTAAATGACAATATTGTAGGGAGCTTGAACTCGCATAGTGTATCTAATAGGAGCTAATCTATTAGTGATAATGTGTATCCTGGAAACTAGATGTTTATCAGCTTTTACAAACAGTAATGAATTAAGCCTAATACCACCTCTGAGGCAGACAAGTATTATGAGTCCTTTTTTTCTGGGTGGAGATTGAAAGGCATGGGGAGGTGATTTGCCCAAGGCCACACTTGAAATAACAGAAGAAATCCAGCATTGTTAGCTCCAAGAACTGCTTAACCACTACTTATTTCAAAAGCGGTATAAATTAATGAGTTAGTTGCATTTATGAAAACATAGCTGAATTTTATTTCTACTATGTAACTATCAGGGAACAGACATATTAATTTTATTTTATTCACTCCTCAAATTAATAATAATAATAGAAGTGGATATAGTTGTTTTGCTTCAAAAGGTTACATGAAACCCTACAGTGTTAACACTTGCTTTGCAATATTTCTTTTGTTAAGTCTAAGAAAACTCTGGAGGTTTGGACACCATTATGTGGTATCTTTGATTAAAGTGTAATCATACTAAATGTCAGTCTTTATGGTTAGATTTTCTTAAGTGCATGTCATTTAAATGTACATACCATTACTAACTGTATAATCAGCAGAAAAATCGTCAATATAGTGTGATAAGAACACCCACACTGATTTTTATTTTGATAGTCATAGATGAACTGTCAAAGACATCCTATATGAAGATAAACAAAATAACATCACATTCTCATTAGCTTTGGAGAAGCAAATTTACGAATTGATTGTCATGATTTCGTTTTAAACCTGTGAAATTATACAACCAGTTTTCCTGAGTCACACTTAATCTAAAGCCCAACCTTTATCTATCATGTATCTACACCAATAACGACCTAAAGGTTTTGCAACTCAAGACCATCCATACCACACTGGAAAAAAAGGAAATTCTGATATTCCAAAAATATGAGTATTTATAAATTATTAATTTATATTGATTTAATCTGAAGGAATGTGATAAAGGGAGATAGTTGACATCCTGTCATCTTCATCCTATACTGTTCTATTCTATAGTTGTTACCACATCATGAGCCTTTATTGTTGGTAGCTTCTACTTCAAACTTGTCAAAATTTGACCAAAAAAGTGATTAGCTCTGCATGTTAGATTTTCCCTTTTTTCCTTTTTTTTTTTTTTTTTTTTCCTTTTCTAAGAAAACCTGCAAAGTGTTAACGTAACAACCTCTTCATCATCGTCTGAATATACTAAGGAATGTTCTGTGGGAGCTTTCCAAAAGTATATGGCTCTTCAAGGGCTAGAGCTGTTAGAGAAGGATCATCTGTCACAGAAGTTGCACAATATCTTCTTGTGTCATATGAGTTTTCAGTTCTCTCAGATATTGCATACTGGATAACACATCCAATGGTCATAAAAAATATAGAAACATGGGAGAAAGTTTCCTGAGTGCCATTAGTAGCCTGTCTACATATGCATTTTTTTTCTCCTATTCCTTCCACTTTTATACATGGAGATAGTCATGTTTGAGAGGCACATTTAATGGTCTTTCATCTTCTGCTCATCACTTTCATGCTGCCTAGGCCTGGTTCCCTTCACTGCTTAGATCAATATGCTTCTGGTAGATGCTCCTTTCCATGGTCCACTGTCATGTGCCCTCTTAGGTTAATGTATACCTAGAAAGGAGCACAATGTGGTATGGAGCCCTAAACTGGCCTTGTCTCTTCTGTCTGGTACCAGGAATATTCTGAAATTATGGGAATAATACAAATGCTATTTAGTATATTCTGTGTGGAAATGCATTCGAGAAAAGCTCTATGATCAGTGATCAATAATCAATAGATTGATGCTATAGATCTCCAAAGCCAGCAAAGAAGTAGAACCAGACTAAGATGTGCTAGGAGTTCAGTTCTAGACAAACCCACTCAGAGATGAAAAGTTGCAGATCCGAGAGTTCTGAAGCATACATTTTTATTTTGAGATTTATCTTTTCAGAGTATACTTTTCCATGTGTCTTCCAGATCAGCTGCCTCGTTCCTTGATGGTCATTAATTCCGACTTCACAGGAAGATTAGAGTTCTTTTGTATCTTGCACAATACCACATTTCTCTAGGGACTGGATAGAAAATTCAGATAAACTTACTGAGTATAGAGCTTCTGCCTAGCATGTATGCAATCAACACATCTGGATCAATGATTATCCTCAGCTGTTTAAGTACATCCTCTTTGGACGTCCCCCTGTGATTCTGTGATAGCCTTGGTAGCTCTGTCATGTCTTTCTGGCCCTGAAGTCCCTTCCATCTTCTCAAGCAGATACATCTGAAACGTCTTTTGCAGATTTGGCAATCACAAATCATACTTGCAACTCAGTAAGCAAATGTCTTTTTGCCTTTTGTATTTTTTGTTGTCATTTTTCATTGCCTGCTGAGATCTTGATGGCAATATGGCATAACTTTTCCCTCCAGCTGCAGCCATCCTGTTGGTGCTTTCATTTGAATGACTCTCAAGTACGCTGTGCCTGAGAGATATAGATAAGTAGCCTTAGGCCATGTTACTGCTTTTGGCAGCAGTGCCAGCTTACTCAGATACTGCTTTCTGAACCTGAATTTCTGGTTCCCACTGCTGTTTTTTTCATTTTTGATGGTACAACAGCTTGTGTGGTTGTGTGGTGGACAAGACTATGCTGAACCAAGGTTAATTATTACACATAATATTTATTTTTAAAGCAGTAATGTTTAAAATTGTTCTTTTTTTTTTTTTTTTTTTTTTTTTTTTTTTTGCAATCAGTAGTGTCAGCACGTCTTGGGGGTTGTGAGGGAAGAACAAACAAAACAAGGGCAGTGAAGGGAATTGAAATATATGAAAATATAATAACAACTACTAGCTTATTAAGTATCATAAAATATTATAAGAATACACATAACGATGTAACTGATGCAGAAAACCAACAAAGAGAATATTGTTATATGGGACTGAAAAGATACTGAAAAGCAAACGGATAAGAGCACTTGCAGCGTAAAGCACTGGAATTAGAAGGACTTATTTATTAATAGGTTCTTAAAAGACAAACTCATTCCTCTGAGCCCCTACATGTCAAAAACCCAAGTACTCCAAATATCTGAAGGCAAATAATAATCCTTTTTCTGTGTGCTTTTTATAATGTAGGTGAGAATTTGTTGCAGTTGAAAAGCAACATGAAAGGCATCTGACATCCTTAGTTGTAAACTATTTATAGCACCAGGAAGATCAGTATTTCTCAATAAGTTTGTTTATTGACAAAAGTACATAGTGAAAAAATAAGTGCTACTATTCCCTGTTGTTTCTCCTTGAATTAGTTACTGTGCTTTTAAAGTCAGTTATGAAATACTATCTGCTCTGCTTATATACCTCCAACTGCAGGTATCTGAATCTCTGTCAAAGTATTCAGTTCTACTGTATTAAGCTTCATCCTTTACCCAGGGTAAATGATGACTCATGCTGAGCCTACTGTTGACCAGTACCCCAGATTCCTTTCTTCTGAGCTATTCTCTAACCACTAGTCCCTCAGTCTGTACCTGTGCGCAGAATTACTCTATTCCAGGTGCAGAACCTGGCGTTTACTTTTGTTGGACTTCATGCCACTGATGATTGTCCAATTCTCCAATGATATCTAGATCCCTCTTCAAGGACTCTTGTCCCTCCAGAGTCAACAGTGCCTTCCAGTTTAGTATCATCAGCAAACTTGCTGAGGATACATTCCACACCTGTACCCAGATAATTGATAAACATGTTGAACAGGACTGGCCCTGTAACTGAGACCTGGACAACACTGCTAGTGACTGGCTGCCAGCCAGATGTAGCCCCTTTCACTACAATCCTTTGAGCTCTGCCATTCAGCCAGTTCATCACCCAGTGTAGAAAATCTCTTCATCTCACAGTTGGATAATTTCTCCAAAAGGATGTGTGAGAGACAGTATCAAAAGCCTTACTAAAATCCAGAAAGATTACATCCAATGTCTTCCCTTCATCCACCAAGTTTGGGTGGGACCTTATCATAGAAGGAGATCAAAGTACTAAGGCAGGACTTTCCCTTGATGAACCCATATTAACTATGCCTGATAACAGCTTTCCATAACACCCAGGATAATCTTCTCCATAACTTTTCCAGGCACTGAAGTTAAATGAACAGGTCTATAGTTTCCTGGGTCTTCTCTTATGCACTCTTTGTAGATGGGTTTACCAATGGCTAGATTCCAGTCAGCAAGGACCTCTCCAGACTCTTACAGCCTGTGGCAAACTATAGGGTCCGGCTATAACCTTAAAAACTGAGGGGTCCGGCTATAACCTTAATTCCTGAGTCCATTAGCTCCCTCAGTCCCCTCGGGAGAATCTTGTCAGGCCACAAGGACTTATGAATGTTGAACTGATGCAACTGTTCCCTTACATTTTTGGTGACCACAGAAGGAAAGTCACTGCTCTCCCAGACATGGTCCTCCACCTTTGAGGACTGGGCAACCCAAGGTCTATCACTAATACTAGACTGAGGGGAAAAAAAAGAAAAAAAAGAAAAAAAGCATTAAATGACCCCACCTTTTCCTTACCCTTACTTTTTAGGTGACCATCTGCTTCAAGTATCAGTTCAATGCTTTCCTTTGACCTCTTCTTGCTATTAACATATTTGAAAAAGTCTTTTTTTTTTTTTTTGACACCACAGTGGTGAGTGTCAACTCAAGCTGGTCTTTGGCTTTTCTTGTTTTCTCCCTGCAATATGAACTGCAGCTTTGTACTCTCGCTGTGAAGCCAGACCTTACTTCCAGAAGTCATATATTTTGCTTTTCTGCCCTAGTTCCAGGAGCAGTTCCCTGTTCAGACACGATGGTCTTTTGTCCCGCTTCCTTGACTTGCAGCACTGTGGGATTGCCTGCTCCTGGGCTTTTAAAAGGTGCTTCTTGAAAAGTGAACATCTCTCATGGAGGGTTAAAGTTTGCTCTCTTGAAGTCCAGGGTGGCATCTCTGCTGACGTTTTCTCTCCTTTTGCCAAAACTTTTGAACTCAACTATTTCATGATCACTGTGACCAAGACAGCCACCTACCATCACATTACCCACAATGCCTTCCCTATTCTCAAAGAACAGATCTAGATGTGATGGTTTTCCTAGATGGCTCACTCAGTACTTGTGACAGAACATCTACAACATTCTTTAGGAATTTCCCATACTTACTTGTCATGGCAGTATGATATTCCCCATTTATGTCTGGGAAATTGAAGTCTCCCATAAGGACAAGGGCAACCAATTCTGAGATTTCCCCTAATTGCCTACAGAATAGCTCATCCATGCTATTGTACTGGGTGGGCCGTCAGTAGCAGACACCCACGACGAGATCTGCTTTGTTGTCTGTCCCATCAGTCCTCACCCAGAGTCTTTCTACTGTATCATCCCTAACAGCAAGGGCTGTATACTTTAATCGCTCCCTTAAATACAGCACAACACCTCTACTTACTTATTTTGCTGACATCTACTTTCTACTGTCCTGCCTATCCTTCCTGAACAGTCAATAGCCTTCCATCCCAGCACTTCAACTGTAGGACTCGATTCCAATGATGTCATATCTCTGGGAAAGGACCCTACCCCCCCCCCCCCCCCCCCCCCCCCCCCCCCAAGACCTTTCATCTTGAAGAATCTTCCGAATCTTCCGTGATTATAAAACCCAAAATTCTGGTGGAGGCACCAATCTTGGAGAAAGGCATTGATGAACTGGGCTCACCTGTTTCTTTCCCTGTCTCTCCCCATTACTGGGAGGACTGAGGAAAACACTGTCTGTGCTCCTCAGTCCTTTAGTTCTCTCCCCAGGGCTCTGAAGACTTTTTTGATAGACCTCAGGGTTCCTGTTGCTATGTCGATGGTGCCCACGTGAAAGAGGAGTGAGTAGTAGACTGAAGGCTCTACTGTGCTTGGAAGCTTACTGGTAACATCCCTGATCCTAGCTCCAGTGAGGCAGCAAACTTCTCTGGGAAGAGGGTCTGCAGATGGGAGTTTCTGTTCCTTTCGGGAAGGAGTCACCTATGACTGCAACTCACTGCCATTTCTTCATGGCACTGGTCTTGATGCTGCACTTGCTAAGAAGCCTTGGTTGATCTAACCTTGGAGGGAGAACTTGCATTGATGTCTCTTCTTCTATCTTTTCACATCCTTTGTCTGCCTTACCCAGAGCTTCATACCTATTCATTAATGGAATTTGAATAGACATACAGAGGCTCCTTTTACAGTTCCAAGTAGTAACTTGCTTCTACTCCTCAGTGTACCTCAAGGTGCTGCCTTTATCCTGATGCAGATCAGATATTTGTCCTGCTTCAGTAGTGGTTGTGCTAAGTTGGCGTGTGCATAGCAGAGAAGGGAGAGCGTGGCTTCATTGACCTTTCGGACTCCCAGATGTTTCTCAGTCTCCCTACCTCCTCCTGAAGCTTGGTCATCAGTTAGAGTAGTTCATCTACCCAGGCATACCTTGCACAGGTGTGCTTGCTCTAGCCCTCCATCTCATGGAGTAGTGTCAGGCCCACCCCACAGTCTGAGAGCTGGGTGGTCACACAACCTCCTTGGAGCTCCATCTGGTAGGGCATTAGCCCAAGCATGTGCCAGAGGAAGAGAATCAGAGGACATAGCTTTCTGTTGAATGGTCACTGTGTCCATGCCTCCTTGCTGTAGAGACCTGACAGAATAGTTTAATGCATTGCTTTGGCTGGGGAGGCTGTCAGGGCTGCAGTCCACATCTGCAGGTGAGCAGAGTAGGCAGGCAGAGCAGGCCACCTTCCTGCTGAGTGACAAGAGTGTGCCGCCCTTCTGGAGCAAACTGCTAGACGAACGGCCCTGGTCTCTGGCACTCCCTAGGGGTGTGTTATACGCACACTACACACAGCACACACGGCATAAGAGTGTTGGGGCCCAGAAAACTCTGGGACCTCGCAAACCTTGGGCTCTTCTCAGAATGTGGCAACTGCCAGCAAGACTGCCATGACTGGTATGCCAGCATTCAAACACTATTTTAAATTGGGGATCCCATTCTTAGGGTCTAGGTCTACGAAAGGCTTAATCTGGATCTGTGTACACTACTATCCTTCTCTGAAAGAACCAGAAGAATCCTTTGAATATTTCACTTATACCTAGATAAAAACTTGTATGGAACACTGGGTATCAAGCTTTAAAACTTTACGAACAATCTGCTTAAAAGATGAGATGCTTCAGTCTCAGAAAACAGCCTCATGAACATACCACATTGCAGCATGACATTAAAATGTTCCTAAGTGAGAGAATTTTCAGATTTGGATTTGAACTTCAGGGTTTAGACACATTTCGGATTTTGCAATGTGTTCAAGTTATACAATATGCTGCTTTAGTTTTGTGAGCCTTTTGCATCCGTTAGTTGGTCTAATTTACTTACTGACACAATGGCAATATAGAAAGTATTAATTATTGTAATGAAGATTAATATTGGTATTACAGGCTTTCCTAAAAATTTATCACATTAATTACTTAAGTATAAAGCTAACATAATCCAAAATGGTGGTTGACGGTTTCAGTAGTTATTGACTAAAGTTATATATGTAATGTCTTTATTTGCATACAAAGATCAAAGAAGATATGTTATTAGTAGTATAAACTTCAGATTAATGAATTGAAAGGTTTTGCTTGTGGTTACATCTCTGTAAGTATGTTTCCTTAAGAGTCTATTATCAGTAGTCAGTCAGTGGGCCTACTATTTTCTGAGAATCCTCTATCATCAGGAGTTGTTCCCATTTATCTAAAGGAAGACTATCCTTCTTTTGCTTTTCAGTTCATAGTAGCAGAAGAGAGTACCAATAAGCCATTAGACTTCTACCTATTAAGCAGTATGGGAGAGGAAAACTTACGCATCTACCAGGTCATGTCATCTGTTCCTCTCTCCAGTTTCTGTCACCTCAACAGAAGATTCTTTTACAGAAAGGATACTGAGGGAAGAAAGAGAGCACAACAGCATATCTTATTGATTAAATCATTTCAATAAACAGGTGTTTATAACTACACCAGGTGACTACACCAAAAAGAAATAAAAAGCAATGTGGAGACAAAACAAAAAAGTAAAAATGCAGTGATCTTAGGTAGCTCCTACTACAGTTTTGTAAATATTTTCCATAACCGATTCTTTAAAGTATTACTCATGATGTTTGCTGAATTCATAAATAAGGAGTTTGTTCCTGTACAATGGTCTTAAATCCTGTTAACATTTAAAATTTTAAAAGCACTCCTGAACAGCATCTTCACTTTCTAAGACTTCTCCAGAAAGCAAATTAAAGTGTGTTGAGTGGGGCAATGAGTTTTGCTTTAAAAGCACACTCCAAACTAAATGTTAAATTTTATTGAACTAATTCAGTTAACTGCCAGTACAGACAATGCTGTCTGTACAACCTTCCCTGTTAATTGTAGTATTCAAAATCTCGAATATCGAGGTTTTTACTAGTATCACAAGAAATATAGGTCCTGCTGTTCCCTTCCCACTCCACTGAAATAAACAAAAGTTGTGATATTACTTAACATGAACAAGTCCCATAGCACTCCACTTTGGCAATACATTTCATTCCATTCATCTACTGAAAATGTTTATTGTATCATTATCAAGCTATGAGAATCAGGCTGCAGGACTCTTAGATCCTTGCTTGGTTTGGTGCATGGAATTATCAGGTATATTTTTTTATATATTTCTAAGATGTTTTTTTTTCCCCACACTTCTTTTTGAACTGCTGTTTCCTGGGTCATAAATGACTGAACCTTGGTATCTACTTCACCATCATATACTAGAGATAAATACCTGCCATATCTATATTTGTTCTGTCTTCTGGGTTCTTACTGAGAAATTCAATGTTGTAAGAAGCAGGGGGAAAACACAGCACCAATTTGTACCTTCTGAAATAAATGGATGTTTTCCAGTTCATGGCTTAGAGCATGGCTTAGAGCCAGAGTGTCTGTAATACATTATTGGTCAACAGCTTCCAGTGCTTCAACAAAATAGCTTTACTGGACCCAGACACAGAATGTTCTTAAGTCTTTACAAAAACGTGCTGTGGAAGGAATCTGTGATACTGGGCACAATCCTGTTCTCATTCTTTATTATTATTATTATTATTATTATTATTATTATTATTATTATTATTATCATCATCATCGTCATCGTCGTCATCATCATCATCATCATCATCATCATAATATTCACCTTGCTGCAAGCAGAAAAGACATATGTTATGTGTGATAGTAGGCTGTCCATTAAGCTATATTTAGCAAGGGATCTGAGTCTTGAACTCAATTGGATCTTGTAGGTACTGTAGCTCCTCTGCTTCTTAATTGTTTTGTGAACCAGGCTGGGTGCCTGAAATATTAGTTTGATGAGGTAAAAATATCTTTAACTAAAAAGTCATCTGACAACAAAAACAAAGAGCCATTCTCATTCTCCCTGTCTAATAAACTGGGGAAGTTGTTAATTGTTATAAAATTCTTTGCACTTATTGTAGTATTATAAAGGGGAAAAGTCGAACTCTCCTGTAAAAGGAAGTGATGGAAGGAGAAAGGCTGCACATTGTATGTTTATAACAGTGAAATGTAGAGAGTGAAAAGAATGAACAAGCAGGGTTTTAAACTTTTTTTCCACTTTCCTTAAGCCACCCTGATGATTATTCCAGACTATATCACCATTATGATCCAGCCAGGATGAAAAGAGGAGAAAAAAAAAACACATTTTATTCTGAGCATTACTATCCATGACCAATAATATCAGTGCATGCAGGTTTTTTTTTTTTTTTTTCAGTATTTCTTTTTTTATTTCTTCTTTTTCCTTGTGCATGGAACATCAATTTCAGCTTGAAATTTTAAAATGATGTGACTCAGTCAAAGACTTTTTTTCATGGTCACTTTGACACAGGTACAATAAGTGGATTTACTGTTTCTGTTGCTTGTCTCTTTTTTTTTTTTTTTTTTTTGGATAAGAGGCATGGAAGAGAGGCATATGTAGTTTAATAACTTGAAAGCCTGAAAATGAATACCTGAAAAAATCCTAGAAGTGTTCTTACCGAAACACTGAAAAGGACCTTTTAGGACAAAAATCGTTTGAAAATACATAATGCAGAATGTTAATGCTTCCATTCGAGGCTCACTTGAAAACACTTTAATGGCTTTTCTCCAAATAGTCCTGTTTTGATTATCTTCCTTGCTTTTTGACTCCAGTTTGGCTAAGTATAGCTGCATGTATTCACATGGACACAGCTCTGCTCAATGTAGCGATTAGCACTGTAAAGGAAAAGAATGGCTGTCAAACATGCTAACAACGCCTGTATCCAAAAAGCAAAAACTTGTTTAGTTATAAAGAGAAGTACATGTTTTCTTAACTATGGGTTTTAAATTAGACTTCTTCAATTGCACTTATGCGCTTATTCACAGTCTGGTCATGAGTTTCCGTTCATACAGGGAACCGATGGACTACAAGACTGAGTCTGCTGGATGCATGGAACTGTTGGATGCATGGTGGATCACCATGATTCAGCCGCCTAAACAAGGCAGAGTGGGTAGGATTTAAACAACTCTTTTTGAAAATGTTATGTACAATAAAACACACAAAGAACTAAAGTGATTTGTGGCAGATAAGTTGATAGATGGGATATTAATATTGGCTTTTGGACTTTTCTACAATAGATTCATACTCCTGCCCTCTAATCATAATTGTCTAATTCTGCCCTCTAATCATAATTCCATCTAATCCATGAGCAAAACTTGTGACTACTGACAAAGAGAATTAACAGGCTAGGTTTCTTTACAGAATTTAGAATTTATACCTTGTTATTTTGAAAAACTACCAAAACAACCAAATAAAAAAAATGCAAGGAGCATAACATTCAAACGAACAAAAAAGCTGTCTGACATCTTCAGATAATTAGCTACTAGAGATTGAAAAAAATTATTTACTGTGGAGATGGTTTTTTTACATCCTAGATTTGATTGTCATTGTTTGTATTTCATTTTACTTTAAAATCAGAATGTTTGAAAAATTTCCTTTTTATTTTCCCTGCTACTGTTCCCCTGTTTTTATATTAAGATTAGTAATTCTAAGAAGTAAGGTAAAAACAAGTCAGCCTTCAAATTCTAACATAATGTTGTTGAAAATTATAAAGTTGTAGTTGTCTCCCACGTAAGTGTCTTTTTCTTTTAGTTGACTATGACAAGAACAAAAGGTTGTGGTATGACACATTCTCCATTCTGAACCCTCACTTTCTGTATGAAAAAGTCAATAGAAACATCACTTGAATTCTGAGTTGTCTATAAGCTTCCTAATTAGTTCCAGGATTAATTTAAGATGCCAGTGATAAATTTTCAAGCCTTGCATAGTTTTCTTGTTAGACTCAAGCATGACATTTCAAGTTCACTGAGTCATCCTGTGAATTTAAAACCAGCTTAGCAAAGCAATCACAGTGGTTTTGGGTTCTGTGGCCACCTGTCCTTGACTGACTCTGGATATCATCCATAACTTGAAATTTAAAACTCCTGTGAAACTAGGTATTGGGTTTGCATGGCAAGGGCTTGGTAGAAGGGAGGCTGCAGGGGTGGTCTCTGTGAGAAGAGGGTGGATGGGGGGAAGATGTTTTTATTTTGCTTTGAGTTTCTCACTGTTCTAGTCTGCTAGTGATAGGCAACAAATTATATTGATTCCCATATGTTGAGTCTGTTTAGCCTGTGATGATAGTTGTTGGGTGATCTCCCTTGGTATAAATTAGTTTTGGTAGAAATCATTCCCGACACATCTTGGGTAGGGTAGATCGAATTTCAATTTATTTGAGCAATTCAGCAAGCAGCGATAAGTAAAACAGCGCTGGGCGGCCGGGGAGTCTCCTGCTCCGCAAAAGGCGCACACCTAAGCCCGCCAGAGTCTCGATTTATAGCCCGGGTTTTTTTATTTATAGTTTATTTATAGTTCCGGGTTTAGTAGCACATCCTGGTGTCTTCTACGACTGCGCGGCCTGTTGCTAGGGGGTCTTCATCAGTCCTCTGGTGGTCGTGGGGATGAAGATAGTCGTCTTCCTCTGCGTTGGGGTCATGACTTTGCTGCAGTGTGTTTGTTCCCATGCAAGGAGGAATGCCATTTTGCCCTTATTTGGAGCTGGTTTCTATTGCAGTTGTTAACATAACAGGAAGTTCCCATACTTGTTTTTTTCCTTCAACAGGATATTGGGGGTATAAGCAGTCAACTGTTGAAACCCCCCATCAGCAACATTTAATGAACAAACAAAGCTTTACCCATTACATCCCTGTCCTTATCTCAGTCCTTGAGCCCTTTCCATTGTATTTTCTCCCCCCTTTCCTTTGAGGAGAGGGAGTGAGAGAGTGGCTATGGTGGAGTTTAGCTGATCAGCAGAGTAAAACCACTACAATCTACAACTTCTATTTTCAAAATATATTCATTATGATACATATATATATATATGTTTTTTAGGGCAATATATTTAACAATTTCTTTATAGTGTTTCATATGGAGAGCACTTGCATTCATGCACACATTTATTTTTAAATGTATTCTTATATATACTTACATTATTCTGGGGAAAAACAGAACTTATGATTTTCTTCACAATTTATGATATTTTTCTTTCTCCAAATAAAAATCAGTTCTTGTGCCACTAAACAGTCTCTGAAGTTGCAATACCTTTATTGCAGGAAATGGGATCACATAGAAAGTAGTCACATGAGTGGGCAGAGATAGCTGAAACTAGAATAAAAATAAATTTCTGGAAAAAGGAGGAAAAGAACCATCACATCTTCAATTTCCTGGGTCATTTTCCAACTGCAATATTAGAAAGGTGGTAGCATTCATAGTACAGATTTTTGTTGGTGCTGGACTATTCATTTATAAAATAATATTCACAGTTTTGATGATTTGGTTGTTATAATGTGTTTTAAAATTTAGAAGACAAAACATAAATAAAATACAAGACATGTTATGATGCAGAGTCCTAAACTTTCACGCTATATGTAATTTAACTATTTTTTCTCTTCCCATAAAATATTACAAAATGGATTAGGAAACCATTTGTTCTTTCTTATACTTTCTATGATTTATCTTTAAGTACTTTCAGTTTGTGACTTTGCCAAGGCTTCCACATTGGCAGCATAAATGATGCTTTCTTACTAAAACTACCTAAATACCAGAGGGCACTGTGACAGGAGAGCAATTACTAAATTATTCCAGTATTGTCCTTTATGAAAATAGCTGGGGAATGAGATGAACCTTGTTAGAGAAGTAGTACGAGAATTAGTACTACCAAAGTGCTTCATTTTGTAATTTAATGTGTTATAAACACGGGGGAGAGGGAATTTTCACACATTTTAAAATTCTTTCATCTATATTACATCTTTTATATACACTTTCCCTTACATGTTTACATTTTCCAATGTACTGAAGTATTTGCCTCAGCTTGACATTTAATCTTATTGTTTCATTAAACTTGTAAAATTAGTTCTTAAATTCATGGGGAAAAAAAAAAGAGTGAAGCTTTTCATATTTCTTTCTGTTAATTAAAAAAAATGTTAAGAGGTTCTAGAAAGTGAAGACAATATTTATGATGTTCGACTTGTAAAACATATTTGCTGTCTGTGTCATAAGCGTAAGACAACAGACTTTTAAAGAAATGGACGTGTGCCCTTGTCACAAAGAAGGCTAATGGTATCCTGGTCTGCATTAGGCAAGTTATTGCCAGCAGGTCAAAGTAGGTGATCCTCGCCCTCTACGCAGCACTAGTGAGGCTACACCTGGGGTACTATGTCCAGTTCTGGGCTCCCCAGTACAAGACAGTCATGGATCTACTGGAGAGAGTCCAATGAAGGGCCATGAAGATGATGTAGGGATGGGAACATCTGACGTATGTGGAAAGACTGAGGGGAGATCTTATCAATATATACAAATACCTGAAGTGAGGTAAAGAGGGTGGAGCCAGGCTCTCTTTAGTGGTGCCCAGTGACAGGACAAGAAGCAGTGGGCATGAACTGAAAAACAAGAGGTCCTGTTTGAACATCAGGAAGCACTTTACTGTGAGGGTGACTGAGCACTGGCACAGGTTCCCCACAGAGGTTGTGGAGTCTACCTCCTTCAAAACTATGTGGTCATGGTCCTGGGCAACCTGCTCTAGGTGGCTATGCTTGAGCAGGAGTGTTGGAACAGATGACCTTCAGAGGTCCCTTCCAACCACAACCATTCTGTGACTCTCTGATTCTGTAATTCTCTGATATCTGATAAGCTGGAATCAATTCTATCAGTCTCATCCATAATTCTCTCTTGAATGTAAAAATGGAGAGGATACAAAGCCACTGACGTCCCCAACAAACACATTAATACACTAATCCTTTATTAATCAAAATTAAAATTCATGTGGACCTCTTTCTATAAAAGAAGCTATGTAGAATCGCATCAAGGCAAAACCATAAAGCTCAGCTCACATGGCCACACAGTGCTGATTCATTGTTGCCATCTAATATTGGCTGTTCCTTTCTATTTTATTTATATTTTTTTTTCAACCAGTACAGCTCAGATTCAGCCCATTTAAGCTAAACTGAGGAACCTAAATCAGGACCCTAATTATCCTCAGCTTTCTTTATAGTCAATACCAAACACTTTTAATGTTCAATTCAGTTCTAAAATGAGTTAACTGCTCTCCAGAGGCATCTTCTGTCCTTCCCTTTTCTACAGGGAGTGGGAGAAATGTATTCCTATTTAAGACACTTTCTGCAGGTGACTAAGATTAGGTGGGATGTTGTGACAGTGTACTCCCACCCACTCCTCTTCCCCATCTTCAACAAAGCATCTGGCATAAGTAGATAGCCATCACTGGCAGTTGTGATGGACATGTCTGGTCATTATGGCTGTATCTTGGATTTGGGGGAGACAAAAGACAAATAGCCAAGGGCTAGTTTGAACAGTGAGCTCTCCTGAAACAACAGCAGGCTACATACCAGGACCTTGGTCATGGAAACCTCCCAGGATTATGTCTGCAGATTGAGAAGACCCTTATTGCTACAGATAGTCAGTAAGCAGACTAGAAAAGTAACAGCATAATAACATGCTGTAATGGTGCTTTGTGATCACACTTTATAATCTTAGCTAAGTAGTAAAAAGGATTTGCATAATGCATATAATCCTTTAGACATAAAATATTGACTAAGTCTAGGAAGCTACACCCAGGTTCCTTACCTAAGAGTCTTCCTTACCTCCCCAGTTCAAGGAGTTTAGAAACAAGCGGGGCCATTCTGAACCTCATGACTCAATGGGAGGGTTTCCCTGATGTAATGTCACCATACCCAGTCTCTTATGTAGTCTCTATGTAGTATGTAATGTCTTTCATTTAGTGTCTTCGAGTTGTATATAGCTTCTTGTATATAGTATGTAATAAAGTGTATCTTCCAATTGTAATCAGGTGTACCTTGCCATCATCAAATCTTGAAGTTACATAAGCTTTGTTATCAATAAATCATACTGCCGCTTCTTTCACCTGAATGAAGTGCATCTCATTCCTTTTTCCACCCATGACAGATGTACCCGTAAATGTCTCCCACTGTTTCCTCCCTTCCTGACTCTCCAATTTATTTGTTTATTTCAATTTCATCTTGTGCCTTTCCAGTAATTGTTCTGGAGAGTGCTAATGCTATGCGGAACAAAACTGATCCAAAGTGGAAATAATTTTTAGCTTAGTGATACAAAAATCAGATGTACACCCTAGAAAACTTAAAATAGACGAAAATTTTACTCAAAATCACAAACTTCTGTGCCCTGTGGTTAAGATGACTCATTTGAGTTATCTGGGACAGATCTTCCTTACAAATGTATTACAGTGATCTATCTGCATGTGGCAAATAAAGCTTTATGAGAATTTCAAAAGAGAATGGAACTACAGTAATGACCCCAGAGTTGTTAATTCTTTTCAATTGTAGTAGTATAAGTAGATATTGTGTTAGGAAGGTCTCTTTGTGCATATTCTGAAAATAAAATCTAAACTTAATATTTTATTAAGAATGTATATGGGGAAGTTCTTAGTCATACGTGCCTGTATTTTAAGCTGTAATTCTTATGTAAATTTGTTATTTTAAAAATGTTATGAGCCATTGGGTTTCCTTCAAGAATTGTTAAAGATCAATAAGCCTCCTGCGGAGCATGCATTTTATTACTTTTAAAGACATTTGATTTTGTGTATAACTGTTTTGGTTTCAGGTCTTGCATACATGAAGTATATAAAAACTAAAACTAGCCATTTTTTTCTAGTGCCATTTCCCCCCTTTTATGGGAAATGACATAAAATGAAATCAAATGTGTCATTAAGCAATAACATTAAAATGCCATCTACCGCTAGGAGCATATGAATCGTAACTTGTTTTATCATAACTTTGTGCATTTAAACTTTGTCATTGTCTTCATAACTTTGGAAGCTTTCTTTTGTCATAGGTAAAACCATAAATTAAAAATGTCCTATCTTGAATTTTTAATCAGCCTCAGCTGTTCTTATGAACTAGACTTTCTGGAACTTCTTATCTATAAAATAGATTATATTTTTTCAAGAATATGTATACTCTCATTTTTTTTTTTTTAATTATTATTTTTAATTTAGTTTATTCAACAAGAGTTATCCCTGGGAAGTGGTGACGGCACCAAACCTGCTGGAGTTCAAGAAGCATTTGGACAATGCTCTCAGACATATGGCTTGATTTTTGGGTGGTCCTGTGTCAATCCAGCAATTGGACTTGATGATCATTGTGGGTCCCTTCCAACTCAGGATATTCTGTGATTTTAGCCACTTTTAATGCTAGATGGTCAACAGATAGAAGCTAATTCTTTTGAAGAACTTTTTTTGAGGAACTTGAAGACATTTTTTTTTTTTTTGAAAGCAGATAAAAAACACAGATCCTTATCAGAATGGTCCCCCAAATTAATTTATTTACAAGGTAGAACTGAAGATAATTTGCAGATCCAAGTATTTAATTATCAAATATTTATATTTGGACTTTGTACTGGGTCAACAAAGTTATGAATCACTTTCTAATTGACTAACATACCCTAAATGCCACCATTTTCATGTAATCATAGAAGTCTCCCAAAACACATTTGTATGAAACAAGTTTCTGTAAAAATTGCTGTGGACATTCATAAAGTTTCAAACCAAGCGTCATTCACATAGATTTATGTACGTGTTCAAGGGCAGTATATTATAGACTTTTTGTTGAACTTGAAAAGACCACAAGACCAGAAAATCAATAAAGACTGATTAGTAAGAGTGACAGCAATCTAGACAAAGATAATCCTCTGAAATCGTTTTAGGCTTTTGAGATATATGGAAAAGGCTTTGCAAACATCTTCACCTTTTCGGTCTCTCTCCTTTTTTAGAATGTCACTGCATTAATTCATAATTTTAGAACCTGATTTTTTGTAATCAATGATTTAGGTTTCAAATTTATCAATAACAACAGCCAGTTTAAGAACATTTTATGTATTAGGTTTATTATATATATATAAGTACATAGTTCTGCTAAACTCTGCCTTTAAATTGTGCAATTATTTCTTAATTTCCATTTTGAAAACTAAGAAGCTGTGTGTTTCTGATAACAAGGAAAAAGTGTGCATTATCTGAATGTCAGGCATAGGGTTAAAATAAGTGTCAGCTGTAGTTTTGATTGATTTAATTTTATGTATTTTAAAGTTTTTACTTTATGAATCATATACAATAAGAAAGTAAGGACAAGTTACATTTCATCGTTTTTCAGAAGACTTAAACATATTTTTTTTATCATAACATGTAAAGGAGTAAGGTTTAACTTTCTTTTAACTTTCTACCCTGGTGCATTGCCTGCTGGTCAGCTGCTGAAGTCTGCACAGGTACTTTTTGCTTGCCAGACATACATATTTGTTTATAGTCACAGCAAAAAGTAGAAAGAGAAAGGACACAAACAACTTATTTTACCTGTTTCCATGCTATCATCATAAAGATTAATTGCAGTTTTTTATCTAAAGTCTTATTTTTCTGTAACTTAAAAAATGCTTTTTTGGAAAATTCAGAGCATGTTGTTTCTTAATTATGTGCCCAGGGAGTGGAAAAATTCAAAATAGGAGGGAGGTTTTGAAAAAAGAGCATTTTTATTTTTGACCTCTAATGTTAAAAGAAACGTTAAAAAAAAAAAAAAAAAAAAAAAAAAAAAAAAAAAAAGTTACGTTATTTACCAGAGCTCCAGGGCATCTTATACAGCAAGACTTTTTTTTTTTTCTTTTTTTTTTTAACATTCATTTCTTTTGCTTTGGCAGCACTTTTCATCTGTTTGTGCTGTAATAACAGACAGTAGTTTTGAAATAGGGTATTTGCAATGGCTTTTGAAGCCAGTTTAAATCTGCTTGTTTTCTTCTGGTCTTTTGGTATTTGGTATCTTTTGGTCATCAGTATTTTCAATGTACAGCAAGACACTGCTCAGAGCTAATGATGCCTCAGTATAAATATGTCCACCTCTGTCTTCCCAGGACCTGGTAAAGTTTTTTGAATGTGAACATTTATTATCAGCAGGAAAAACAGGGTAGCTAGTGTGTCACAGTGAGAGCTATGTCACCTCTTTTGTTATAATTAGTATTTCAATATTATAACACAATAAAAAATGGCTTTTGCATATCTAAGGAGAGGATCATTTAGCTGGATGTATTAATGGTGTACATTCAGAAAGGTAAATACTTTATTTCTGTGTTTTGAGCACAAATTTCTGCAGTGCATTGTCAGAAAAGTGTTAGTTATGGCCCAGTTTTTGGAGCACTGGGTTCCTCCGGAGTTGTGGATAAAGCTCATGGTGAAGGAGTTTGGCCTTTCCTAGGAGGTTCTCAAAAGTGAGCAGAGAATCAGCTTCATCATGGGGAAAAACAGCGGATGTACCAATGTATAAAAGTGAAGGGTGTTAACTACATTCTGAAAGCAGACACATATGAAGGTACTCACACTACTGAGGCATACTTATTCAGAAATCAGACATGAATTTATGTGAGGATCTTAAGAGAGTTTAAAAAGACCTGCCAGGCTGATAAATAGGAGCTTTTGAGCTCTACAGTCAGACGCACAGCCGTTAAGGTATTTTATAAAGAAAAGTATTCTTTTCTTTATATTACAAGTGCACTCTTTGAGCTAGACTGCTATTATATTTTAGTAGATATTTTATTTACTGAAAATTACAGCTTTACATAGAATATACCTGAATATACCTGGAAATTGAGAGAAATTCTGGGAAAATATTGCCCAGCCCCCCCCCCCCACCACATAAAAAACAAACAAATAAACAAAAAAAAAACAATAAAAAAGGTCTGCTTTTGCATTTTGAAGTGGAAATTATATCAACGCCCAGGAAATTATCATGCTTCCCTGAACCAGCTCCAGTCAGCTGTCCAAGATCTCCAAAGACGGAGGTTCCAGAACCTCTCTGGGCAACCTGTGATTGTGCTTGGTCACCTGCACAGTCAAAAAGTAGTTCCTGAGGTTCATATGTAATCTCCTGTGTTCCAGATTTTGTTCATTGCATCTTGTCCCATTATTGGGCGCTGTATTGGATTTATGTGGAAAGGTTTTAGTAGCAGGGGGCTGCAGGGGTGGCCTCTGTGAGCAAAGCGCAGAAGCTGCCCCATGTCAGATAAGGGCCAGCTCCAGATGGCTCCAAAAGGGGCCTGCTGCTGCCCAGAACTGAGCCATGAGTGATGCTGGTTGGCCATCTGAGAGAGTAGATTTAAGAAAGGGGAAAAAAAAAAAATGCTGTGCAACAGCAGCTGGGACAGCAAGGAGTGAGAACCAGCCCTGCAGACACCAAGGTCAGTGCAGAAGGAGGGCAGGAGGTGCTCCAGGCACAGAGCAGAAGTTCCCCTGCAGCCTGTGGAGAGGCCCCTGGTGGAGCAGGCTGTCCCCCTGCAGCCCATGGGTCCCACATGGAGAAGATCTCCACGCTGCAGCCCCCCCGTGGAGGAGCCCCCGGTGGAGCAGGTGGATGTGGCCTGGATGAGGCTGCGGCCCACGGGGAGCCCCCACAGGAGCAGGCCCCAGGCCAGAGCTGCAGCCCGTGGAGAGGAGCCCACACAGGAGCAGGGGGTCTGGGGGGAGCTGCTGTCCGTGGGGGACCCGTGCTGGAGCAGTTTGCTCCTGAGGGATGGACCCCGTGGTACAGAGCCATGTTGAAGCAGTTCTTGAAGAGCTGCTGCCTGTGGGAAGCCCACACAGGATCAGTTTGGGAAGGACGGGATCCCGTGGAAGGGACCCCACGTGGAGCAGGGGCAGAAAGTGACAGTGAAGGAGTGGTGGAGATGAAGCATCATGGACTGACTGCAGCCCCCAGTCCCCGCTCCTCCGCACTGCTCTGGGGGAGGACCCTTGAGCCCTTTCCATCATTTTCTCCCTGTTTTCCTTTGAGGAGGGGGAATGAGAGAGTGGGTATGGTGGAATTTAACTGCCCGGTAGGGTAAAACCACCAGAAGCACCACTTAAAAGAGCCTGGCTTCATCCTCTGCCACCTGCCTTCAGATATTTACATACGTTGTTAAGATTGTCTGATGAACCTTCTCTTCTATAGGCTGAAGATTCTCATCTCTGTCAGTCTTTCCTCACAGAAGAGATGCTCCAGTCCCTTTATCATCTTCATAGCCCTTCATTGAACACTCTTCAGTATGTCCATTTCCCTCTTGCACTGGAGAGCCCAGAATAGGACACAGTACTTCAGGTGTAGCCTCACCAGTATTGAACAGAAAGGAAGGATTACCTTCTCTGACCTTCAGGCAAGATACTTTGTAATGCAGCCCAGAAAAGTATTAACCATCCTGTCATTGCTAGCTCGTATTCAGTTTGCAGTCCACCAGAACCCCCAAGTTCTCTTTTGGTGAAGCTGCTTTCCATTTCAGTGGCCCCCAGCAGGTACAGATGCCTGGTGTTTTTCCTCTCCAGGTTCAGTACTTTGCAATTCTCCTTGTTGGATTAAATGTTTTTCTTCTACAAATCATAACATTAAAACAAGGATTTAAAGCTCATAAAGAAAAGGAAAACTTTTAATTTGGCTTTATTTTTGTGAGTTTATTCATTGTGCCAAAAACCTGAAAATAATCTTTTGGGATTGATTTAGCTTACTACTTTTTTTTTTTTTTTTTTTTCCTTCCTCCTTTCCTCTCTAATTTCTACAGTGATTTATATGACAACTCAAATATCAGAAAAAGATACAGCATTTTTAGAAAATTTAAACAGCAATTGTATTGACCTGTTAGTAGAGATCAATGAGAAATATATTTCATCTATGTTTAAACAGCATAGCCTGTTAGTAACATAAAATTTTCCATAAACTTAATGAAGAGAATATCTAGTCCCATAAGACTGTGTTTAACTAGAGGGCTGTCAGCCACTGTATCACCTCCTGCCTACAGTCTGAATATTACCTTTAGAAGTATCCTCCATACGTTTTATCCTCACAAGTTCATTTAGGAATGCATATTATACTGCTGGTGTGACCCTGACATAGATGTTCCTTTGCTGGGAATCTAAGAGCATGTATAAAGCTACATTATATTCAATTTGATGTCTTCTTCCATATCTATACAACAGTGTTTCTCAAATCTGCTTCACCAAAATTTGGCTAGGTGGAGTGCTTCCAACAGGAGAAAGATAAACAAGAAGCCCAATAGTAAATACAACAAATAAAAACAAAACAAAACAAAACAACAGCAACAACAACAACAACAAAAACTTCTGAAAACTGAAAGAGTAACAAGGATTTGCAAATATAGAAATTTTATCATTGAATAAAATGGGAAACGTTAGTTCTCACAGTTATCAATCTTTTCTGAAAAATCACTTATGATTTAAAATAGAAGTTTTAATTATCACATTGTCCATGTGATACACATGTCCAAGTGATATTTTAGTTTTGAATATTCAGTGTGCAAGAGGAGGAAATTACATGAAATCCTGCCTGTATTGCTTTTTGTTTCTTTCATTGATATTATGATAGCATTTCTTTTCTTTACAAGCAAAGAGAAATTATTTGTCTAAAGACCTTTTCACCTCTGAATAAATGAAATATGACAATTGGTTTTGTGTTCTGAGTTCACAATCATACCAAAAAACAAAGGGCTGCAAATTAGATTGTTTCTCTGAATAGAAAGCAGACTACTATTTGTACAAAAGGCATTATTTTTAAGCAGAGAGATTTTTGGACCTTTGATTTCTGTAGCACATTTATTCTTTATTTAATTTTATGATTTCTGCATGAAGAAGAACTTATTTCATGAAATTTACTTTTTAGAAAAAATGTTTTTTAATAACATATATATATGAGGACAAGAGTGGACTGCAAGTATTTTCACTGAACAATGAATTAACTAGTATTGTACATGTATCAGTTTTGTAGTCTCAAAGATTGTTTCATTGCAATAGCTCCATGACATTCCTGTCTAATACAAATAAATATTACTTGACCTTTGCTGCTAATGATTCAGGAACATCCAATGGATGACACTATAAACAGCCAAGATTTTAGAACTACACAGGGATCTCTGTTCATGTTTAAAATTGTGGTCTCCTCCTCTTCCTTTGAAGAATATAAATTGGGAGTGGCTTAAAAGAAGCCATTCAAACTGCAGTAACATAAAATGAATGCAAATCAACAAACCATAATGGAAGACTGTGTAAGTAAAAAATAGGGGTTTTCCAATTAAAAAGTATCATGACCTTCAAAAAAATTATATCAGAATAAAACTCAGGTTTGTTGGGGAATAAGCTGTCTCTCCAGACTGAAAATCTGAAGTTAATGTTTGGTGCAAAAAGTTCCTTTTGATCTGGAAGGAAAAAAGTAATGCTGAGTCTTCGTACAAGGAAAGGAAATGCAGCACAGTTTTATCAATCTGTCAATAGGAAGCAAAGCCACAAGTAAACTATTTTGCATAATAGCTTCATAATTAGCATTCTTGCTGTAAAACTTTTTTTTTTTTTTTTTTGCATTAAACGGTTGCATTTCGTTGATCATTGGCTCAATCTTATATAATGTAGGGGCTTAGGGCTACAAAGATGGTGAAGGGCCTAGAAGGGAAGATGTATGAGGAGCGGCTGAGGCCACTTGGTTTGTTCAGCCTGGAAAAGAGGAGGCTGAGGGGAGACCTCATCGCAGTCTACAGGTTCCTCACAAGGGGGAGTGGAGGGGCAGATGCCAACCTCTTCTTGATTCATTAAGTCTTCAAAGCTGTAGACAGACAATTTTTGTATTCCTCATGTTCAATGAGATTAATGTAATGACTTGAATATCTTTACTTTCTCTCTTCTATCATAGCGACCAGTGATAGAACCCGAGGTGATGGAGTTAAGCTGCGACAAGGGAGCTTCAGGTTGGATATGAGGAAAAGGTTCTTCACCGAGAAGATGGTCGTGCACTAGAACAGGCTCCCCAAGGATGTAGTCATGGCACCAAGCCTGTCAGAGTTTAAGAAGCATTTGGACTATGCTTTCAGTCATATGGTCTGAATTATGATTTTTGGGTAGACCTGTGTGGAGCCAGGAGTTGAACTCGATGATCCTTGTGGGTCCCTTCTAACTCAGGATATTCTATTCTATGATTCTATGAATGTGAAAGGAACACAAAAGGCACTATACAAGGGGACATAAGAGCTTTGTTCCAGTTTCTTTTCCAGTAAATGTGTTACTTCTGATATCAGGAGGGCAAACTGATAGTACATGAATACAAACCCTTACTGATGTAAGCTTAACTTTCCTGGCTGTTTATCCCAGATCTCTTTTTCTTTATGCCCTCAGAGATCATTGAAGGGTAAATATAAAGCCAGCACAATCAAGAAAGGAACTGAGTTCAGGTGTCCCATATTCTGAGTAAATAACAACAGTGCCATGGACAAAATTTAAGTACTTCCTTCCTGGGAAGTGTTTTCACAGTATAGTCATAAGACTTATTTTTTCATCTCAAATATTCAGGAAATTCTGCTTGAATTTGGAAATGTATTCAGAACAAGAAAAATTTTACTGATCATAGGATGTGCTATTTCCCAAATAAATATATTTGGTTTTACTGTAATGTGTTCCAGCTGAGATCAATATCAAGCTTTAAATAACAAAATTGTAATATTTTTAGCATAACTTCAATTAATATTATCTTCTGTTAGCCCTGTCATTCATTTTTCAATCTTCTGTACTAAAATCATTGCTAAATATGGAAGTGTTATTATTTTTAATACATTACATGGTGGATTGATCTTTTAAGATTTTGTTCCTTGATTCATTAAGTTTTCAAAGCTGTAGACAGACTATTTTTGTATTTCTTATGTTCAATGAGATTGATGTAACGATTTGAACATCTTTACTTTCTCTCTTCTATCACAGGACACATGCAAACTTTTCTTCTGTATCTTTTAGTCTTTCTGCTCCCAGGAGTTTCACATTTATTAATCTGTATACTCTGAATCATACAGTTGTCTTCATAGCTCTGATCAGTATTTAGTATTTTACTTTGTGATTCCTACAACTTGGATGTTGTCATTAAAATAAACTTGAAAATGTCACAACACCTTTTCAAAACAACTCTCCTTCTTCCTCTTCTTCTTCTCTTCTTCCTCTTCTTCTTCTTCTTCTTCTTCTTCTTCTCTTCTTCTTCTTCTTCTTCTTCTTCTTCTTCTTCTTCTTCTTCCTCTTCTTCTTCTTCTTCTTCTTCTTCTTCTTCTTCTTCTTCTTCTTCTTCTTCTTCTTCTTCTTCTTCCTCTTCCTCCTCTTCCTCTTCTTCTTCCTATTCTTCTTCTTCTTTTCAAATGTATGTTAAATAATTTCTGTATTTAATCACAGAAGTTACACTGTCAACACTGCCAACGTAACTATAAATCCCACACTGAATTGTTGAATCAGAATCAGAGAATATCCCGAGTTGGAATACTTGGGGACTCCTGGGTCCCTAAAGGACCACCCAAAAAATCAGACCATGTGTCTGAGAACACTGTCCAAGTGCTTCTTGAACTCCAGCAGCCTTGTTGCCGTGCCCATTTCCCAGAGGAACCTGTTCCAGGCCAATATCTCAGTGAAGAACTTTTTCCTGCTATCTAGCCTGATAACTATCTGATCCCCTGTCACAGCTCCATGCCACTCCCCTGGGTCCTATCGCAGATCACCAGAGGGCAGAGCTCAGAGCCTTCCCCTCTGCTCCCCTTGTGAGGAAGCTGTAGAACACAATGAGGTCTCCCCTCAGTCTGCTCTTCTCTAGGCTGAACAAACCAAGTGACTTCAGCCACTCCTCATACTTCTTGTTCTCCAGACCCTTCACCACCTTCGTAGCCCTCCTTTGGATGCTGTCTAACACTTTTATATCTTTCTTATACTTTGTCACCCCAAACTGCACACAGAACTCGAGGTGAGGCTGCACCAGTGCAGAGCAAAGTGGGACAATCCCTTCCCCTGACTGGTGAGCAATGCCATGCGATGCACCCCAGGATACTGTTGGCCCTTCTGGCTGCCAAGGCACACTGCTGGTTCATGTTCAGCTTGCTGTTGACCAAAACCCCCAGATCCCTTTTGAAGGATTATAGAGAGAAAGTAAATAAAATAAATGTTTCTTTATGGTAACTCTGGCAATAAAGGCTTATTCTAAAGCATTAGTTATGGAATAATAAATTTACAAATGAAACTATAGTGACAGAAATTCTTCCACATTTTCCTTTCGTATTATTTTTAAAGACTTAACTGCATGTAACAGGAATATTTTTACTCCATTTATGTCTGAAAACAACATAAAGATATGGAGATTTTCTAGGTACTTCATCCCAGAATTTAAATTTTTCTTTGCAGGGAGAATTTCATCTACCAAGGAGATATTAATAGCTCTGTCTTTAGGGATTCTACTGAAAGCAAATTACTCCCAAACTGGTATTGCTTGCAACAAGACTATGCTCCCCCTTTCTGTAGGTGATGACTTGTATAGGAATGAGGCTGATATGTTTAACCCTTAAGTATCCTCTGGAAACAATAATGTGAAAGAATAAAAATGCTTTAGCCCAAAGTCTTGTGTCAGATTGTAAGTACTCTCTGTAGACTCCAGTCTTGTAGGTTAATAATAATTGTAACAAGTTATGGATTATTGCAATTATTTTGTGTTACCATTTGGATGTATATCATATTTTTGGTTCTGATGTTTATTGATTAGCATGGATATGTCAGTAATATCTAGGATGAATGAGTACTACTGGAAAAAAGAAGGGAACTACATTTCCCCAATAGATAGTCTGAGCATCTTAACATTTTCAAAAACATGACAGTCTACACAAGGTCAGCATGTTCTTCTCTCTAATACATTCACTCTGTCTTTGACCCACCAAAAGAGTTCACCCACATATATAACCCTCCCAAAGGGATTCAATATTATTTTTTTTTCTAACATATACTCTTGAAAAGAGATCAGTTTAGAAAAAGTTTCCTTATCATTAAATAAAAGTTTTAAAAAATCATTAAATGGGCCTTTTTTTTTTTTTTTTTTTTTTTTTTTTTTTTTTTGTGGAAAAGCATATTTGGCTGAAAAGTTTTATCTGACTCTATAGTTATTTCTGTGTTGCCCTAGGCTCCCAAAGTCATCAATGGAAATGGGCCTCTCTAGATGTGGTTCAAAGCAGAAGCCAATTCAGACATTCTGCATTGCCTTCTGGAGAAATCATTCTTATGTACTGACTATAGATGGAAGTTAGGGCAATTAAACCCTCCTATTGGTATTCTCTTGAAAGGCGCTCTTGAAAATGTTACCTTATGACTTTTATGCAATTTATCTTTCCTTCTCAAGCAATATCTTAGTAATCTTTTGAATTTGTGCATAACATGCAAAACTTTTGTGAACATTTCCTGTTTACAGTCTGGCCATAACAGTTTTTACAACTAAATGTATTTACTGTTTCTTTGGCTTGTTTTGCAATTTTTGCTTGTTCCAGAGAGAGCATTACAAAACCTGGAGATTTTTGATGACTTGAAATGTTTTCTGAGCCATGACTCTTTTTTATCTTTGTAACATCTTGATTATATGAGAATTTGCAGCATTCTCTTCTAGAATCTCTAAAAGAGCTTGTCCAAAGCCAATGCTTTTTACAACTGGTGTTGTATGAAATTACAATTACGAATGAACTTTAATAATGAATATAATTTGTCCCTAATCCAGTTAGGATCTTCAAACTCCATTCAGATGGCTATTCTGGATTTGCACTGCCAACTGCAATTACAAAGCCACTGAAAAAGACACTTTAGTAGAAGAGAGACAATGGTGTGGACCATCTCACACCATATTCACAGGGAAGGCTTCTGCACCAAGATCTTTGGCTGTCTTAAGGTAGTTCTGGTGCTTTCTATCTTTTCTATGGTTAGAAGTATATTACTCCATTGTCATCTTTAAAACCTTTTATTTATTTATTCCAGCAGCAGTACTATGCCTGTATATTACTGTCTTACAAAATTTAGGAAGTCTTAGAGGTGAGGATTTACTAGTCAGTGTTGGTAATGTGCTAATTATGTTTTTCTTTCATTCATTAGAACTAGCCAGGATCAATGGCTATCTTAATTTTCTCATTGCAATCAACAAAACAAGCTTCTTTTGTTCTGGATAAATTTCAGTTGCTCAGAAATGTTCCATTTCTAGCTTTTTCTCAAGACAGTTTCCTTTTTTTTTTTTTTTTTTTTTTTTTTTTTTGGGTCAAACTTTGCCTTTGAAGACGTGATATGTTAAAATTCTTGGGCAACCATGCTTAAGAAACAGTTACTTGGGCCATAAGAAAATATAAAAAATCTTTTCTGTACCCTTTTTATGTTCTATTCCCTCTTTCGCTTGTCCAATACAGAATGCAGCTTAAGACTAAATATATTTAAATTGATATGTTTAACATATAATATACTATAAATATACTATATACATAAATATGTTTAATGTTAAATATACTAAATATATATTTAAATATATATATGTTTGCAATGGTTGCTTTTTATGGGGACACACCTTTTATCAAAAATCAGAAAACAAATATCTGGAAAACAAATATCAAATTATTAATTTAATTTATAGGATCTGTAGTTCTTGAGGCATTTTGACAACACATTTTGCCAACAGTCACCTGCTTGTCACAAGTGATATATGTCACCCTTATCAAAGAACTGTAGAATCATTTAGGTTGGAAAAGACCTTTAAGGTCATCAAGTCCAACCATATATACATATACCTTCAAAGTATATGTTGGCTAGAGATTTTTACAGTGCATCACACTGAATCACAATGTCTCGCTATATAATGGGAATACCATATATTCATTACATGAGATATAACTTGTGTTTTGAGTACTGTGAAGAGATGATATTTCCTACAAAATCAGAGTCATTGTATAGCTTGTCATTGCATAGCTCCTTCTGGATATCATAGTGCCAAAATCTTCCAAAACTTTTTCTTTTCCTGATTTACGCAGTGCCTGGTACATGTGAAGTTATCTGGCATGAGCTGAGAGAAGCTATTTTAAACAAAGGAATGGTATTACCTTAATGTCTACTAATTTTCTATAGTATTACCTTAATGTCTACTAATTTTCTATCCAGAGCTTTCTGCTTTGCAAACAAAAATATTGATGCTTATTACAGTAGATATCAAAAACCGACAGCCATATTGATGAATATTGAAACAATTTGCAACACAGTATATTTAATAATTTATGATGTTTTCATAAATTCTTTTGTGAGTAAGTGTAGCTCTTACATAACTGTTGCATAGTGGCATTGTGAGAACAATTCTTGGAGTGCCTAGGCTTTTTCTTCAGTGATATTGAAAGTTGTACACACTCTCTTTTGAGTAAAATTTCAGAAAAAAAACAAAAACAAAACAAAACAATGTTAATGTATGATATCTACTCCTATATGTACAACACATATAAGACCCATTTGTCAATGTATTTTTAGATTTCAGCCATTCATAACATATAGTTATATATCTACATTTTTATAAATGTTAGTTTTCTCTGTATGAGAAAACATATGTTTGAATTAGATGTGTGTCTCCCAGAGGCACTGTACAGGCAGGTATTTTAGATGAAATATAATTTGTTAGCTGTTAGCTTCATAGAGGACTCACAGTGCTGTCTGTAGATGAAAGTAATCTAAGATGGTGACATTGAGAAACCCAGCTAATAGTGATAGATGTGTGAGTCTTTCTAATGCAGTGCCAACAAAACCAAGAATTCACTGTTAATGGGGAAGATGAGAAATGTAAGTGATTCATTCTCAGGACTGCATCCTTTTTTACAGTTTCACATAATCTGTAGTTTTTTTGAAATAGTTAAGTGGTGTCTGTTTGATATATTCCTGTCAATGATCATATTAGGTGAATAAACCTGTCAATATTCACGCAATATTTTAGCAAGGATCATCTGCATGTACTAGGTCAACACACTACCATTAGTGTAGCTCTTGTGATATAAAGATCTGGTTACTAGTGGAGTCCCCCAGGGCTCGGTACTGGGGCCGGTCCTCTTTAATATCTTTATTGATGACCTGGACGAGGGGATCGAGTGCACCCTCAGTAAGTTTGCAGATGACACCAAGTTAGGTGCGTGTGTCGATCTGCTCGACGGAAGGAAGGCTCTGCAGGAGGATCTGGATAGGCTGGACCGATGGGCTGAGGTCAACTGTATGAAGTTCAACAAGGCCAAGTGCCGGGTCCTGTGTCTGGGGTGCAACAACCCCGAGCAGCGCTACAGGCTGGGAGATGAGTGGTTGGAAAGCTGCCTGGCAGAGAAGGACCTGGGAGTACTGGTTGATAGGCAGCTGAATATGAGCCAGCAGTGTGCTCAGGTGGCCAAGAAGGCCAACAGCATCCTGGCTTGTATAAGAAGCAGCGTGGCCAGCAGGTCTAGGGAAGTGATTGTCCCCCTGTACTCAGCTCTGGTGAGGCCGCACCTCGAGTACTGTGTTCAGTTTTGGGCCCCTCGCTACAAGAAGGACATGGAGGTGCTCGAGAGAGTCCAGAGAAGGGCAACGAAGCTGGTGAGGGGTCTGGAGAACAAGTCTTACAAGGAGCGGCTGAGGGAGCTGGGGTTGTTTAGCCTGGAGAAGAGGAGGCTCAGGGGAGACCTCATCGCTCTCTATAGGTACCTTAAAGGAGGCTGTAGAGAGGTGGGGGTTGGTCTATTCTCCCACGTGCCTGGTGGCAGGACGAGGGGGAATGGGCTAAAGTTGCGCCAGGGGAGGTTTAGGTTGGATATTAGGAAGAACTTCTTTACTGGAAGGGTTGTTAGGCATTGGAATGGGCTGCCCAGGGAAGTGGTTGAGTTGCCATCCCTGGAGGTCTGGGCGTTTAGATGTAGTTTAGATGTAGACGTTTAGGTGTAGTCCTTAGTGATATGGTTTAGTGGAGGTCTTGTTAGTGTTAGGACAGAGGTTGGACTAGATGATCTTGGAGGTCTCTTCCAACCTAGACGATTCTGTGATTCTGTGATTCTGTTATCTGTGAAAGATGTTTTTCATCCAAATAAGTTACTAATGTCCACTTTCACAAAGCTACATATGTGTAGATAAAAGTGTAAATTTAGGGAACATATATTTCCTCAGATAATGTGGGGTTGAAAACTGCATGCAGCTGCTGTTTACATTAAAAAAAAAAAAAAAAAAAAAAAAAGTATGACAGGAATAATAGAGAAAATACTATAAAACTACAAAATACTTAGACTATTAGAAAATGCATATGACAACGTGGGCCTGAGCACGCACTTCAGCTTTTGATAATGACTTGGACTAGTTGTCAAAGCCATGGACATTTCTTGGATCCCAAAGTGACAATAATATTAACATTCCTGATATGTTTATTTTATATTATATTATTAGGCAATATTATTACCTGGCATTTCTCAAGCATCTCTCCTCAGGCATCTCAAATTGCATCTCATGCAATATAGTTTATACTAATGAAAAAACAACATGCATAATAGCTTGTATCACCCCCAGTTTACAAATAACTTGTTTTTGCTCGATCTAATTAACAATTCTACTGTAAAGCCATCACAATGAACAAATATTTGAAAGTAAATAGTTTTATAATAGAGAACAAAGAGGATCTAAAAAAGCCACCAGTGACACTAAAACACAAGAACACATCCAATATCTTTAGTATTAACCTTTCAACAGCAGAATGGCTGTAATGAAATTAATTTTGACAGTAGACAAAATAGCTTTATGTGTCGTATTGATATCAGATCACTAGCTAGAGAAAATTTGGATCTTTTAATTGCTCTCTGTGACAATGTATGCAAATGAAAATCTGACCCAAAGTAGAGTGCCCCATTATGAATTTGTAACAGATTAAAATAACACCTCCTTACTAATAAATAAATACAGTGACGTAGTTTTATCATTTGTGAAAAATATTTTCAAAACTATTAAATGTGCAAAGATCCAGAGCAGAACCAGTAGAACTGATCTTCAGTGAAGGGATCTGACACAAGTATAAATGTAGGTGATCATTCTGAGGTTGAGATAAGAAAAGATGATTCAAAACTAAGGCTTTTTTGATCTGTCTTTGTTTTTCAAATTATGAGGTTAAACTGTAGTGGCAAAATTTGCATTCTTTGCAAATTGAATGTGAAATGTTGAGAAGGCTTTAACACACTTTGAAAATGACAGCAGTATGGAATATCCCTTTGGTCAGTTTAGGTCAGCTGTCCTGTTCCCTCCCCACCTCTTGCCCACCCCCAGCCTCCTGGCCTTAGGTGGCATTTGGAGAGACTTTTGCTGTGCCTACAATGCTCAGCAGTAGACAAAACATTGTTGTGATACCAATGTTATTCTAGCTACAGGTGCAGAGCATAATATTATGTGAGTTGCTGTGGGGAAAGTTAACTCCATCCCAACCAGCCTCTCTAAAATACTGAGAGACATATGATGTTGTATTATGTATATCTCTGCGTGTTTCAGAAAAAAGAGATTAAGTATTCTGTTTATCAAAACACAGAAACAATGCAACTCACAGAAGGTCAAATGATTCAGCTACTAAAAGTCTTTTTTTTTTTTTTTTATTTACTTCTAAACCAGAACAGCTGCCTCCATCTTCCAGATAGCTCTAGGTTTGTGTATGAAAACTTGCATTGCTGGCAATGAATACAGCAGCTCCACTAACATGGGAAGACCACTGAAAACCCAGCTGGGGTAGACTCCAAATATGTGATTCTCTGTAGTGAAAATTAATTGACAGAAATCTTCTAAGACCACACCCTTCACATGCTTACTCACAATGCTTTTTCCCAAGATAATGACAGATTGATTTTGTCAGCCTGTGAAACTTTGGCTTTCTGTGAGAGGGACGCAGAGCAGAAAGCAATGAAGATTGTACAATTAGACTGTTTAGTAAAGGAAGATCTATGGGAACTGAAAAATATACGTAATTTTTAAAGGCAGGCTAGTGTTACTTAACAACATGACATGAAGAGTGTAAAAAGGCACTGAAAAACATCTGTGTTATCAAGAGCAAGACTAGAGCAAAAACAAGTCCACTGATTTACCTGGGATTACCTTGCTGTAAAACATAGACTTTTAATATTAACTTGTGCATTATGTGTCATTTCTTTTCCTCTTAGCACGTGAGGTCTGACAGATCAATTAAAGACACAGCTTGGTCTTGCAGCCTTTTTCATAAATGCTGCCAAAGTTACTTGTTTCCACCTTCAAAATTGGCTACGTTTGCACTATACTAAATGAAAAGAACAGTAACACTACAAGAAAAAATACAGTGGACATAATTTATAAACTGAGACTTTACTGGGATACTGAACATGGTCAGATGGTCAGATAGTAACAGTGCTCTATATCTTCTGAAATTATGGACAAATTTTATGACATGAACATTTGTTACATAAAAAGCAGTTCCTTTAAGTGTTTCATTATTGTATAGATTCATAGAATCGTTCAGGTTGGAAATGACCTCTATGTTCATCTAGTCCAGCCTTTAACCTAGTACTGACAAGTCCACCACTAAAACATGCTACTAAGTCTACACGTTTCTTGAAGACCTCCAGGGAAGGTGACTCAAGCACTTCCCTGGGCAGCCTATTCCAATGCCACTCAACCCTGTCACTGAAGAATTTTTTTCCTAATATCCAACCTAAACCTTCCCTCGTGCAACTTGAGGCCATTTCACCTCATCTTATCACCTGGTGCTTTGAAGAAGAGCCCGATCCCCACCTCGCTATAACCTCCTTTAAGGTAATTGTAAAGTACAATAAGGTCTCCCTGAGCCTTCTTTACTCCAAGCTAAACAACTCCAGTTCCCTCACCTGCTTTTCACAGGACCCATTTTCTAGACACTTCACAGCTTCTTTGACCTTCTTTGGACACGTATAAGGTAATATTAGTAATTTCTATTGCCACTAGTTGCCTCTGCTTCTGTGGGAGTATCCTATATTTCTGTCTGATGATGAGAAAGAGTTGTTCAATTCATGAATACAACATATTTTATTTAGAACTTAAGGTGGCTCCATCTATACATACCCTCAGATGAAGTCCCTTTCATAGGTCTCAAATCTTTAATAACAGTTAACCAAACCGTCCATGGAATCATAGTAGAGATGTATATTGCCACATGGCTTGCTTTGTGTTCAACAAGGGTAAGTTAATGTACATTTTATACCATTTCAGAGACCCATCCTTAAAATAAACTTAATTATAAACAAAATATGATTTGGAGTTTTACATAGAAATCTCAAATGTTGATTTTTTATCTGACAGTAAACTGGTAACTGGTTCAGAGGAGAGAGCTCAGATACACTGTGGACCAGTGACTGTATCGTACCATGAAAGCTGGGGAACTTTTTTATTACAAACAGACTAGTGTAATACTATAGCCAAAAGGTAATAGAGGCAGCTGGGAGGAAAGGCCGTGATTATTCTGTCAGTAATAAATGAAAGAAGAGAGTTTTGAGAAGATAGTATCATTGCTGAGTCTCATGAAATCTTGGCATTTCACATTATGGCCACAAAGGCCAGACATATATCCACATCTGCCAACAGTTCTGGACCCTGTCAGGTCTTTCAGCATCATTTTCATCATTTTGATTTGTAATCCAAATTTTATTATTTCTCTTTTCCTATCCTCTCACCACCTGCCAAAACAGATGTAGAGAAAGAGAATCAATGGTTTTCCTAATTGAGGAACTTGAACTTGTCAAAAGTAATATCCTCTCTGTCTTTATGATATGTGATGAGTTTATAATCTTTTTCTTATAATGAAAAGCGTAAGAACAGAAAATAGCAAGACATGAAACTGATCACTACACACAGAACAGTGTAGGTCTGAGATATTCTTTGGACAAGCCAACTTCTCTGTCCCTCTGTAGTGAGTGTTACTTGCTTAGATAGCCATGGAACAGCATGCCATAAGATGGGTGGCAGTGGTGGTTCTGCTCTTCACTACCAAATACCCTGGAAGACTCCAGAGAGACCTCACTGCGGCCTTCCAGTACTTGAAGGCAGAGTATAAACAGAAGGAGGAATGCCTGTTTACATGTGTTGGTAGTGATAGGACAAGGGGGAATGGTCTTAGTTTACTAAGACAGGGGAGATATAGGTTGGAAATTAGGAGAAAGTTTTTCACTCAGAGGATGGTGAGGCACTGGAATGGGTTGCCCAAGGAGGTTGTGGATGCCCCATCCCTGGAGGCATTCAAGGCCAGGCGTGCTGCAACTCTGGGCAGCCTGCTTTAGTGGTTGGCAACCCTGCCCAGAGCAGGGGGGTTGAAACTAGATTATCCTTTAGGTCCTTTTCAACCCAGGCCATTCTATGATACTATGAAATATAATATCAAGAATCACGGAATCACAGAATCATAGAATGGTTTATGTTGGAAGGGGTCTTAAAGTTCATCTAGTTCCAAACTTACTGTCATGGTCAGGGACGCCTCCCACTAAATCAGGTTGTTCAAAGCCCCATCCAACCTGGCCTTGAATACTTCCAAGGATGGAAGCTTCTCTGGGTAACCTGTTCTAGGCCCTCACAGTCATCATGGTAAAGAATTTCTTCCTTATATCTAGTCTAAATCTATCCTCTTTTAGTTTAAAGCCATTATCCCTTGTCATATCACTACACTCCCTGACAAACAGTTGCTCCCCAGCTTTCCTGTTGGCCCCCTTTAGGTACTGGAAGGCTGCAATAAGGTGTCCCCGAAGCCTTCCCTTCCCCAGGCTGAACAAGCTCAACTTCCTCAGCCTGTCTTAGTAGGAGACATGCTCTAGTCCTCTGATAATTTTTGTGGCCCTCCTCCGGGCTTGTTCTAATACATCCATGTCTTGTGCTGGGGACACCAAAGCTGAATACATTGCTGCAGGTGGGGTCCCAAGAGAGCAGAGTAAAGGAGAAGAATCACCTCCCTCAACCCCCTCAACCTGCTGGCCATGCTTCTTTGGATGCAGCCCAGGATACAGCTGGCTTTCTGGGCTGCAAGCACACATTGCTGGTTCATATGGAGCTTCTCATCAACAAACACCCCCAGGTCCTTCTTATCAGGGCTGCTCTTAATCCATTCTCCACCCACCCTGTATTTGTGCTTGGGATTGCCCCAGCCCAGGTGCAGGTCCTTGCACTTGGCCTTGTTGCACTTCATGAAGTTCACCCAGGCCCACCTCTCAAGCTTATCTGGGTCCATCTGGATGTCATCCCTTTCCTCCAGCATGTGGACTGCACCACACAGCTTGGAGTCATTGGCAAACTTGCTGAGGGTGCACAAATACCTTAAGAAGAACAAGTACACTTTTATATTCATTGCTTCTGGGAACCACATTCTTAGAACACTGACATCCCTCACCTTAACAATTGCCTCATTAATTTCAACTGTTACATGGGAGTTGGTATTAGAGATATTATTTGTCCTTGCAGATTTAACAGCTGAGTAAAGAATTACATGTATATGGACTAATGATGTGTTGAGACCACTAGTTACTGACAGCAAACATTACATCCTTCAGTAAAATGGGGTTCACAGGTCTATGCATCTATAACCACATCTCTATTATCTGTGCTCTGTAATCTGATCAATGGTCTGTTATTCCCATATTTTAGCCATCAACACTGTGATTTTTAATTAAAGTTAGCAATTTGTGTGAAATGATTACGCTGTTCATTATCTTGACAATTTCATTATTGTATCAGGTAAAATAAAACATTTATAGCAAGGGAAAAAATATATGAGGTATTGTAAGGTTCAAGGAGGTTCATCACGACAGTTGGCTAAGGCTGTTATCATTAACATCAATAGAACAGGTCACAGTTCCTGGTATGCCATGTCAGTTATCTCCTTTTAAATGAATTATATATGTATTCATTAAAACTCCCCAAGTACTATGAGAAAATGAACATTGTAAGAATTGCTACCCTGCTTGCACATTCTCGGTCTTGATTTGCATGTGCAGTGGAGGCTAGAAGGATTTGACTATGCAAGACTTTGCTTGCATGATAATGCTTTTAGGAGCTTTGTCGAGTGTTCCACATTCCACATGCAGAAGTTGTTTGTGTGACTTTAACCTTACATCAGCTGAGAATTCTGGAATCCAACTTTGCTTTTTATTTTTTGGAGGTGTTCTTCTATGTACTTCTACATGAATCCCTGGGAGAAAAGGAGTGCATGGCTTGAGAAGTAGCCAAGAATTTACTCATGTTTTGATCTGGGAGCTTGTATGGGAGGACAAAAAAGAGGGAAGCACATCATAAACCTGTAGATGACCATATTGATTAAAAGTTATTTATATGCTAACTTGTCCTATACAGGAAAGAAAATTGTTATTACCACCCTTTAAATGAGAATGTTTGTTGTCCTTATGTTGTCCTTATGCTGACCTGTCAACAACACCTTAGTTTGCAAAGTCAGTCTCATAGGTATCAAGTATAAGGAGACATTGATACATGGCCTCTCTGCCAACTTAGAATGCCATGAGGCTGTTTCTGCTGTGTGTGCTGCTCTGACACCCAATTTTAAGATACTTTGACTGCTGACAAAAACCATGCATTGGAGTTCAGTTGTGATTTTTCCTTTGGATGAGAGGCAAGAGAAAGGACAGGAACTAGAGACAGAAGGGAAAGCATGTGAAGAGTTTGGGCTGGGTTTCTGAGCATCAGGGAAATGATGTTCTTTCCACTGAAGTTTTCACCTTTGCTGTTCTGGAGGACATAGTAATAAATATCTCAGCACTGTATGTTATTTTTCTTTGTAGTTATTAATAAGCCTGTAGAGAATATTTTTGTTTGTTTGTTTGTTTATCTTTCCCCACAAGGAGCAGTTTCAAAACAATTCAGTGAGAAAGTCTTTCAGCAATGATGTTAAGAAGAGGTACATCTGTATTCCAGCTCTTAGTTTCCTCCAGCCTATTTACATTTCACAGATGTCCATCATCTTCACACTGAGTTTGCTCCTTCTCCTCCAACTCTTGTGCTACAAAGTCCAGTCATAGCTTTGTGTTTTCAGGAATTCAAACACCTCAAATATCTGACTTCCTGGGTAAGTACTCAAGTTACATGCTAGGTGCATAAAAGATAGAAACTCAATGGCATCCAGTGGGCTTTTAACAAAGTGTTATATTATCAGCATTAAACAACATTTATTGGTACATAGCTTGTTCTAGCTTTTGCAGACATTTATGTGTCTATACCCAGACTCTGAATCAAAACCGCTTACTTAGAAAACTGGGGTTTGCATGTTCACACAGAGACATTTATCTGCAAGGAACCATTTCATGGCTTTAGGGAATTAGGTGGTTCTAGACTGCATACAGGGGAGCTGTTCTCATTTGCCACAGAGTTTGCTGATGTTCCAACAGGCTTCCCAAATAGCAGGATTCCAGGATTTCTCTAACTGAAGTGACAAATTCCCAAGTAAATTATGAAATGACTAGAGATTAAGAACTACAAGAACTTCAGGAATCTTTTTTTTTTTTTTTTTTTTTTTTTTTAATGCTATTCTCCATGCTTTTGAGTTCTCCATAATAGCCTTTTTCACAACTCCATTTCAAAATCATCTGTCTAAACTCCTGAAAACTGTGATGCTGGTCCTATGTACTTCAGATTCTGATTGTAATGATCTCACTGTTGTCTTGTGTTATATGTGCTACCCATGGGACCTTGCTTAAATTTTAATTTGCTTTCATACCTACAGTTTTTGACTGGCAAATCTCAAAAGATTCCCTGTAATTGTGCCAGTGTGCTTGTGATTGCCATTTAACTCAAAAAAAATCTTTCAGGTCCGCCACTCCTTTGTTGGAATGTTGTTGTTGTTTAGATACCCTGCAGCACCACAAATATTAGTAAGTGTTTATGTTTACAAAATTGAATTAAATCCTCTTTGTCTATAAGTCAAGGCCTATGGCAGATTCAAGCTGTTCTGGAGTAGATGGACCTAAGTGTGATAGTGTCAGTCACAACAGATGGCTCTAGAAACCTATGTTTTGACTACTGCACAGCGTTTTAAGTTTCTTAAATTCAGACTAATGTCACCTCCTGTTTCTGTCTTTAGTCTTCCATCCATTTCTACATTATTAGAGGATAGATTTAGTGTATTAAAGCACAGATGATGACTTAAACTCTCATTTCTTGCCTCTGACCATAATCATTTTTTGCCTTCCCTGCCTATTTGTTCTTCTGACAGTATCTCAATTCCTACTTTATTCCAAGTTGAAAGAACTATTTGTACACTATGGAAAAGTGGTAGAAAATCTAATTTTCTTTTTTTGGCCCTGAAAAAAAAAATCTGGGTAAATTAGTTTTTTTCACTGTGTTTACTAGGTAAATTTGACATGACAGCATTTTCAGTATTGCTTTTCATAAAAAAATAGCAACAGTTTAACACTGTATATAAATATATAAGCATGAAAACCATAAAAAATAACAAAGCACAATGTCATCAGACATCTTCCACGCAGGTTATTCTCTGTGCTTTTTTTTGCAGAGGTAACAAGATGTATACAATGCACAAGGTATAAAATGCACAATCCAATGCTACCTCGGTACTGCAGTGGAAACATGTAGATATACAGATACAGGATGTAACAATAAAAATAAATAATAAAAACAAATACAAACACATAAAATATAAAAAAAAAGTAATAAAAAAAAAAAGTCTTCCTTCCACCAGAAAATGCTTTTGTCAACAGGGGGAAACTTTTACCAATTGTAGCAGCAACACTAGGAATGCAATTTGGTTGTAGAAAATCTTGCAAAATAAGGTTTTTACATAATGAAAACAAATAGGTTTTCATGAAGAACACATGTCATTGAGATTATGTCAAAAAGAATATAAACAATTCATGATGGAAAATTATTTGCCAGAGGAGAATTAGAATGTGAAGCTCTCTATTCCATGTCTGTGTAATAGAGACTCATCATTTGTAATGATCAGAGGGAAAATATTATAATAGCTTAACAACATTACAGAAATGTAAATGGAAAGCAAAGCAAAACAAAATAAAACAAAACACAAAAGACAGCAAAGGAAAACAAACTGAAATAAAAACAACTGTGAACTTACTCTCAGAAGCTTCTAAATATCATTTACTTCTTAGAATCACAGAAAAAAGCAAAGAAATAACATAAAGCTGGTTAGTAGGAAATTATCTATCAGTTAGTTAATATTCTTATTTTTCTGTAACTAAAACATTCGGAAGACAGTAGATACACAAACATATATTAAAACCTGATAAGCCACCTGCTTTTATTCGCAAAACTCCCCAGTGTTAAGTAGCTCTCAGAAGAAGAAAAAACATTAATAAGAATTAATATGGTCTTTGTAGGAGAAGAGGTGATGAGATGAAAAAAAAAAAAAGAAAAAAAAAAAAGAAAAGAAAAACATGGAGCCTAATCCCTACTGTCATTTTCTCTTGTCTAGATTGCAGTTACTTTCTGAGGACACTCACAGAATACTGAAATCACTTTGAATTGCATCTATAGGAACCAAGAATAATTAAATTTCTTGAGCCTTTCTGAACACTGAAGCTACATTCTTCCTCTCAAAAGAAACTGTTAAAGAGGGAAATGTAGATGGGGAAGAATCAATATCAGAACGCTACCCAACAACAATGCAGCTGAAGAGTCTCACATGGTTGAATGCATGGCTGTGATTTGTGGCTGCTGTATTTTCTCATTTTTCCACAAAGGCTGTATAAGGTGAGCCATTATTCTGTTCCTCATGACTGCCCTACTGCATAGCTACAGGCTGGAAGAATTTAGGAAGTTTCACCATTATGGATTATCTCAAGTTCTTTCAACAAGACAGAAACCAGTAGGTCTTTGGAGGATTGCTACTGAGTATATCAAAACATTGAAGGATAGAAACAACCAGGTTAGTGAAACAGACCATGAAGCTGTTATAAAACATAGAAGAGAATTCAGCTTTGAGGTTTACTGAATACCTTCTCCACACATTCCTGATCCCACCATTAAAAAAATCAACCAACCAACCAAGCAACTTCTCCTCCCCGCACCCCCCCCCCCCCCCCCCCCCCCCCCCCCGCCAAAACAACAACAATAACAAACACACTGAAACAGCTGTAGAGTAGAACTGCTGTATTTAATTTCTAAATTTCTCTGGACACCTTGTAATGTTAAATAGGCTCCATCATAAAGCTATCCAATCTAAACTATTAAGCTAGTATTTTTTTACGCTCCTTAATGAGGCAAAGAGTGAATTAGTATGAAGTGTATGCAGTACTTACTCACTGACCTTCATTTCTTATCAACCTTTTTTCAGCCTTGAGATAATTTTGTGCGTCTGGTCATTTATGTTCCGTTTTTTAGAATATTTAACATGCAAGGTAAAACATGCAATTAATATACTTCTTTGGTATCCTAGTGTGATAAGACATTAACGATTAAAGGCTATTTTGTCATGTTAATTGAGTTTTGTGTTGTTGATAACTCATCTTTGAGTTATAATATATAATATAATAATATAATAATATTATTAATAATAATATAATATATATATTTGTATATATATAAAAGCATGTAGGCTGAAGGTCTTTTTGAATTATACAAACATGGATACAACACAAATCAAATAAACACTTCTTCAGGAAGAACAGGCTTCAAAAGCAGAAGGTTTTTATTTTGTTCTGTTGATTTTTAAGACAACACAGAAATAATGAGCAAATGAAGAGAAGCCCAACATTGTAGCCATTAAGAGTTATCTATTGATAATGATGTCTGCTATAGAAATGTTGGTGAATTTGATGGGGAAAAAAATCAATGGAAATATACTGAGATGTAATTGTGACATGGATCTCCTGTTCACCTTAATGAATTAGGTAGAAGTTTTGTGGGCTGCACTTCTGAGTTTCAGATAGTTTCTTTAATGGAAAAGTTAAGTGCACTTATAGCTTCTAAACTACAGTTTATATTTCAGTGCATTTTTTGGATGAGTTTTCTGGCTACTTGACTCAGCTAGAATGTTTGTGTACATGTCCACTGGAAAAGATCTAGAATTCTAGAAGAAATCAGGCGTGTGACTATATGGCTTATATGGCAGCCAAAGTGAGGTTTTAGAAACTATTACATTTATTAAATGGAAAGACAAAATTTGATGGTAACTAAGGTTACAGAGATGCATTATATACATTTGGAATAACAACAGGTTTTACAGTTTTGAATGTACTTGCACATTAATAGAGCAGAATTTGATTAAAATAATTAAGTTGAACTATTCTGAAAGAACTCAGTTTCTTGGGATTAAAAGTGTAGATAAGAAATCTAGGTAATGATAAAATCAAATGATCTAGTATTATATGTGTTATATATATACAAATACACCTGCATAAACATTTACTTACAAATGTTTAATAAACTACCTAGTATGTATGGACATCATACTGCCATTAGAATTGTTTGCTTTCACTAGAAGGTTGGAGTTACTTTGTAATGTAGAAACACTGACTATACTTTTAATCTGAGAGGAAAACATGCAATGTCAAGTTTTGTGTTGGAGTTATATAAAATAGCTAGCCCAACAGAAGAAAAGCAAGGAGAAATCTGCTAACATAGTCACAACTCTTATAAATAACACCTTACATATTTTTGGAATTTTAAGTGGTCAAAGCATCTCCTCGTGTTTTAGTTAAAAGCAGACACTTCTCTCATCTCTGTATAAAACAGCATCATGCTGGGGCAAAGCACTTCTAAAATAGTGGATTATTCTGATTCTGATTAGACTGATTTCAATTTTTTCATTCCAAGTATCAGATATAACCCTACTGAGCTTATAAGAGTGACAGGATTTTAACCTTAATGATATATCACTTCTATAAATATAAATCAGATAATTATCACATTTGATAAAGACTTCTACTTTGCATAGAAATTGTTCAAATGAGTAAGCAAGGAGCATGACCTCTTAAGACAGTATTGAAAAGAAATTTTTTCCTATCTTGTATGAATAAATCAGAAACAGGCATGCATGTGTGGCCTTGTATACAGGGAGACAAATGCCCTTGTGAAAGGGCATAGATGCTTGCAAATGGGATCCACTTCAGCAGTTCTCTGGGGTTAGTGAAGGCAAAGGGAAGCCAAAGAAGTTCAATTTGGCAGTGTTTGCCTTTGTGAAACTGGGATTTAAATTTGTTATCAAAATGAATACTGCTTTTTTTTTTTTTTTTTTTGCTTTTTTTTTTCCCTGTGTTTATGACAGACCACTTAGAGTAGAATTAATCTCCCACCATTTTAGCCATGGAAAAGACAGATGTTCAGGCTAGGTGCTCTTTTTGGCTGCGACTCTCACAAAGTCAGCCATGGGGGACAATTTTCCTCTGAATTTATCTCTGTCCATTAAGGAACTCCATTAGGTTAAATATCTTGCCAGTGAAAATTCAGAAAGGTGAGTATTTTTTTCTTATTGTAAAGAAGCAGTCTCCATTTAAAATTTTCTAACCTTTGTGACATAGTCATTACTTCATAAACTATGTCATTTCCTGCAGGATTGTCTCTGAGGGTTTAATCCTGAACCCATTGTACCCATTATAGTTCATGACAGAGCATTCCATGCATTTTCTTTGTAAGTGAGGCCTCACTTTCCCTGCCAATCTCCATCTCCAGGGAGGTGCCCAGGGCTGTGAGGATGCAAACTTTCATCAACCACATATAAATTTTGTATAGATATTTGTGTGCTCTTTTTAAAACTTGCATCCAGAAATGGAAGCTTTAGGAACATAGAAATCTTCTTTCTTTAAATAGTAAATGCACCAAATTCTAGCTGTATGTTAGTGCTCAAAGAGACAGAATATCACGTGCAGTTTAACAGATTCCTCAGTCAAAGAATTGTCTCACGGTACCTTAACTTCAGTTCTGTTTTTTTTAAAAAGTCCTGTGCTTTATTTTCCCTGTTAATAGCAATGTACACCTCTGAAGAACTTGCTGCCACTGAAGTGAATACATCAGTATTAAGTATGTGCAGAGCAGATAAAATAAAATGCTCACTTTAGATACTGGAAAGATCACACAGAGGAGAAAAATGAAGGCCCTGAATTCTCTCTGGATTCATTGATACTGGCTATAAATTAAAATACTCTGTGTTGCTTTCTCTCATCAAATAGGTCCAGTTTATTTCCTCCTTATTTAATCTATGTGACAATTTAGGAAGTTTTCTGCACTTGACTCGCCTCATCAAAGAAGAAAAATGAACACTTTAAGAACAGTGGGAACTCAACCCCTGTTATGAATTGAATCATAGTGGGAAATGTCAGTTTCTGTCTCTTGTTAAATTAAGACTCTAAGGTGACCATGATGCAGAATGTAGTTACCTCATCTGAATGTAAACAGTACTACTTCCCATCACATGTCTTGACTTCCTCTTAATCATAGAAAAATATGTTGTTCCAGAAGAAACATCAACAATAAATAACACAGTGGGAGAAAAAATAATTTTAAAAGAATTTTGTAGCTGGTTAGCAAACGAGAAAGAAAAGAGAAAAACAATGAATATAGAAATTAATGAGAAAAGTATTTCTAATGTAAATGAAAGGATAAAACATAGATTCTATATATCTTCCAGGACTGCATTTTCATAAGTACTACAAAATAGTCTTTAACAGTGCAAAAATAATTTAATGAAGATGATTAAAATATTCAGGGGAATAATATACTTTGCAGTGCATTAAATATCTTCTTTTTGAAAGAATTTCTGAATAATTTTATGAATTAGTAAGTTTATATTTCTCTGAGATTTTAAAAAGAGAAGAAAAAGAAAGCCACAGATGGCACATTGTGAGTAATATCCGGAATGAAATGTTTTTTGATGGAGAATCATATAAGTTCATGTCCTTAGAATTAAACAATGCCTGTTTTAATATATTGTAATTAAATTGTAGAATTTACGTAATATGTCTTCCACTGTTGGTCAGATTGCATCTGACCATTATCAATCATTTAGTATTATGTTATTTTTCCACTGTAGTGAGTGATAGCTGTGCTAAGGCAACTGTTGATAAACATTTTTTAACAACTGACCTTTCTAAAACTTTTCTATGTAAGGTATGGTAAGAAATATATGGTTTATTTTTACAAACTTTTGAAGACATTAATTTATTAAAGAGTTAAATATATATTTATATTGAACAATCTAACCAGAGATATTTTGCATTTTTTCCCCAAGAACTGTTTTTGAATCAGACAACTCCAAATTATGTTTTAGCCTTTGCTACATTCATAGCATGTAAATGTCTAATCATTGTCTGTGTTCATATGTCATAATTTATTCCAGTCATGATAATCAGTCTTAGTTTTTATCTTCTTAAACTGTTTTCCTCTTAAATGACAGAAACTGAAAATAGTTTGTTTACACAACAGAGTGTGGATCTGTCTACTAGTGTGGAAATTGGAATGTCTGTATTGCATAATCATAATCCTGGCTCCTGAATTAGGGCCATATTGTCATTAGACACCTCATCCAGCTTTGCTGTAGGACAATAACCAGCAATAGGTGAAACTTTCTGAAAACAGAAATGATCAATGCATTTGTCAAGGGTATTGACTGTTAATGCAAGTACATTATTCCCACTACACTACAGGCAAGACCAGTGACTCTGAGAAAGTCACAAATGGAAAGTTAGATGCAGTTTTCACATTTGATAATAACTTGTACATACCTCTAAATGCCTTCTGAAGCCCCAGTTTTCTAATTATCTTTGATGAACTGAATGACTGCAAAGGATGAATCTTTGTAATACCCAGAATCTATGGATGTGGTTTACTGTACTTTCCTGGATGCCATGAAACCAAATCTGTTTGACAGAGGGCCAACACTGATGGTATAAGATCACCAACCAGCAACCAGTGAATGAGCTACCTTCTAGGTTTGACAGCCAAAGCAAACTGTGGATTAAAGTGAAACAACTCAAAGCTGTAAGACACCCACTGGTCTACTGAAAAATTTATTTAAGAGCAAGAGAGTATTTTTTTTTCTTGTTCTTAAATATTCCATCAATTTTTCTTCCAATTAGCAATTAACACAATAACAACACTCTTTTCTCTGAGCAATGTTCAAGAGAAATTCTTCTCTTTGAACAATGTTCAAGCTATTAATGCTATGCTGGGTACTGATCACATGATACATATAGAAATAAAGATGGCTAATGACCAGGGAGAAACAAGGGAACACATCAGGGAACAGGAGTGGCATAAAGATGTAAAACTAGTGAACAGAGGAGATTAAAGAAGTAAAGGGGAGAGAAGAATACTCTACGGGAATGCGGTGGGTTGACCTTGGCTAGCTGTCATGTGCCTACCACAGTGCTCTCTCAGTCTTCCTTCTCAACAGGCCAGGGATAGAAAATATGATTAAAAAGAGCAATAATAATATCTGAGTGTTGAAATAAGGACAGGGGATTGCACACCAATTACTGTTGTGGGAAAAAACAGGCATCTTGGGGAATATTAATTTAATTTATTGTCAATAACAGCATATAGCAGTGAGAACTAAAAGCAAGCTAAAACACCACTCTCATCCACCTTCTTCTACCTCCACCCCTGAGCAGAACAGAGGAACAGAGAATGAAGTTTGTGGTTAATCCATAATGCTTCATTTCTGTCACTCTATCATCTTCATTCTCTTTCAGTGTTCCAGTTTGGTGTTCCTCTGTCCTGGTTTCAGTTAGGACAGAGTTAATTTTCCTCCTAGTAGCTGGTAGGGTGCTATGTTTTGGATTGGGATGAGAAGAGCGCTGATAACATGCTGATGTTTTGGTTGTTGTAGAGCAGTGCTTACACCAAGCCAAGGACTTTTCAGCTTCTCCTTCTGTCCTGCTAGCGAGCAGGCTAGGGATGCAGCAGGAGCTGGGAGGGGACAGACCCAGGACAGCTGACCCAAACTGGTCAAAGGGGTATTCCATACCATTTGACGTCATGCTGAACAATATATAGGGGTGGCTAGCCGGGGTGGGGGGGGGCAGCTGCTCGGGGATAGGCTGAGGATTGGTCAACGGGTGGTGAGCAATTGCATTGTGCATCACTTATTTCGTTCACATTATTATTATTATTATTATTATTATTATTATTATTATTATTATTATTATTATTATTATTTTTTCCTGTCTTAATAAACTGTCTTTGTCTCAACTCACAGGCTTCACTTTCCTGTTTCTCTCCCCCATCCCAGAGAGGGAGGGGGGAGGGTGAGCGAACGGCTGTGCGGTGTTTAGCTGCCAGCCGGGCTAAACCACAACATCCTCCCACAAGCTACAGTCCTTCACGAACTGATACAACATGGGTCCTTCCCACAGGCTGCAGCTCTTCAAGAACTGCTCTAGCATAGCTCTGTACAACTGGGTGCAGGCTATCAAGAGGTTGTCAAGTGTGGATTTCCCACTGGCTGCAGCTCCTGCCAGATCACCTACTCTACCTTGGGCTCCTCTCCATGGGCTGCAGCTTCCTTTAGGGCATATCTACCTGCTCTGGCATATGGTTTGCCATGGCCTATAGCATGGATATCTGCTCCAGCATGGTACCCCATGGGCTGCAGAAGAAGTGGTATTGCTGTAGTCTTCTCTGCAGGCTGCAGGGGAACTTCGCTCTTCGAGCACATCCTCCCCCTCCTTCTTCATTGTCTGCAGGGCTGTTTCTCTCACATTTTCTCACTCCTCTCCCAGTTGTTGTACAGTGTTTTTTATCCTTTCTGAAATATGTTATCACAGAGGTGCAAACAACATCACTCACTGGCTCAAGTTTTGTCGGCGGTAGGTCTCTTTTGGAGATGTCTGGAACTGGCTCTAACATGGTGCAGCTTCTGGTGTCTTCTCACAGAGGCCACCCTGCAGCCAAAACTTTGCCATGTAAAACCAATGCAGGGAGAAAAAAAAATAAAAAAAATAAAAATAAAGAAAGAAAGCGTACAGCAAAGCATTGATGTAAACCTGAAAGGGAAGGAATGAAAGAAAAAAGAAATAATGAAGTAAAGCATCTTTTTAGCAAAACAAAATAAAAACCACAAATGTTTTTGTATTGTGCAATTAAAATTCAACTAATTAGCACTTAAATTCTATAATAATTTTCTGTTTAATTAAAATATGCCAGATGCTTTAGCACTGTTCTTTAAAAAAAAGTGTCTAATGAGTTGGGGGGATGTTGTTGCTTGATATCAATATAGCCCCTTTACCACCTAGACCGTGAAGAATCACTGTGTTTACTGGGACTCTGGAAATGTATCTAAAGTCAGCAAATTCATAGCTAGGTCAAAAAGGAATATAATTCTGTTAAAATTACAAAGAGTTTTAAGTCTGCAATTGGTAAGAAAACCTATTTGGGATGTGTGATGTCAAACTCTTTTTGCTTTATTTCATAATATTTTATCTAAATCATATATAGTGCACAAATGCAAGAGACTGTTGTGTTCAAAGAGTTTGGTATATATTGCCCTCCTTGCCAAGGTGACATCTGCCATAACATCTAGTAAGTGAACTTTTTCTAGAGCACATATGTTTGGTACATATGGATATCAGTAACCTGTGATTTGACATTAAAAATATTTTTGAGGACTTTACCTTACATTACCCTATATTTTTAACTGCTGATACCTTTGAAGCTAAACCTAGCTGCAGCATTAAATGTCTTATTAAGTTTTTAAAAATAAAATGAGTAAAATACCTTCTTACATGTTTCCAAATCCCAGTTTAATTTTGTTAATCTTGTATGGCATTACGAAATTGCACTTTTTCATCATGTTTACACCTGCCATCCCTAATGCATTACCAGGTGTGAGATTTATGAGTGGAACACATGAGACCTGCCATAGTTAATCACATTTGTAACCTTTCAGATACACTGCAGAATTTTTCTTGCTGTGAAACATGCTTTACCTTTTAATCTCTGCTGAGCTTAGATCTAAAACAATACTGTTATTTTTTTCTTACACATTTCAAGTACAATCATCAAATAATATCCTAATTATCATTCTTCTTTGGCATTTTCCTGTCAAAGAACTATTTGGATTTCAAGATAATATTAAAGTAGTCAGGGAAACAGAAGCATATATTGACTTTTTTTTTTTTTCTTCTGAGTTGAAAATACATGAAAATAGACGTGGATGAGGTGGTATTCTTGCCATCATTGCATCATAATACTTACAGATAATTTATAATATTTTTAGAATAAGAAAGAATTAGTTCATAAATTAAGGCTTAGTAATTTGCAGCTTTGACTGAAAGCTCAAAAGATCCCTTGAAAATATTCTATAAATGACAGAGTAATTTTAATTCTGTGGGACTATACATACATTTGAAGCTATTCATGTGCTTGTATACATCTTTGAAAATGTATGGTCTTTGAAAATTCATATTAAATGGTTATTGCTTTGAGAACTATTTTAAAGTTCTTTTTGTAAATGGATATATGTATTTGTTGATAAATTATTTTCTTTTATTGAACATTCAGGAATGTTGGATTAAATTCTATTATTAATCATTCTTAGGCAAATTTGGAATGTGTTTAGTATTTTAAATCAAGCTGCTATTTATTTATTTGCTTTTACAGGAAGAATTTAAAGAAACACGGGATTATTGTTTAACAGTCAGGTGACTGCTGCCTAAATTGATTTTAGCATTAACTTAGTTTTGTGCTGTTGTATAGTGCAGTATCTCATGTTAATTTATAAATTGTAGTAAGAAATATTCTGTTGAGACTGAATTATTTATGACATTAGATTGAAAAATGTGGTGTAGAAGAAAAGATGCACAAGTTGGTACTGGTGGCCCCAGCCAGTAAGCACAAATTGTGATGGCCAATTGCTTTTAGGCAGAGGAGTACAAGTTTGTAAGTCAGGTGAAACATGCTACTGATAAGGAGAACAGAGAGAAAAACAAGTATAATGCAGAACTGGGAATGAATGAAGAAGGAACAAGGAAACAGACCATTAGAAAATGAATAAGAATACCTCAAAATGGATTCATAACAGAGGAGGAAGAAATTCCCCCATGAACATCATGTTATCCCTGACGAAGGCCTCCAGCTTCTAACAGGTATCACCTGGAGTGACCCTGGGACACAGCTGATCACTGGGAGCCGGAGCACAACACCACTGACAAACAACTGAGATTACAAAGTTTGTGAACAACACGTTAACATAATAATAATTTATAATTATTTTCCTCTCTATATAATTTTTCTTCTGGGTTGTCTTCTATAATAATTAAAACAATAGTCCAATTAATTTGGACTATAATTATTTATATAATTGTAACTTGACTAATAATAATTTATATGTTATTATTTCAGATTGGAAAACATGAATCAGACTAACAGTAAACTCCTAGGTCAACACATACAACATATTCCCTTTGTTTCATAGCAAAACGTTTCAAGTGTAATGCTTCAATGTCTTTTTTAAGATATAGAGTAATTCATTCTAATGTAACACAAATGATAGAGGGTATATTTAGCCTTAATTTACACTTTAAAGAGTTTTAATTTAAAATACTTTAAAATTTTTTAATACTTTAAAAATCTTTTTACTTAAAATACTTTAAAAGTTTATACGTGTAAAGAGTTTGTGTATGATTGAATAAGGATTCATCAGATTGCATATCCATATCATTTTTTTTGTTAAAATTATTCATATAACTTTTAGAAAAATAGAATTATAATAGCTGAAAAACCATCTAAATAATTTTTTTAAGATCATTCATAAATTTAACAACCTAACAGCTAATATGTTCGCAGAGGTTTGAATTGCTTAGCTTGCTTAATATAAGGGAAAATATTTATTTGGTGACTGTCTCTGGGTTGGTATATCTTGGCACCAGATGATGTCATAGTATATTTACAGTATATATACAGTAAAATACTACAAAGTATTTAAATAGGAATAATGTAGGTAAGACAATGGAATAATGTTTCACTGAATGTTAAATATATCAATACAATTTAAACTGATATTGGTTTTTATCAAGTTTTTCTTTAGAACCACTTTTACCACAACACCTATGAGTACTGGGCAAAGCAAGATATTTTCACTTCTGTTGAAATATTTAATTTTAATGCACAGTCAAAACAGACAAATATTAGATTTCATAAATCCTATACAAGCACTTTTTTCAAAAAAAATTATTATTTCAGTAATGTCTGTAGTCTAATAATATTTAACATATGAAACTGAGTATTAGATCTATGTGTTCTTATTCTTCACAGTGGTAGCTGTCTCACATGGCCATGTAATGTGTTTACATAAATAGTAATGAAAAACTAAGCAAACAATCTAAAACTATGTCTATTCTGTGGACTTTCTCAGATTTAATTTTGGAAACTAAGTGACAAAGTATTTTTAAAGTTTTTATTGTCTATAGTATTTGTACATGAAGGACACTTTCACTGGTGTAACAGGCATAGAAAGCCGATACATGCATGCAAAATTAATTCACATAGAATGAACAGAATATAAATTATTAATTGTAAATAATCATTTCCAAAATGAAATTTGAGTCAATACTTACTTTTGATATTTACCCAGAAGTGTTAGTCTTGTACATGTCCAGCAAAACTTCAATTCCATAGCTAACTCCACTGCGAGAACATCCCAAAGAATTAGAATTGGCAAATGTCATCTTAAATTGAAAATATTCTGTACAGAACCAGCCAAGAATAAAGAAAAATAAAAGCACATATAAACATGTTATTTCCAAAGAGCTTTAGAAGACAACAGATTTAAAATTCATAGTAAGGGTTTAAATCCAAAGTGATCATACAAAATATACCAGCTCAATTGCCCTCAGGAATTTTTAGTGATCATCATTTTAAATCTACTAATTTTATAGACTAAGTAAATTAATTCTTTATACTAAATGTAGGAAGCAAAAGAAACCACAAAGGTGAAAATGTTCATATCCAAGTCCTCTTGAGCAATCTGTGGGCTTAGAAATAAATATTAAGATATGATTAAAGGAATTATAGCTTTTGTTTGTAAAAATAAATAAATAAATAAATAAAAGAGCAGCTGACTAATTTAGAGAACACACATCTGAAAATGCATTATAGTTTAAATCACAGATACTTCTCAACACTATTTTTATTTAAAACAATTTGAATTTTTCCTACATCTTCTTATATGACAATTCGTTATTCTACTCTATATAATTCTATATGATAACGTGCTATCAGATAACTTCAGGTATGATCTAAGCTGACATTATTTATAACATATACGTAAGATACTGTGTAAAACATTAACCTGTTATCATAAAGTTGCTTTTGGATTCCACAATTACTGTCACATCAGATGGTATCTTAAACCAGATTTAGAGCAGTTTCATGTTTTTAAAGCCCAAAATTCAAGAAATCAGATGATCGCAAATCCAAATAGATGGAATCTATACAAGGGAGTATTTAGGGGTTTAATACAGTTGTTGCTGTTGTTGTTTTATTCATTTTTCCGCTTGTTTCAGTAGAAAGTGAGCAATCTTTGGAGGCATTAGAGGTGGGAGATGACAAGTGCTTAACTAATGACCTGACTTAAGTTTTCTGCAGTTTCCGAACAGACATAGTTGTCCAAAGCCTTCAAAAGAGTACAGAAGCCTAGGAATCAGTTTTCTTTGGCTGATTATGTGAAAATAGGTATGTGGTGGCCTAGTTCAGAATGTGTTAGCAACATATTGGTTTTGTGTCACAGTGTTAGAGTAATCTACCAGGAAGTAAGGTTCAGGGGTTTGAAATTCTCCTTAATCAGGTACAGCTTGAACAGAGATCTCCCACATTAAAGAAGGCAGTAGTCACTGAGCTATCAGTATGGATAGATACTCACTGCATATCCTGCAGTGACTCCTGTGCAATGAGAATCCTGGGACCTGAAGGAAAAAGAGAGCATAAACTTTGACATGGAGAAGGCAGAGGTTCCAAATATAGTTCTCAGAATGGGCATGTTTTCTAGAATAGATATTACATTGGGGTGGGTATAAGAAAATGAGAGAGGGAGAGAGAGGGAGACAGCTCTCAAGGCTAGGAAGCAAAATCTTAAGTCTACATAACAGATGAATTTGCTACGCAACACAATAGTCAGGTTTCCTTTTACATGGCCTTTTTCTGGCTCTATGACTCCTGCCTTCCTGTCTGCAGAAAGATCCTACTTGAGAAAGCACTAAAGTAGAACTGGGGTACATTTCCAGTGCATGGAAGAAATTAGTTCCACTCAAATGAGAAATGAGTTTCAAATCCACTCAGGAGCTCTCAGAGACTAGGTTGGTGCATGTCATGAGTGCATGCTCTAATTGCCTGCGTTTCACATTGAAAGTGGAACCTGACTTCATGTGTCAGGCAGTGGGGACGACCCTAGAGAACTAGGTACCTAGACAGTGAAGAAATGCTAGAAAATAGAGAATTATACCTACCACAAAATATCAAAATATGACTTCTGCCATTCCTATGAAAAGTCCAGGGACTTTACCCTGAGCTGAAAGGTTTAGGACTGTCCTGAGCTCTCCTTGCCTGGATTTCGTGCCTGACTAGGGGCCAAGTGCTTGCTGCCTCCCCTTCCTGACCTGAGCTCTGCCTGTGTCTTCATGGAAAGGGTCTGGCAAACCCAGGGAGTCACTGTCCAAAAAATAAGAACTCCTGCCAGGGAGGTCTGAGACTAGGAGCAACCACAGTGCAGTAGGCTGGTGCAAGAAAATGTATAAAATAAAATCTACTGGTTGTAAGGCTGAGCAGGAAGAAAACATTATCTTCTTCCTGCCACTGAACAGAAGGAAGAAATCCTCACCATCATATTTCTTGTGGGACGGAAGACACCTCACTGAAACACTCTCAAACTGTTGCTGATGAAAACTGAATTTTTGGCCTTGATGTCCAGAGAGACATTGGAAGGATGAACATAACACCAAATAAAAGGGATATATATATATATGTATGTATATGTATATACATATTTCCAGTTTCAGTTGTCCTGTTGTAACTTTTCAATATTACTTTTGGCCATCAGAAAATAAAACTTTTATTACCTGAGCATTCTTAACTCCACACATATAGTGTGTTGCCCTCAGTGAGATTTTGAATGCAACAGGTGTTCCAAAAATCAGAGAAGTGTTTGATTATGGTAGTCCCAAACATCACTTTTTAAATGGGATTCAATCTGCTCCTAAAATCTTCTTTCTAGACAAACTCCCATCTGTGCTCTTAATTCTTACTTCACCCACTGATGTACTGGGTATCACATTATCTGTTTCTTTGTTGAACATCAGTTTATGTCTAAGCTAGGATTGGCCTGCTCTTTGACAGAAGTAAGCACAAATCAGCGTGAACTTAGGTTTTTCAAGGGTTAATTAGATAACATTTAAAATTATGTCTTTTTTTTTTTTTTTCTGGAAAACAGGATTGTGAAATTTCTTTTTTTTTTTTCTTTTTTTTTTTTTTTTAGAAATATGTAGCAACGTTAAAACATTTGGGCCTTATTTTTAGGCATAGTGTTTTGTTTTATTTTGTTTTGTCTTGTTTTTTTTTTTTTTCCTTTATTATTTATTTATTTAGTTTTTAAAATCACCAGAAAGTATTGCAAATAAAATGCCAACTGCTATGTATAATGTCCTGCAGATATTTTTTAATACTTTTGGACTTCCATTGGTTTGGGAAATCTACATTTAACAGTTCTGTCCAGAAAAGACCAGGAAACTCCAATGCAGTAGTATACCACATATGCATTTAACAATAAAACTTTAACCTTATTCAGACTCATAAATATAATTTCAACAGAAATTTCATATACGTATATCCACAAGAAAAAATCAGGAAAGAAGAAAATAATGTTCAGTTTTGCAAAATATATGAAATGCTTAGGAACACTGGGATGATATTTTTGAAAAGGTACTATTTCCTGTACTTCTGTTTTTACCCAAGTCAAGGAAATTACTTCTTATCAAAAGACCAAGAAAGCATGACTCTAATTATATGCATAGCACAAGCTGCATTTTATGAACACAGTTCTACCATATATGCACTGCAATAGCTTTTGAAAGTGCCTTTATAGCTCTGAATGGTATCACTAATATCAGTGCCTGGCATAGCATATATGCTTATCTTTATTGACTTGTTCCCAATATTTGTCATACACCATTTATCCAATTATACAGAACAGGAATATATTTTATAATTGCCTTAAACTCTTTTTTTTTTTTTTAATTTTTATGTTGTATTATTGTTCAAAGTTCATTGTTCACACACCTTTTGTGAGTTAAAGCCTATGTCCTCTTTCCTTACCTATTGCAGTTAGGGCACTGAACATTCAGAAGTATCTAAAGTTCATAAGTACACAACCAAATTTGCATTATTAACACTCCCTATTTGCTTCAGTTTCTAAATCTGAGTAGTCCTGAAACTTGTCTCATCTCATAATAGCTGAGAAGCTTCATATCTGTATTATGTATAAGTCCTATCAGGATTCACAAACTATGCATTCCTTCATCTAATTCCCCTGAGGGACCCTATGCATCTGATCATATGTACCAGATGGTTTGGTCTTTATGGAACAAAGCAACTGCAATGGCTTTTGGTAAAACGCAGATGAGAAAAAATGAAAGCAGCATTCTTTCCTCTGCATAATAGGCTACAAGTAAGAATTCTTACACAGGATAGAAAAACTGGGTGGATCCAATGCCCTTCACAGCCGCTCTTCTGTCTTCTGTCTCTTAACCATCAGGGTATAGACTGATCTCCAAATAAGCTGTTGCAGTGTGGAAAAAAAATTAAATATCACTGCCAATAAAAGAGACAAAATGAACATAACTTTGAAGTTAATATAAAACACACACCTGGAATGCAGGAGAATTCATTCTTTTCTTGCTTGAAGAATTACCATTATTAAGGAGAGAGTCTGAGGAGCGCATACCTAATAGAAGCCATGCTTCGTTGTGGTGACTCCGGAAACAACACCAGAGTTGCTCATCAGTTCCTTCTCTCTTATTTCATGTTTCTGTGGTTCCTCTCTGAATTTCTTCAAGTGAGTGATACTCTGCTTCTTATTAGCAGTAAATATTACCTCCTTCTAAAGCAATCTAGAGGGAGCTGTATTGTCACATAAGTCCATTATGAATCTTTCCATTACTAACATACCTTTAAAATAAATAGGAATTTAGGAGTCAAACTAAAACTGAGAATCTAAATGTACCTGTTGGTTTTGGAAACATCTGCAAAGGTGTGCATGCATTGAAACATGCTCAAAGACATTGCAGCTATAAATTCTTAAGAGAATTCATGACATTCAGACAACCATACAATACCCCAACGTGTGACATTTAAAAGTCTTAGTGGATAGAATAGGGAGCCACATTAGTTAATCAGAAGAAAATGAGGAAAGAAAGAAGTCATAGGTATCCTAAGTCAGCTAGGTATGAAAAATCTTCATCATATATTTTTTTTTTTTGCTTTGAGAATTTATTTTCAGATGATTTAAATAGTTAAAACTAGGTTAAAAATGCAGAATTCTAGTAAAATCCACTTGTCCCGTATTTCCACTGCAAAAAGATTACAGCACCCTTGTTTCTTACTAGTTATTAAATGAAGTTAAACTCTTGTCACCCTGTCTTCTCCAATCTAATCAAAATCTTTGAATCTTAATCTCAGTTTATAGGTAATGCAACATTTCAGTGTATGAACCATCTGTTCACCTTCTATTGCATACCATCATGCTAACTCTAGCCCCAATTATGTCCCATGTTGAACAAACTCAAATTTTCATAAATCTAAATTTCAATTCTATTTCACACCTAAGATGTGCTACCTAATTCCTCTCCACTTTCTGTTCTCAGCTGGAGGCTGTGTCCTTGCAATAACCCTGGTGCTGTGTAGCATGATACAGTACCCTGCAGGAGCAGTGCTGTGGGATGAAAGTCTGCTCATAGTCTGTCATGGGTCGGTGAAGCAGGTCAAAAAAATGCCTTACAGACAGACCAAGGTTCCCCATGGCTTGCATGTTGTACAGGAGAATTGTCCCTCTCATCCTTTTCATCTGAATGTAAAATGTAAGCAAGATAAAGAGGTATGAGCAAATTAACAATTCTTATCACAGTGTATTCGTTATCCTGGTGATAGCAGATCATCACGATTGCTACAAACCAGACAGAACAGTGCTTAGATAACAATCCCTAATATATTTCCTGAATGTGTCTTTAGCTACAAGAAATAAAGGGACACTAGTACCAGTTTCCAAATGTTTTGTCTGTGGCTCTTATGTGTAGTGCTTGATTTGGTAGTGTAGGCATGCTCTCAGATCACTTACAGAGCTAAACCTTATTTGGAAGGAAATACACTGCCTGAAAGCCTTGCTTGAAGTTCAATAGGTGTCAATTAGCACTCCCTGTGTCATGGTAGCCACAAGTCTTTGCAACTCTTCATGCGTTTGCTGGTAGAAATGTAGAATCCTGTGGAGTTATTTGGCAGCTCAGCAGAGATTTGGAGGAGCTGAAGTGAGGTATTGAAGTATAGATTTATAAACAGAGTAAGACATATTGCGAATTTATGTCAGCTGATGTCTGCTAAATATGAGGTAATATAAGATACTTTGGAAAAGAAGCTTCTGCACTTTACTACAGGGCAACAGCAGGCATGCGGGCAATTACTGAAACCAGAAAGTCACACAAGAAATCCCTTAGCAAAGATCTTAAATCCACCTTAAATTCCAGATGCATACTCATTGGTCTCTTTTCTTTTTATCTAAATGTGAATATTTCAGTCAGTTATTTAGTCCTTCGTTAAACAAGCAGCATGTTTCAGCAAGCCTTGTAGGAATTGCATGAAGTGTGAAGTTAGAATGATTAACAGTATTCCCTCCACTGTATCCGTAAAGCAGGTCTTGATATGAAGACTGTAGGGAAACAAGAGCTTAAAGTCAACTACTGTTGATTTCAGTGTGAACTGCTGAGCCCCCTGCTGCTCTATTTCAGTGGGAGACAGCATGGGATAACTGCATGAGATATGAATGCTCTGTCAGCTTCCCAAATGGGTGACTTGTAAGAATGGAGTCAAAGCATTTCTTTGAGCTCTTGCAACAGTGTATCTCTCTCTTTTTTTTTTTTTCTTTGTTACTTTTCTTTTACTTTGCCAATATTTTCCTCTTATTTGTCTAATTAAATTGGCTGTGGTTCAAGAGAAAAACATCCCAGTCCATATATCACTGTGTTTATTGCAGGCAAATGTGGTAAAAATACACCAACCTCTTCTATGCTTTTTTTTTCAGTAGATTGTAATACAGTTGTGTTTATTAGTTATGTGATTAAAACCAAATACCTTTTTTGTTTTGTTTTGTCTTACAGCAAAATAAGAGCCAATCTCTTAAATATATTATAAGACTTCCTATGCAAGCAAAAAATATTTTATGTATCATTTCCAAGGCTCTTTCATCTTTCGCAAATGAGCCCACACACCTGAAATTCGTTCAGAGAGTCAATGAACTGTGAATAGATAAATGTCTGCTTCACTTCCATTCCCCACCGCATTTCTGATTATATATATTCTACTTTTCCAATAGATACAAGTTATCTAGGCTGAAATTAACTACTGATATTATATTTCTGCCATCACTGGGGTGATAGTGTGACATCTTAAAACTGGAGTGAAGGCTGGTTTTAGACTTCAACAGCCAGTCTACCATGAAACTAGTCCTGAGAATGAGCCAAGAGTATTTCTGTATTAATACACTCACTCCAAAGAAACAACAAATTCCCATGGAATTGTAGAAAGAAAGACATGACAATTTCAAATCTTTTCTACTGGGAGCAGGTCATCACTGGATTTTAAATGCATTCAGATCAAAGGAGAATTTACTTTTATACAAGGGAAAATCTCTTACTCAGATATTTCCTCCCATGCGTGAAAAAGGGGCCACCTCCTGTAATTCTAGAACCACATTGTTTAACATAATTTGTCTTTGTGTATTTCAAATCTGATCAAGCTCCATGTGTTTTGTATCTGTTGTTCAGTGGCTTTTCTATATCTGATTTCCTAATAATGACACCTAAGAAAATTTAGCTACATGCACTTCTGCCTATGAATGTGCAAAAGACTACTTCCTTGATCTATGTTCTTTGGTTTATCTTTTCCTACTGCCTTAATTTAAGAGCATAAGAAAGGCCATAAATATCCCAAATTACTTTCCTGGTCAGTAGTATGTCCCTGAAAATGGTCAACAAATTAAGTTTATGGAAATAGGGAAACCCTAAAGGTTACCACAGATTTTCTTCTCAAATAAATTCTGACAATCTAAAACAGAGTTTGTGATTTTTTTCCTTAATTAATCCTTGATTAGCATGTTTTCTATGACTTTATCAGCTTTCTTCTGAACTGATGAACTTTCGGGTTCATTATCATTCCATGGAACTGTTTTAAAAGCTTAATTGTGGGCAGCTTCCTGCTTCTCTTCACTGCCTATTTATTTAGATGTGGGGAAAAAGAGGAAATAACACATAACAGTCAAGATGTCAATTCACCATGGATTTTAGAAGGAGCATGTTGGCATTCTGTATTCTGCTATCTCCTTTTCTTTTTCTTTTTTTTTTTTTTTAATAGTTCCTAACATCTTTTTTTTTTTTTTTTTTTACCTTTTTTTTGACACTGACAGCTGTGTTCACATTTGATCATACTTCCACAGAGTTGCTGATAACTTATTGGGCTAGATGGCTAATTTAAGGACTCTAAAATAATAGAAACAACTTCCAGATTTTATTTTGTCTGGCCAGAAATATATTACTTTTTTTTTTTTTTTTTTTTTAAATAATATTAGCTAAATTGTTATTCTTTTAATATCACATGACATACTTCCTTTTGTTCTTTTCCTTTTTTTTTTTTTTTTTTTTCCCAGAGAATCTTGGATGTAAATCTCTCCCTAAGAAATCTGTGCTTTTATTTTGCTATGAATGCTATAAATAACTCATTAAACTTCCAGATTATCTCATCTGTGACCAAAATAAAAGCAAGTGTTATAAATCAGCTAACAATTACCATGCAGAACTTCTGAGGTACAAGTATTAATGATTCATATGCTATTTTATGCATTCTTGACCTGCAAATCTTTCTCTTTGTCTTTATGTCTTGAAATTGAGTCTGTCTTTGCATTCGCAAGTTTCATTTCATACTTAACAACTCCCTGTGTTAATACTGTCTGTTCAACTGACTGCACATAGATAAATTCTACATTCTTAACTTCTATTTGAATATTCAGAGTAGAGAAGTGTGGTGGTTTTACTCGGGTGGGCGGCCGAGCTCCACCACAACCGCTCTCTCACTCCCCCTCCTCAAAGAGGAACAGGGAGAAAATACGAAGAAAAGGGCTCAAGGGTTGAGATAAGGATGAGGAGATCGCGCAGTAATTATCGTGATGGGCAAAACAGACTCAGCATAGGAAGATAGTAAGATTTATTACCTATTACTAACAAGCTAGAGAAGTGAGAAACAAAGGAAAGAAACAAAAAAGCACCTTCCCCCCCATCCACCCTCTTCCACCTCCTCTCCCTGAGCGGCGCAGGGGAATGGGGGAATGGGGGTTATGGTCAGTCTATAGCGCTTCTTCTCCGCCACTCCTTCTCAATCACTCTTGTTCCCTGTGCTGTGGGGTCCCTCCCACGGGATGCAGTCTTTGCCGAACTGATCCGGCGTGGGCTTCCCACAGGCAGCAGCTCTTCAAGAACTGCTCCAGATATGGGTCCGTACCACGGGGTCCATCCCTCAGGACCAAACTGCTCCAACCTGGATCTCCCATGGGCAGCAGCTCCTGCCAGGTCACCTGCTCCTGCATGGTCTCCTCTCCATGGGCTACAGGTCTGGTCCGGAATCTGCTCCGGCAGGGGTCTTCCACAGGCCACAGCCTCTGTTGGTGCAGGTCCACCTGCTCCACTGTGGTCTCCTCCACGGGCTGCAGTATGGAACCCTGCTACACCGTGGTACTCCATGGGCTGCAGGGGGACAGCCTGCTTCACCATGGTCCCCACCACAGGCTGCAGGGGACTTCTGCTCCGGCACCTGGAGCACCTCTCCCCCTCCTTCTTCACTGACCTTGGTGCCTACAAGGCTGTTTCTCACTCCTCTCACTCTCCCAGCTGCTGTGTCGCACAGCATTTTTTTTTCCCGTCTTAAATATGCTCTCACAAAGACGCAAAACAACATCACTTATTGGCTCAGCTCTGGTCAGCAGCAGGGCCTTTATCTAACATGGGGCAGCTTCTAGATTCTTCTCACAGAAGCCACCCCTATGGGCCCCTGCTACCAAAACCTTGCCACGTAAACCCACTACAAGAAGTAATTTAAAGTGTATTGAAGAAGAATCTTGATGAGAGAGAATGAGCTTATAGACAACAACTGGACAAACTCTGAAAGGAAGAAAGGAAACTAAACTGAAATTAGGTTCTTTTCCTCTGTTTTCTAACTAATCCATGTCATGTGGTAAGGTATTGTCCACATAGCTCCTTTCTTGAGTGTAATCCTTCATTAAACAGTTGGAATTTTGTCTGTTAAAACTGTCAGAAGATATTATCAGGAACAGGGACATGTAGTAATCATGTGGTTGTGTAGCAGCCTGGAAATTTTATTTTGATTAAGTATCACACTGCCTATGAGATGCAATTGTGGTCTTGTTGAAATTAATGATGTCTCTTGTTGAAATTAATGATTTCCTCTAATGCTGCAGAATTTTATACATTTTGTTCTCATATAGTATCCATACAGATGCATCCTGTGTTATAGTATATGCTAAAGAATTATTTCAGCAACAGTTCATCTAAGGGCTACTTGTCCAAAAAGAATCTGACAATGTTTCGTGGATCAATAATACTGTTTTGGAGGCATCTGTTAGGATCTTGAAAAATTTTATTGGCACAGCATGAAAGAATCTGTAAACAGTTAAGAGTATAAACTGCAACATTAATAGATCTAGACTCACACAAACAATTCTATTTCTAAAGAATACAGACTTGTAAAATAATATGCACACAACAATTGACAAAATTTGAAATAACAATTTAATTCTTATGCTTGGCAAAAAAATGTAAACATGTATGGTGAAGGATTCATTATTGTCCTGAGGAGCAGCATAGAGCAGCCTCACAACTCTTCTCAGTTCTACCTGCAGTCAGTTCTAAGGGACTGATCCCACATTCAATAGCTTGAGATCTCTGTGGAATTGAAACACTCTGCAACACTCTTTTCTTCAGCATCTCTCTGTCCATTTGGCTATGAGTGATCTGAACAATGGGAAAGCATGCATTAGGCTCTAAGTAGAACTGAGAAAGTGGAGTGGCTGATGCATCAGCAAGGGACCTATTATATGCTGATTCTGACCTTCAGACAGAAACATATCCCAGAATTACACATTTATTTAACTCTTGTAAGCGTACTCTTTTTTTATCTGATCAGAAACACAAGCTATGTTGTTAGAAGAGATTCTGTCCTTTTTGCTTGAGATATATCTTTTAGTTCTTGTGTCTAGAAGTCAAGGAAACACTAAATATAAAGGACAAAGGATAAAAATCAGAATAGTTTCTGATAAGAAGTAAGCTGTTACAAAGACGGCAGTAAAATAATTTCTATGTTTAGGAGAATTTATAAACAAAAGGCCCAGTCCTGGAAGATTTAACTGAATAGAGCTTTTTAAGGCTTCTTAGAGCAATTTATTCTTTAATAAACGTGAAGAAGGTGGGTCCATTAGCAATTATATACATATGTACACTTATTCATGAACTTACACACATACCGTTTTCACTTTAATATGCATATATTCTGACATAATGGAACAGAAAAAGACCTTTTTTATAGACACTTCAGTTTGAGTCTTGTTCTTTCTTGATGCAGATAAATGAAAAACTGAAACATTTTTCTGTCTTTTTTATTCTATTTTATTTATTTATTTATTTTTGATTCATAAGTTGAATCTTTATGAATACCATTTTCGTCACTGTGTGAGCAATCCACTGTTCAAATAAAGTTCACTCTTTGGCAAGCCATAACCACTCACAAAGGCATGTCACTTTACATTAGGCAATACATGCAGCTTACATTATGAAATACCAGAGCATACTAGTGGCATTTTCACCATCTGGTGAAAAAATAAAAATAAAAATGATAAGATTCAAAAGACATCCAGTTTAGGTTATGTGAGTAACTTGGCACCGTAGATATAAAAAAATTAGAGATTACTGTAGGTTATTTAGTATTTCTTCTTTCATATTTGTTTAGACTCCTGGGAACATGATGAAAACAGTTTGGACATATTCCCACAAATACAATATTCCACAAGGTAGCTCTTCCTCAAAGAGCAGGAGGAGAAGGAGAAGACGGAGAAGGAGAAAAAAAGAAAAAAAAAAAAAAAACTAAAAGGAAGAGGAAGAGGAAGAGGAAAAAGGAAAAGGAAAAGAAAAAGAAAGAAAAAGAAAAAGAAAAAGCAAAAAGAAAAGAAAAAGAAAAAGAAAAAGAAAAAAGAAAAAGAAAAAAAAGAAAAAGAAAAAGAAAAAGAAAGAAAAAGAAAAAGAAAAAGAAAAAAAAAGACCCTCCTGCATCAGGAATAGTCAAGTTTTGGGCCTAGTGCTATAAAAGAGATATCAGCAAAATATCATTGACAACTGTCAGCGTGCCACTAAGATGGCTGATAAATGGAATGCAGGACATAGAAGAAACAACTGAAGAAATTTTTTGGTTTGTTCAGCTCAAGAAGAAATGGATCAGGAGTCTAATAATAGCCATATATCTAAAGGTGGAAGGTTAAAAATTGGATGAAAGCAGACTTTAAGCAGACTTTTCTTGAAGGTAAACAACAAAACAAGAAAAGACAATGGTCACAAGTAGCAACAGGGAAATTACAATCGTGTATGAGGAAAAAAAAATCTTCACAATGAGACTGGTTAAGCATAAGAGCAGAGATGTTGTGGAAACTTCATCCATAAAGGCTTTCCTAACTCATCTGGATTTTGAAGCTAGGTCCATGTAGAGCAGGATGTCAAACTTGATGGCCTCTAGAGGTTCCCTTAAGCCTTCAATTTTGGTGATGCTTTTTTTTTTTTTTTTTCCCCTATCCCTGGGACACACTGTTTTAAGTATTAAATTTTAGGTTTGCTAGAAGTCAGTGGATTTAGTGTAAGATTCCTTAAGATTTCTGAAACACTTCTGATGGCCAGTGGTATATAGGAGATCATTCTGTAATTATCTGCCTGGCAGAGAAGGACCTGGGAGTATTGGTTGATAGTCAGCTGAATATGAGCCAGCAGTGAGCTCAGGTGGCCAAGAAGATCAGCAGCGTCCTGTCTTGTATCAGCAATAGTGTGGCCAGCTGGACTAGGGAAGTGATTGTCCCCCTGTACTCAGCTCTGGTGATGTCACACCTTGAGTACTGAGTTCAGTTTTGGGCCCCTCACTACAAGAAGGACATGGAGGTGCTCGAGAGAGTCCAGAGAAGGGCAACGAAGCTGGTGAGGGGTCTGGAGAACAAGTCTTATGAGGAGCAGCTGAGGGAGCTGGGGTTGTTTAGCCCGGGGAAGAGGAGGCTCAGGGGTGACCTTATCGCTCTCTATAGGTACCTTAAAGGAGGCTGTAGAGAGGTGGGGGTTGGTCTATTCTCCCACGTGCCTGGTGACAGGACGAGGGGGAATGGGCTAAAGTTGTGCCAGGGGAGTTTTAGGTTGGTTTTTAGGAAAAACTAAAAGGGTTGTTAGGCATTGGAATGGGCTGCCCAGGGAAATGGTTAAGTCACCATCCCTGGAGGTACTTAAAAGACATTTAGATGTAGAGCTTAGTGATATGGTTTAGTGGAGGGCTTGTTAGTGCTAGGTCAGAGGTTGGACTAGGTGATCTTGGAGGTCTCTTCCAACCTAGATTATTCTGTGATTCTATGATTCTGTAATTATGTCTTCTGGTCCAATTTCTAAAATACTCTGAAAAGAGAGTATGAGACCTACCAGTGACCAGCATTATAGTGAAAAACAAAACAAAGCTAAAAACAATAACAACAAAATCAAACACACACACACAAAGAAAAAACATAAAAATAATCATTAGGTTGGTTGTTGCCTTGTAACTGAATGTAAAGACTAAAAGCCAGGAGAAGCCATTACTTTGAATGTATTCACCACATAGAAATTCTGGTACCTGAACTAAAGAGCTAGAGAAACTGCATACCTCCAACAGATATCTGAAATTGGTTTAAATTAATCCAAATCTTCATTTCCAGATAGAAAATCATATGAAAAGACAGCAGTGAACAAGCTGTCTCCCTTTAAAATATTTGCATGTGTTCTCTCCAGAGGTTTCTTTTCAGAGGAACAGTTGCCAGTTTTATTATAGGCTGTGAACTCTTTATATGCATAATGGAATAATCCATGAGGGCATTTAAGGAAAGATTTCATAACAAGGGGTAGAGAATAGTATTCTTACCTGGTGTAAATCCACCCCTTTCTTTTTACTTTCTCTGATGATACACCATTGCATTCCATCCGAAAGTCTAGTGAACTGAATATGCAGCATCCATTTGAATATCATGTTATATATTTCTTTGTCTTTTAAATACAGTAGTAAAATATAATTTATTTTTGCCATTTAAATCAGTTCTACAGGTCTGCAGCATTATGTACAAGATCCGGGTTTGTTTTCTGTTGCTGTTATCTCATTTTCCAAGTCTTTGCAAGTACAGAAACAAGAACAACAAAAAATGTAGCCTGAAGCTATTCCACAACAAACTGTGATCTTGTCAGATCTTATCAGCTCAGAAAAGTTGGTTCTGGTCAGTAGCTGTGGAGATTTCAGTAGGAAAAAAAAGAGGTTTAAGTGATGCCTCTATCTTTTGAGTTTCAGTCTGGTACTGCTACAGCAAATGTTTTCAACCCTGACTCCATGTTTTGCAGGTATATTTTTTCCTGATTTCAGAGGTTTGAACTCATATTCCTTCCTTCCCTGAGTTTAAGACTGACTTCTAGCTTTTTCATAGGAGAAAGTAAGAAGGCAAAAGAAGGGAATTCATGCTCTGCTTGTGTGGTCACACACAGTGTTAGCTTTGCATGGCTCTATGGCTGTTTGTTATTTTGCTATTCCCATAAAAAAAAAAAAAGCAGATAGGTGTGGTGTTTCGTTTGTTTGTTTGTTTTTTGTTTTTTGTTTTTCATCTTTACAAAGAACTTTTGGGTAAAAATGTAAGGTGAAAGTAAAAAGGCTAAAGATTTCATAGAGAAGAAATAAGGACAAAGTGTCCACAAATTTATGAAGGCAGGTGTTAACACTTGTGTATTTCTGGTTGCATTATGCACATTGTTTGTTGCATAATTAAGGACCTAATAAAATAGGGCATGCTGGGGTTTAAGAGATGGAAGAATGAAGGAATTTTATATATTGTTGATAATGTAGGTGGGAAGAAAAGCTCACAGATAGAAGGAAAAGAAGAAAAATAACGATACCAAACAGGATGGAGGAAAGGAAAGGAAAGGAAAGGAAAGGAAAGGAAAGGAAAGGAAAGGAAAGGAAAGGAAAGGAAAGGAAAAGGAAAGGAAAGGAAAGGAAAGGAAAGGAAAGGAAAGGAAAGGAAAGGAAAGGAAAGGAGGGGAAAGGAAAAGAAAGAGAGAAAGAGAAGAGAGAGAAAGAGAAGAAGGAAAGGAGAGAAAGAAGAGAGAAGGGAGAAACGGAAAAGGAAGGAAGGAAGGACGGAAGGAAGGAAGGAAGGAAAGAAAAAAAATGAAAAAGAGTGAAACAATGCAACAGGATCTCAGCACTCCAATGACTGTAATTTAGTTTAGAGACTTAGCTCACGTGGTCACCTACATACTGGTATCTAACTTCAGGCATCTTAACTTCAAAACGAATCCCATTTGAAGAGCTCAAAAGCATAAATAATATGCATTTGTTTTCTGTAGCTAGTGTCTACATATCTTTACAGCTTATCTGTTTACAAATATTTCTTTACTTCTGGTATTCTTTATGACTCTTGTTTTTTCTATAAAAATAAAAAAGCCACTCAACAGAATTAGATTAAAGGTACATCTATCCCACCTCTTTGCCTTTGACAGTATCCAGAGATAATTAAGAAAGAGCATAAGAACTCTTGTGTGGAAATATTTTTGAATTCCAAACAATATGTTTACCACTATACAGAATTTATTCATTTCCACCTTTCTGAGGCAATGGGCTCCCTGTCAAAGGGTGTGGGAGACAGTAACAATTTTTTGATAGTGCTTGTTACCTTCAATAGGTCTGCAGTTTTATCTGTCCTCTACTGTACAGAAGATGTTCACAAATAATCTGTGTAAGAATGAGACACTATACACTCCTTTTCAGAACGTAGATAAATCAAAACAGCATGTTCAGTTTACATTAACTTTAATAATTTAGCCCTGGAAAAAAAAAAAAATCCTGTTCAGATCCGTTATAGCAAAGAGTAACAGTAAAGGCAAAAAGAGAGAAAGAGAGAAAAAAAAAGGGGGGGGGTGTGTGCTCAAAAAAGTGCACAAAGTATATCACCGAAGCAAGTATTTTTCAAGGCACATGGTTTCTATAAGTAAATTTTACAAAATAAATAAATAAATAAATAAATCACCTCACATGAATCTAAACTATCAAAATGTGTCTGCAAATCATAGAACCATAGAAAGGCTTGGGTTGGAAGGGACTTCAAAGATCATCTAGTTCCAACCCGCTTACCCATAGGCAGGGCTGCTACCCACTAGACCAGGTTGGCCCAGGGCCTCATCTAACCTGGCACTGAACATTTCCTGGGGTGGGGCCTCGGCAACTTCACTGGGCTACCTGTTTCCAGTTCCTTACCACTCTCTGAGAGAAGAATTTCCTCCTAACATATAATCCAAATCTCCCCTCTTTTAGTTTAAAATAATTTCCCCTCGTCCTATCATTATCTGCCCAGGTAAAAAGTCACTCTCCATCTTTTATATAAGCACCCTTTAAGTACTGAAATCTGCAATGAAGTCACCCTGGAGCCTTCTCTTCTGCAGGCTGAACAGCCCCAGCTCTCTCAGCCTTTCCTCGTAGGAGAGGTGCTCCAGCCCCTTGATCATCTTTGTGGCCTTCCTCTGGACCCATTCTAACAGATCAAATCCTTCTTGTTCTGGGAGGCACAGACCTGGATGCAGTACTCTAAATGGGCCTCACAAGGACAGAGCAGAGGGGGACAATCCCTCCCTCGACTTAATGGCCCCTCCTCTGTTGATGTAGCCCAGGATGCAGTTGGTCTTTAGGGCTGCAAGCACACACTGCTGGCTCATATCAAGGTTTTTCATCCACTCACAAGTCCTTTTCTGTAGGGCTGCTCTCAATGAGTTTTTCTCCTAGTCTGCACTCACACCATAAGTATCTATTCTTACTGCTAGTATACCTAATTGAATGATTCTGATCCACCCTTGAGACTTTTTCACGGTTTTGGATACTTGGCATATGTATATCAAATCATAAAACCTGCCAAAAGAAGTACTTTCCTTTGTGAAAGAAAAACATATCCTGATTCCTTTAAGTATTTGTCTCTGGTGATTATATCTTTAGCACAGACAACATGCAGAATGAGAAAAGGAATATATCTTTTATTGTGTGAAAATTTAAGTTTCTTTAGTTTATTGCAACCACCTTCAAGTGTTACAATATTGATTGTTTAAACTATCTGTTGCTGCTCTGAGTATTCTCATGCTGACTGACAGATCCCATTACTTTATCTGCTGAGGAATTCAGATTTGTTAAAGTTATGAAAATAGCACTATGTATGAATCATCAATCTCACTCTGTTGTTAGCGCTGCGATGTTATGGAGACAGCTGGCATTTCCTTGACATGTTGTATGGATGTCCCCCAAAATCTCTCATCTTTCCAGACTTGACAGAAGAAAATTAATCGTTCAGACAGTGATTTGTCATTTTGAAGATTATCCAGGCAGCCCGGTAACACTGAAAGTACTAATGGCTGTTCACCATAGTAATTTGTGCACAGATTCTGCAGTGACATAAGGACCAAAGTGGCATTTGGGGGTTGAACAGTGAGGTTAATTGGTCTATTTAAGTAGTGGGCATTTACAGCATCAACACTTACTGCACAGCAGAGCATCCCGCTTGCCTTAAGATGGCAGTAGAGTACTTTGACTATTGGAAAAGCATTGCAAGCTTTACTGAATAGTTGAGCTGACAGAGGGAGAATGAGTTGTACTAAAAACTTTCGTAACACAGAACGAAATTAAATAGGGATAAGGACATTTAGATCTTAATTTCATATAATAGTATCTTATATTTTTTTAGAAAGAAAAAATTATTAAATAGCTTATTTAACTAACCTATTAAACCAGCTGTTTAAAAGCTGGAAGATCTGATGTGATAGTAAGAATGATAGTGCAGAATGGCATTAAAAATCACACTTTCTAAAGCTATCTGGTATTTCTTGCTCAGAACACCAGCTTTCATTATTTATTTATTTATTATTTATGAATATTCAAGGCATAGTGCTAACCGTCATGTATTTAACACTTGATTTTAAATTATCATTGTGGAATTAAGGTCTAATTAATGTAGAAAGACCTATTCAAAGACATTCATAAAAACTGATCAAATGTCCAACTTGGAAAAAATATTGAAAATATTACAAATAAGTGAGAGAACTAGGTCATTCTCCATAATTCACTAAAAAGCTTGTGCTATGTTGTCAGGTGTGCCAGAGTCTGGTCTTTATCCAGTAGAAGATAAAAAAAGTGGGGTCTCTAACACTGAGCAATCTTGAATTTTTATGAAGGCTTTTATAAGGCTTGCTCTTTTTCTGTGTTATGTTCTTCAGGGAGAACAAGTTTGTAGACCCAGTACCTATCCTTCCATCATAGTCCCAACACGGGTGGACGTAAGTGCTATATGGCTGCATTTCTCTTTATTTCCGGAAGCAATCTGTGAGCTAAGACAAATCCAATGGCTGCTCCTGGAGCAATGGAGAATTATCTCTACTCCAAGTTGTTCAGTAATCCACAATATATCACAGTGTATAACTTTAAAACATGAACCACAGCTGGCAGTTAACTTCTATAAAACTGGAAATTTGGTGGGTCTGTGTCTGTCATCTACCATTAAAAAAAAAAAAAAAAAAAGAGCTCCACATTTAATTCCTTTCAGGTCTGACTATTTAAGAATAGACAGAAAAACAGATGTAAAACCTGGTGTTGTTTTGTTCTCAAGTGCTTTTGGGAGTGGGTTGAAAAACCTATTATCCCTTTTAAGTTATTTACTCCTTAATTTAATCCATGACATTCATCTCATTTCTGTCAAGTCTGAATAATGAAATCAGACTATTAGTCTAACATTTCAATCCAGAATTTGCATACTAGGGATTCAATCTGCCACTCAGATAATGAAATAGGAAGAGGACTGAGTGGAGTACAGTATAGTTTCAAACAGATGATATATAAATATGTTCATTAAAATGACAAAGATATGAACAAGCACATTGTTTTCGTGTGTTAATCAGCTGACAAAGACAAAAGGAGGAGTTGGAGACAAACAGCAGTTCTGTTTCTCTCTATGACTGCAAAGGCTGTGTCCTGAAAGCTGTGATTTTTCACTGATGCCTTCTCTTCCATATTGCTCTTCCCAACAGTTCACTCTCAGAAATAACCATATAGAAAACAGCATGTTGCTAATTTCTTCCCTTAGGTTCCATTCAAGAACATGTACATCCAAGAGCATGTGCATATTTTCCTGAAAATAAAAATGATTCTTGGCTTGAATTAACAGCTGTCTCAGCCTCTCAGACACTGAGTGCTGCGTGCTCACATCATATCCTGCCTGGTAGTTATGAAGATAGAGATTTGGAGAAAAGGCTACAGATAACCTGGCTTATGCTAAGTCTAAGGTTACGTTTGGCAGATCTGCTGCCCAGGAGGGGATGGTTAGCTCAAATAGTCACTCTTCAGTTCCTGCTTTTGGCATCCATCAAACCTCAAGTAAAATAACAGGCATGCTCAACATCTTTTCTTCTGGAGATCTTTCACTTTCTTAAGAAACTCCAAAAATAAAGCATATAAATCTGAGTCAAGTGAAAAGTGTTTGTAAAAAAAATAAGTATTTTTAATGTTGTTGTGCTTATTTTCATTGAGCACAACCCCCTGTTTGGTTTCAGATTATTTTAGTTTCCTAGAGTCTTTTTATTTCTTTATTTATTTACTTGCATTTTGCTTTTGGTTAAGCTGGAAGTGCAATGCCCTCACCAGATATTTTTAGAAATAGATTGCTTTTCCTACAGCCAAAATGTAGCCAGTACTTTTGGAACTGGAGATAGTAAAGATCTGTAAAAACAATGCTTTATTTGTATTGATGAAATGATTACAAGCTACAGCCTGTATTAAAATGTGGACCAAAAAATGCTCCATCAAGCTTTTAAAAATGGCTCAAATATTGGGAAATAATACGTGGTAGACATGGAAATTACATGTATAATTAATGAGACTACTGTAGAATAATTCAGTTTGGTAATTGAATACAATTTTCTAAGGGATTGATTTAAATGAATTAAAGAAATAATACTTAGAATAAATACTAAATCATAAATAAAATTATGGGCACTTTGAGTCACTCTGCTGTTTCGGCATCACAGTGACACATGTAAGTTACAAGCAAGCTCAAGGGCAAGGTACCAGACCAAAGACTGAATGGAATTTATGTGGGTTAAGAAACACACCTTATATACAGAAGGATTTATTGTTAGATTAATTGAAGTATTATCAATCTAATCAAGGAGATATTGTTAAGTCAGTCCCAGTGAATGATTATTACAGCTTATAATGACAGATTTAAAACCAATAAAGACAAATATTCTAGTATCTACCCTCTTCCCTGGTACTAGGCAATCTGCAGTGTGCCCAGGTTGCTATGGTCAAAGGCACTAGTCTTCCTTTGGAAGATATGCAGCTACAGTGAGTTATCAACATTCTGAATCATTTTGCAGGAAATATATGATGTTGATGGAGGTTTTTTTCCCTCTTGTGCTTTGGTTGCTTAAAACTCTCTATATTTGCTAACAGTCTTGTTATTTCATCTTTCCTTGCTGATTCACATTTCCTTGCTGTACATGAGTCTTACTATATGTGGATGTTTTATGTATTTGCATATTTATTCTTTGATTTCTCAGATTTCCTCAAAACCATTTTACCCAGTTCACAAAGCTACATTCCTTTAGTGAACAGTAACTGAACATTTGTGTCACATTTTTATAGCCCTAGGGTGACCAGCATCATGTGCATGTATTTTCAAGGCCTACATCATGATCTTACTTATAGCATTGGGATCCCTGTTACTAGCCCTTGATTTCTTCAACAGCCTTTGTTCTGTGGCTTCCTGATAATAACTAATATTTTGTTATCACAAACTAATTGTAGAAGTAGCCATTCTGGGGTGATATGGAATAGTTCAGTCTACAAAAAATAAAATAAAATAAAATAAAATAAAATAAAATAAAATAAAATAAAAATAAAATAAAATAAAATAAAATAAAATAAATAATTGAGAATATTATCTGTCCAACTATGTATAGATACATATACATACAGAAATTATACATTAGTTACTACTTGCTACTCTGCTGTGATTTAATGTTAGCAATGCTAGGTGTATCCTCAGGTACATCACTGTTGTCTTTCCAGTTACCCATACATTCACCCATACACTCCTGTACACGCAATTAATCTTTGCATATGTGTGTGGTAGTATGCCCTTTCAGAAAACTCTTCCTTGAAATATCAACGAAAAACTGGAGGCAGTAATCTTTGGAACAAGAATACAAATGTTCTGTTGGTTTGCCAGATTTGTGGGGTAAAATCACAGCCAGTGAAATTCAAAAGCAGAGATGGATGTGTCACTGCTCTTTCCCAAAGGCCACCCTGTGAGGTCCTCGCAGGCAGTAAGCACAGTGTCGGTGTGCTGCATGCCTGCCTTTGTGAAGCGTTCTCTGCTGTTCAAAATGTTGTCATTGCCACACACACAGAGTAATCAAGGCATCCTCTCTGAGTGAAGTTCACTGTCAGTGAAACTACTGTTTTCCTTCTTCTTATTGACTCTGCTGCATCATAAGCTTTTATACTAGCAGTAAGGCAATAAGAATGTCAGTCAAAATCATTGCAAACAAGATTAATTCAAAATCACTGCTGAAATTTTCAGCTTTATATCTACTCTATATGTATGAAATCAAATCTATCCCATGCATGAAGTTTGGGGAGCATTAAATGAGTTTCACGTGATCACAGAGTGTGTTTGTTCCTCAACCACAGAAGAAGGTAAATTAAATCTTTTGAATCTGCATCTCCTGGTCTAGATCCTCCAGATCACAGATGGATAAATAGAACATCAGCAGCCAATCTGAGATTTTTTTCTCACAGAGTAAGACATTTTCTTTTGAATATCCCAATAACTTCAGAAGAAAAAGAAGAGTTGACGTGATTACAATTGAAAGAAAAATTTGTTTTAATTTGGAGAATAAACAAATTTTAACAACAATCTTTTTTGAATCTTAATTTCAACTTGGAATCAACTCTGAATCAACTCAAATCAACTCTGAATCTTCATTTCAACTACCAGACGGTAGCATGTTTTATAATTGAAGATACATTTGAAGTTCAGCCAGCAAATGATTTTTGTACTTAATTTTCTTCAATGGTAATCTAAATTAGAACTCACAGTGATGTCAGTGTGGGCTTCACACAAAACACACACGCACGCATGGGATTAAATAATATAATGACAAAAAAAAAAAAAAAAAGAGCAGAGTTAAAAATGAAACAGTTTGGTGGAAGGAATATAGCTGAAACCCCATAAAGTTTATGGCCAGATTCTACTCCTGGTGTTTTTGTATCTGTTGTCTAGCTTTAATAAAAGAATTTCCAGTTTTACCATTTATCCATCTATGTTAGGAAAAATGTCTTCACTTCTCCCTGATTGGAGGATATTTCATGAATAATTTCATGTGCAAATTGTGTTAAAAATGCTAGCTATTGTCTAGCATGCATTACAAAACTTTTCCAATCATATGCATATTCTAAAATATCATAGTACATTCTATATGCTATGCAATTTTGAAAGGTTAGTTCTTGAGAGTTATCAGCTTTAAAATATCAAATAACCACCCTGAAGACTTCTTTGTGAGAATAATAGCAAGAATAAAATGCTCTGTACAATCTGTTCTCTTTTTGAGAGCATAAGTGAAAATCAATTATCTGAAGCTGGTATATTCCTTCCTTCCTTCCTCCATCCCTCCCTCCCTCCCTGCCTCCCTTCCTTCCTTCCTTCTTTCCTTCCTTCCTTCCTTCCTTCCTTCCTTTTCCTTTCATTCCTTCCCTTCTTTCTTTCCTTCCTTTCTGTCCTTCCCTTCTCTCCATCATCTCAGAATTTATACAAAAAAAAAAAAAAAAAAAAAAGAAAAAGAAGAAAAAAGAGAGAAATGCTAGAAACAATTCAATGAAACCTTAGGGGTAGGGATCTGAACAAATTAAAATAATTTTTACAGCTGAGTTTAAGTATGCCAAGTATTTTACCTAATGATCATATTTCATAACTGTTTTATGATTACTGAAAATAGGAGCTTATGAAGACAACTTCAAAGGACCTTTCAATCCAGTTGTGCTAATAGAATCTGCTATAACAATTAATAATGCATATAGCACTTTGCTATGCTGTCATTTTTCTTTCCTAGTTAATAGATACTGCTTTCAGTTTTGCATTCTGTTACTCTGATTAATTAAGCTTTTTTTTTTTTTTTTTGGTCCCCTATTTCCTATTTCTATTATCAGATTAAATATAATAGATGTTTCACTTTGAGGTAATAAAGTATCCTTTTAATAAGGAGAACTATGAATTTTGCTTGCATTTTATTGTTTAGCTTTATAAATATCCCTCTAATCCTGCTGATATTATTTATTTATTTATTTCCCCAGGGAATAAGCCAAGAGGGAGAAAAAGTAACATAGACATTTAAGAATCTTCCACTTCATTTTTAATTTGTATGTGATAGAATAGTAAGGAATTAGAGCATGAGGAAAGGGATGCAGGCACTGCATTTGATTGGGAATCACAGCCTTAGAGCCCTGACTTGTCTTCTCTGCAGTTGTTGACAGGCCAAATACGCACTGTCCTACTATGCTTACTTAACAAACATACGTTTTCCTGTTTGGACATTCTGTTATTTAGGTCGTTACTTAGTTGAGTGATGCTTAGTGTTCAGCTGTAATGGCATCTACCTAGCAGACTCTTAAGACTACTCTAGTTGCTCAGATATCTAGTTTACCATAGTAAAAATGGTTCACAGAAGATCTCGTAGAACCTCATTTCCAACTAAGTAACCTTAATAGGATAAGTAACCCTAATGAAGTGATAATAGGAATCAGGAAAAAATTAGTAGGGATCAAATTGTCAAAAGCTTCCTGAAGTATTTTTTTAAATCACAATGTTTAATCCCACTAAGAGAAGATCAATAGATGAAATTGTGGTTGATTTTTTAGGAGGCAACTTTGCCATGACTTCAGCCACATATTCTTACATTTTCGTTTCTCTGTAGCCACATTAACCAGTGTGCCAGACTGTGGCCCCTCAATAATCTCATAAAGAAGAATCCGAACATTAGCTGAGTACATACTAATGTATTGCTTTGTACAGATGTAAAGTGAATACATAGATATTAAATATGAAACCTTCAATTAGTTTATCTTAGAAAAATTATTTTATTATTTGCAAAAGAACCAAAAGGGAGGTGAGGTAAGATTCAGCACACATGGCTAAATTTAGCCCTTTGGCTTACACTGCATTGACAGATGGTTTTCAGTTTCATTGCCTAAACACAAGCATCTAGTGTAATTTGACATGCCCTAAAGCATTCTGCCTGTGGAACTGCTGCCACTTCAGATGGGCTTGGATCTTTTTTTGCAGGTCTTTTGTAATATGCAATGAGATAATGAACAGCCCTCAGATACCTTAAGATGCCTAAACTGGCAATAGATTACTATATTTAGGCAACTGGATCTCTCCTGTAGTGGCTGGTCATATGAATAGCTATATAGTTATTATTTGTATTAGTCGGGTCTCCATCATCTCAATATAGTTGTGTCTGCACAGTCATCTTCTCATGATCACACTTGGGTAATGTAGTAAGTCTTATAATGACTAAGTAGAGCACAAAATATAATAAAAATAAAAAATCACTAGTCCATTGTCTTTAAGCCATGATTATTTTAAACCAAAATTGGAGGAACAGAATAAATATGAGTTCATTCTGAATAGATCTTTTTTTAAGACCCTCCAAAAAGGTTAAATAAACTGAGAGAAGTGAGACAATAAAATGTTAAAAGGCAGAAAGCAAACACCCATCTGGAAAAACAAACAAACAAAAAAAGTCTTAGAAATACATAACCACAACCTCAAAGTTATTCATTTTATAAGCCAACATGCTTCTTTAGCTTCCTAAACAAGCTGTAAACAACAGAGCAACTCTGCTGGAAGTCCTGCTAGAAAGGACTTCAGTAGTCTATCTAGTTACTTGTAAAACATAACACAGAACGGATCTGTGCTGTTGTACTCCATTTCAGAGGAATCATCACAAGAACAAACAAGAACATACTCTTCAACTTTATTCTTGATGTTATACACTGATTTGCTAGGTAGATCAGAAGGTAACCATGAAAACTTATCTTGTATTAAACCACAAATTTACAGACAAAAGTCATCATTACTCTTCTAAATTATCTTCTCTTTTCCTACTCCCGTTCTTAAGAAATATCAGAATAAATATCATGTACGCTGATGTTCTGTATCTGTACTCACAGTACACAGTGTATTCAATTTATTTGATATTTATAAGCCCAGACTTTATGACACTGATATTCCTTTATCCCAACTTTTAGAATACTGCTGTGATAGTAAGCAAAGGAAACACAGTTGTCTGACATCTCTGAGTCCCTACTGATCTTGCCCATAACCCAGTACAGCAAAAACCTTCTTCACTTGAAATTATAAACATACTGGAAGTTTTCCTGGAATCATCACATGATCGTCAGAAGGGTTCACCAAACTTAGCGAATCCAAGGTGTCTGTAGTCTTCTTAACACAATTTGATAGTACTCAGGACTTGTTTTTCATGGATAAAGACCCGACAAAGAGTTCCAGATTTTCATTGTGTTTATCAACAATTTAAGAAGCACACTGTGTTGCAATAGGAAGTAAAATTACAAATTTGTTTTCCTGTTGCACTGATCATAATGCAGCTATTTTGTTTGTTTGTATCATGGAAATTTTATCAACAGTTTATGCTTCTCTTCAGATTGACTGGAAACTGCAGCTTAGTCATTCACTCTGCTTTGTTTATTAAATATATACACCATTGCTTTTATTCTTTAAACAAATAGTAGGAGAAAAAATACGATGATTTCATAGACTGCAAATATGAATAAGGTTTGTTTTTTTGTGGGTCTTCTACATCGTTTTTAACACATATATCAAATTTCCTGTACTAAAGGAACATCTAGAAATTCTATGCTGAATGAAATTCCGTCTCTTTAAATTCTCTTTAAATATAAGAGGAAGAATGAAAGTTCTGAGACTATGAGATTTTATCTATGAGCCTAGTAATTCTCTTTAATTTAATCTTAATGATAGACTAGCTTTTCGAGACACACAACTACTATTGCTCTAAAGTACTTAGGTGTTGGCAGTATAATACTCACTAAGTGTAATCTGCAACTTCAGCCTGCTTCTAACTAAGTGTATGAAGTTAAAAACAAAAAACAAAACAAAACAAACAAACAACAACAACAACAACAAAAACACATGCCTTTATGTAGTCTAATGAGCTTCACATTCCCTGTGAAAGAATGCATGCATCTGGCAATATATGCTCAGATATATATTTCATAAGCAATATCAGCTTGGTAGGTCTTAAAGTACAAAGTATCATTTCTCCATCAAAATAAAGATTTTTAGAATAAAATAAAATAAAATAAAATACTTGACTGTATTGAAGCTTCAGAGAAGAAAGATTGCTAGAAGTTATCTTTGATGGTAAGAATGATGATGCTCATCTTAACCTGTTCACATTTCTATTTAATGTTGCTGATTTATAACTATTAAGTGATAAATTACAGAATGACAGAATGACCTGGGGGTCCTACTGGACATTAAGTTGAACATGAGCTTTCAATGTACCCTTGCAGCAAAGAAGGCTAACAATATCCTCGTCTGCATTGGGTAAAGTATTGCCAGCAGCCTGAGGGAGGTGATCCTTTCGCTCTATTAAGCTCTAGTGAGGCCAGGCCTGGAGTACTGTGTCCAGTTCATGGCTCCCCAGAACAAGAGACATGGACATACTGGAAATATAATTATAACAAAGGGCTACAAAGATGATGAAGGCACTGGAGCACCTCTGCTAATGATGAAAGGCTGAGAGAGCTGGGACTATTCAGCCTAGAGAAGGTTCAGGGGGATCTTATCAATGTCTTTAAAATGCTGAAGGGAGAGTATAAAGAAGATGGAGACAGGCTCTTTTCAGTGGAGTCTTGTTATGAAGATGTCTATCCTCCCCACAGAAATGCTATGCATATTGAGGCCCCGCTTCCCAGGATGTGACTGAACATTGCTCGTTGATGGGATGTAGGGAATAATTGTTTTCTTCCCTCCTTGCTTATGTGCAGCCTTTGCTTGCTTTTTCCCCTCTTTCTTTTCTGTTTAATTATATTTTCTTTATCTCAAACTGTGAGCTTTACTTTTTATTTATTTATTTATTTTTAATCAGACTTTCTTCTCCCCCTCTTCTTTTGAGAAGGTGGAGTAAGAAAGCAGTTGTGGTGGAGTTTAACTGCCCAGTAGGGTAAAACCACCACTAGAGAAAACCTAAAGTATTCATGAGAGATTGCTTCCTGGTTGGAAATCCTGAGAGGTTTACAACTGCTTTCAGAAATGTCTAGCAAACATTGCCTGATGATCTTTTAATTATGAAAATAATGCTGGTATAACAGTGTGGTTGTTTTACCCTGCTGGGCAGCTAAACTCCATCATAGCCACTCTTCACTCACCCTTCTCAAAGAAAAATGGGGAGAAAATATGATAGAAAAGGGCTCAGGGGTTGAGATAAGGACAGGGAGATCACTCAGCAATTACCGTCACGGGCCAAACAGGATCAGCATAAGGAAGATTAATATCACTTATTGCCTATCACTAGCAGACTAGAGCAGTAAGAAACTAAAAGCAAACTAAAAACACCCTCCCCCCATCCACCCTCTTCTATATCCTACTCCTGAGCAGCGCTGGGGAATGGGGATGGGGGCTGCAGTCAGTCCCTAACACTTCGTCTCCACCACTACTTCACAGTCACTCTCTGCCCCTGCTCCACGTGGGGTCCCTCCCACGGGATGCCGTCCTTCCCAAACTGATCCTGCGTGGGCTTCCCACAGGCAGCAGCTCTTCAAGAACTGCTTCAACATGGCTCTGTACCACAGGGTCCATCCCTCAGGAGCAAACTGCTCCAACATGGGTCCCCCACGGGCAGTAGCTCCCCCCAGACCCCCTGCTCCTGTGTGGGCTCCTTTCCACAGGCTGCAGCTCCGGCCCGGGGCCTGCTCCTGCAGAGGCTCTCCATGGGCCGCAGCCTCATCCAGGCCACATCCACCCGCTCCACCGGGGGCTCCTCCACGGGGGGGCTGCAGCGTGGAGATCTGCTCCATGTGGGACCCATGGGCTGCAAGGGGACAGCCTGCTCCACCAGGGGCCTCTCCACAGGCCACAGGGGAACTCCTGCTCTGTGCCTGGAGCACCTCCTGCCCTCCTTCTGCACTGACCTTGGTGTCTGCAGGGCTGGTTCTCACTCCTCTCTCCCAGCTGCTGTTGAACAGCAGTTCTTTTCCCTTTCTTAAATCTGCTCACACAGAGGCAACAGCCAGTGTCACTCACTGTTTTGGCTCTGGCCAGCAGCGGGTCCCTTTGGATCTAGCTGGAACTGGCTCTTTTTTGACATGGGGCAGCTGCTGGGCTCTTCTCACAGAAGCCACTGCTGCAGTCCCCCTGCAACAGGATGCTGCTGGATCCATGGTGGTGACTATCTGATAGCACTAAGACTGCCTTCTCTTTCTATGGAACAGAAGACACGAGTATATGGTATACATTATTCATGGTAATATCTTGCCTATACTTTAAATTTAATTGGATAAGATTGCCCACTGAATATGCCTGTGGTGGTACCAAAGGTTTTTACAACTTCCTTTCTTTAAGTTGCTTCTAATAATCTTCTGTGAAATTGCACAAACATATGCCAATACACAATTATCCATTTTAAATCTTTATCTTTCAATTTATGAATAATTCCAAATAGCATAATGTTCTTTTGCCAAGTCAGTCACTCTCACAATGCAAATGGTTGTTAACTCAAATATAAACCCTGTAGCAAGGAAAAATGAAATAAAACATTTGAGTCAGACTCCAAAAATGTGCAAAACAATTTTAAATCCATAACAATATTTTCACATCAGTAATATTAGAAGATCTTAAAGTTATCAATACAACTATGCCAACAGAGAGTCCTTTAGGAATCTAATAGCTGGGCATAGTTCCTCTGCATTGGTATATCATAGTCTGTGGGATGAGTGTCTGAATGTTTTATGTATATTAACATCATATAACTTAAGCAAATCAAAGAATATCTATTATAACAGAGAATAATATATTTAGAATAACCAATACCAAACTTCTGAATTCTTCAAAATTGAGATTTGGAACTGAATTTCATGAGCATGATCTAACTGAAATTTATATTTCAATGTAATTTTAAAATTATCATTTCAACTAGTAGGGGGTTGACCCCAGCCCAGATGTTAGCTTACTCCTCACAGATGGAGAACTGGAAGAGCAAAAACAAGAAAAAAATTATGTAACAAGGTAAAGACAAATTAAGTGAGGAAAAAACAAACAACCAAGAAAAACATACATGCCTACACACACACACACACACACAAAACCCAACAGCAAACAAAAACAAACAAAACCCCTTTGCTCTGCCCTGGTTGCAATAAACAAAAAAACCTTAAATTTTCACACAATAAAAGAGATATTCCTTTTTCTTATTCTGCATGTTGCCTGTGCTAAAGATATAATCACAGAGAAAAACACTTAAAGGGGTCAAGATATTTTTTTTCTTTCACAAAGGAAAGAACTTTTTTTTTTTTTTTGACAGGTTTTATGATTTGATATACATATGCCAAATATCCAAAACAATGAAAAGTCTCAAAGGGTTGATCAGAATCATTCAATTAGTTATATTAGCATTAAGGACAGATACTTATGATGTGAGTGCAGACAGGGAGAAGAACAGCCCTTTAGATGTGAGAGCTGTCCTGCAGAAAAGGACTTGTGGGTGGATGAAAAACTTGATATGAGCCAGCAGTGTGTGCTTGCAGCCCTAAAGACCAACTGCATCCTGGGCTACATCAACAGAGGAGGGGCCATTAAGTCGAGGGAGGTGATTGTCCCCATCTACTCTGCCCTTGTGAGGCCCCATTTAGAGTACTGCATCCAGGTCTGTGCCTCCCAGAACAAGAAGGATGTTGATCTGTTAGAATGGGTCCAGAGGAAGGCCACAAAGATGATCAAGGGGCTGGAGCACCTCTCCTACGAGGAAAGGCTGAGAGAGCTGGGGCTGTTCAGCCTGCAGAAGAGAAGGTTCCAGGGAGACCTCATTCTAGCCTCTCAGTACTTAAAGGGAGTAAAGTATTACTATAATGTCTAACAGTAAAGCAAAGTCTCTAAAGATGGAGAACAATTTTTACCTGAGCAGATAATGACAGGACAAGGGGGAATGATTTTTAACTACAAGATGTGAGATTTAGATTTGAGGTTTGGAGGAAATTCTTCACTCAGAGGTGAGGCATTGGAACAGGTTGCCCAGAGAAGTTGTGGATGCCCCATCCCTGAAGGTGTTCAGTGCGAGGTTGGACAAGGCCCTTGTCACCGTGATCAAGTAGGTGGCATCTCTGCCCATGGCAGGACCCTTCCAACCCAAACCATTTATGATTCTATGATTCTGTGACTGAAAACCCAAGTGATACAAAGGAAATTACTCACCTCCTCCCACCAGCAGATCAATGGAACAGCACCCTACCTGCACCATTTTATTACTAAACATAATAGAACTGGATTTTATGACTCTCTTTTTTTTTCTCTTTTTTTTTTTTTTTTTTTTTTCTCACTGCTGAATTTAGGCGGGGGAATGGATCTTGTCCTGAAAAGTATTTTGTGTTGATTCCTTGATCCCACAAAAATACTCACAGTATGAACTTCCACAAGTTAATCAGTTTTGCATCATTTTGCATAGTGATTCTATTAAGGAAATATTTCATTACAGAATATGAGTTGCACTTCAGAGGCAAAACTATACAGCATATTCCAAAAGATGACTGGATGGAGTCACAAATTCAGGTTCTATTCATCAGCGTTGTTTTTATGTTATCTTTTAATATGAAATTGTTGTAGACAATTTAATTGTTATAGACAAGCAGAAGCCAACTTGGATGAAATGAAACTGCAGTTTTCAAATTCGTATTTTTAAGGCAGACAAGTAGATAGTTTGGCAGACTTGTGGACATCGCTGTAGAAATGCATTTGTCTTTTGATACTGAAATCTTACATTTAAAATCAGTATTCCCTTGAAAGCTGATGGCTGGATACTCAGAAATAGTTGTGGATTATTATGAAAGTGTAAGATTTTTTTTTTTCCCTGACTAATAAAGAAATCCAAATGTAAAAGTTAGGGAACAAATAAGGCACTCTTTCTATTGCTGTAAACAGACTGTGACCTAAAACATTTGTTCAGCACTCTATTCTGTTAACAACATCAGATTCAGATCATTGGCTCATATTACCTGGAGACAGAAAGGAAATTGGTTGAACTAATTAGGAAATTTGCAAGACAGGTAATTCATGTTTAGGACTCCAGAAAACATATAGCATGTTGCATAATAGGAGCTGAATTGCATAGCTGATATATAGATTGTGCAGATATAACTTTTATTTATACAATAGAAGTAAAAAACAAATCCAGATGGAAATGAGAAATCTCATCTATCAACTCAAAGACTATTCATAGACAATATTTCATTTGTCAGGGGTAAACATGCATGTCACATTTCCCCGCCCCCCCCCCCCCCGAAATAGGAAAGCATAGGAAAGCTTACAAGAAAAAATATCTCAAGCATCGTAGGAATCAAAGATATGCAAAATTTTTAATATATTGTCTATTTTTTTCTAGATTTAACTTATTCTAGTGAAATTACATCAGGGAAGACATTGAACTTTTTGATTATAAAACATTGATGAGAGATGCTTTAGGTCAATCTTCTAAAATGAAAATCTTTTAATTTGAAAGGAACTTTATATGCCCTTCATCTGATTTTAGATATTTAGATATTTAGAAATATGTAATAAAGAATGACTGTAACATCTAATAATTTTACCACCTCTTGATACTAAAAGAAAAGATAAATGGAAGTCACTCATAAGCATAACCAACTTTCAGTAAAACTATTATCATCTATAGATACATTCAAATTATCTAGGAGTCTGAAATAGTTCTCACTCATCTCAAAGGCAGTTTTTTACATTGACAGAAGGAAAAGTCAGATCAAGTTCCAACATCTTCTGTACTAGATTGCATTCAAGAAACCAGTGTAAATCACATTTTAAAAATGTGCTATAAATATTAAATGCAATTGTGCACTGGGTAAAACAAAACAAAACAAAAACATAGCACTCTATTTATACTTTGGTCTGCTATGGAAATAGTTTTCTGTTGTTACAGAAAAGTCATTACTTTCAATTATTCTTCCTCAATGCGTCTGTATTACTTTCCTATTACATGATGCTTTTTTCCTCTGAAGCAGTTGATGTCTTATTCTCCAGATTCCACAAGTCCATATTTGTAATAAAAGAAGGAAAAACAAGTAGTGATGGATTATATACAAATATTTTAAGATAATACTGCTTTTCTCAGCATTATGTTTTCTGAAGTATTTGTTAATTTTTTATTATACCATAATAATAATGGTCAGATCTTCAGCAGGCATATAGAGAAAGTATGCTGAAAAATGTGGTCACTCATCACATCATATTTGATAAGAAAGGTGGCAAAACACTTCCATATGGAAAACATTCTTAAAGGAAAATCATGAAGACGTTAAAACTGAAACTTCAGTTTTTAATATATATTGGCCTGAAAGTATATAGTAGTTTTAGTAATGTCTCCAAGGGTTGATTGTGAGCTTTCCATCCTTAAAAAATCTTCAGATTTTTTTCCTTTAATTTCCTTTGCACTATTTACTAATTCTTGATTCATAGGATTAGATGGATAGATATACATTCCTGATAAATTTAATACAAGTACTGCTGTAGCATTCCTCTTTTATCTGGTATTTTTATGGAACCATAATATCATACACAATAGATCTGTCCATAAAAATAAATAAAATTAGGATGCTCTGTTTCTCTGTGCTTGACTGCAATGTGCAGTTCACAGGATTGTAAGCTTGTCATTTCATCCATCCCTGGTCTTGTTTAGTTTACTAATATAAATATAAACAGTATGACTATTTTTCAGTAAAATCAATTTCCCTAATAAGGAAACAAATATAACTATACTCTCCCTAACAAAATGCTACAAGGAGCAGTGGAGGTTCCACAATTACTGCAAAGAGGTTTCAATGTCAACTCCTTTTGCAATAGAAGAATTTCCTTAGTATCTGTTAGATCTCCCCTGTTTTATTTTAATCTTCGTGTTTGCACGAGTATATTTTTTTCCTTTTTGAATTGATTTGATAATATCTATGTTTACCTTAACAAAATACATCATCAGAGCAAAAGAAGATTTCCTGGGTCAAGTTACATGTATAGTTTCTTATGCATCTTCTTTAATTTTTGTTACTGTTGCTCATCTTAAAAATAAATTATATTGATCTGACTTAGTTATTCCTGGAAAATTAATGCAGACCATTATTTTTTCCACGTGTTTTCCTAAGGTCATAACCTCAGAAACAGTTTTATTAATCTGTCAAAGTGAAATAAAACTGACTAGTCAATAATTTTCCACTTATTCTTTTAATTCAGAAATAGTAAAGCATTTGTCCTTAGGCTCTTAGGCAGTTGTTTGTGTATGTTAGGGCAAATCAAATTTATCTAAAACATCTCATAACTCTATAGAAATCTTGCTGTAGCCTTTTACACATCCTTTGATCGGTTTCTTTCTCTTGCTGAAACCTAACCTTTCACCTGTCAGTTTCTAACCATCACCAAATTGTATGCACTTACATCAGTCTACCAATGTATAATTTACAGTACTAAATAAGTCACATCTGATGTTTGAGGATCTGTCTCAATAAGGCAAGAAAGAGTCAGTTTTCCCTGTGAGTTCAGAAAGACTAAGATCTGTCTTTCTTTGTCCTCCATTTATTTACTTATTTATTTATTGGATCAAAATATTTCTTAATGCTCTCTTTTCCATACAGTTTGGGTACTTATTCATTCTTTTTGAAATACCTGTACTTTGTTCCAGATTGAGTAGTTAATCTGTTTAGCCTAATCTTTTACTACTCAATCCATTAAGATTAGGCATTTTTTGCATTAGATACGTTGCTTCTCAGAGTTTGCCACTGTAATTGGTTGCTTTAGATATTGCATACAGAAGGATAAACTTATTAAAGCAAAATTGCACAAATCCTTTTTTGTTTGTTTGTTTGTTTTCCTTAGGTGTGGGGAAGGTTTTCTGAAAGACAAAAGGGAGAAATAGTCACTACATGTAACTGAGAATTACAGTTTCTTAGCATTTAAATCCCAAGTACTATACAGAACTGAAGAATAATATTAAAACTTTTTAACTGTTTGCTCTTATGAAGCCACGTGATTGTGCTCTCACAACTGGTCTATGTGTTGACAACAGACATGAATCCTGGAGCAGATAACTGTTTATTAACCTTGAAAATATTAAAAAATAACTTCAACCTGAATCCTTAAAAGTGTTGGCTAACTTACCTGGCTAACTTCACTGATATCAAAATATTTAGGATCTAAATCTTTTGGAGGAACTGAGTCTCACTGTGCACTCTCACTCCTGAGTTCATGTCCTCTAGCTTACCTGCTGGGAACTTAGACTAATTTAGGTCTCTACATTGCCTCAGTGGTCAATGACAAAGAGGCAACCCCAATGTACATTTCTTTCTACCTGTGTTATGTACCTCTTTAATGAGAGGATAAACCCTTCAAAGGGTTTTCTCTCTTCATTGACTAGAAATGACCTAGAGAAAGCCTAGATGATTAGCTTAAAAGAGATGACAAATTTTCACCTGATCATAGTTAGCTGAGGCTGATCTTAGCCTGTAGACTAAATCGTGGGTGTACCAGACATCAATAGTCAAGGCAGAAAGACAGATGCTGGAAGAAAGTGATTATTTGTCTAACTATGTGAAACAAACCACCTTTTGGAGAAACTCTCCATTCTTACAGATATTCAAGATGCTAAATTAGACTAACCTTCTGACTTTTAGCTTTAAGCTAGGAAAGGTAAATCTTTGTGTTTATATAGATAATTTAAACAGAGTGTTTTTGTTGTTGTTTTCTTTCACTGGAGTTCATAGGTGAACTTATCATAAATTTCCATCTACGCATATTCAAGTCCTAAAACCATGCTGGGTTTGAAAACGCTGATTTACAGTGGTAATGAAATGTCTTTTACATTTCATCTTACTAGCTTTAGTCAAACTTTTGGCAATCTGTTATACCAAAGGATAAATGCCCAGTAAAAACAGGAAGAATGCATATAAGCATAACACCTATTTTTTCCCGTCAAATTATGTCAGGCAGGTCACTTTTCTACTACATTTTACGTTTGTGTGCATTTGCGGTGAATTGACCAACTAGGCACCATCCAGTCACTCACTAGCTCCCCCATCAGTGGGATGAGGGGAGAGAATCAGAAGTGTAAAATTAGGAAAAACTCATCAGTCAAGATAAAGACAATTTAATAAGGGAAACAAAGCTGCATGTGCAAGCAAAACTAAATAGGGACTTTATTCGCTACTTCCCATCAACAGGAAGATGTTTAGACACTTCTTTGAAAGAAGGGTGAGTAGCAGTTACTTGGGAAGATAACTTCATAACAAAGAACACCCCCAATTCCCCCTCCTTTTTCCCCAGTTTTATTGTTGAGCATGGCATCATATGTTATAAAATATCCCTTTGGTCAACCTGGGTCAACTGTCCTGGCTGTGTCACCTCTCAGTCTCTTGCCCACCTGCAGCCTACTTGCTGGAGGGACAGTGAGAAAGAGATAACACACCTTGTTGTGTTATCAACACTCTTTTAGTGACAAATCCAAAACTCAGCACCATATGGACTGCTATGAAGAAAATTGACTTCATACTGGACAGGCACAGTACAATATTTACTCCTTATTCCATATCATTTGCAACATACTTAGGGCTTACACGATCCAATAAATCTTCATTAAGCACCACCTTCCATTCCCATCCTGTGATATATACACAGATATAATTTCTTTATCTGTGTCTGAGGGACACCCCCATCAAATGTTCATCAAAAGTCCATAAAAGTCCATTGAATCCATAGAAGTCCATACTGCAAAATATTCCTAAGAAAAGTTATTTTGCTACATAATGAAACTAATTAAAGATATACTATAAATTCAAGCAGAATTTAATTTCCAGACTGTGGTTTGATTTGAACTGGGCCAAAAATACTGAAGGTTTAATAGATGTTCTAATTTTACACAAACTACTTTCTCTCAGGAAGGTAAACTCTGTGTGGGGCTGGCTCCTGGGTGGATCCATGTGTGTGTGTTGTGCACCTATCTGATGGTGAGTGAACTCCTACACTCATCAGCAGGACAGGAAGAGCAGGACTGTGACACTGGTGCTGTTGGTGTGTGAGTGTTGAGAGTTTTTATGCAGATGCTACTAAGGGCACTGCTCAGTCTGTGTCCATGGCCATGTCCGCCTTGTGTGTGTGTACATGCATGCACATATTCATCTGTCTGCAACCCTGAAACACAATGGCTTCACCATGGGCTGGACCTGACCATAGAGAAGCACAGCAGCTTCATCTACCAGGCTGACCAAGATGGAGATCTCTGCCTGGGTCTCAAAGTCCCCAGTCTGTAACACTGAGGAACAAAATTACTTTAGTGTAATGGGTTTTGTTTGTTTGTTTTTATTTGTTTTTATTCGTTTTTGTTTGTTTTCTGAAACTTTTTTTATTCTGAAAAATTGTCAGATTAGTGCATGATGGTGTTAAGACTAAGAAGGCATATTTCTTTTTAAAAATTGCATTTATGAGCTCGTACAAAAGCTATATATAATAAATGCATAAAATAGAAAAATGTTCAGTGAACAGAATGAATGTTAATTTCTATTAATTTATGAGATACTCATTATCTCACATCTCAAAGAAAACACATCTCAAAGCCACACATCTCAAAGAAAAAAATATAACACTGTAAATATTTTCTTTGAGATCTCTTTTGGTAATACATACAAAATTAATTTGAACTTGGAGTCATCTTTTCTAAGTTTCAGTAACTGTCTTTGGAGTTTAAGGTCTGAATTCCACTACAAAGATGCCCTTCTCCGCTTGAACTATACTGTTGGCAGGATGAACCTGAGTCAAAGCAACCAATAAGCTACACTAGTTGAAACAATGAAAGCCCATTCTCAGATTTCAGAGTTATTAAAAAAGTGATTGTTTAAATTTTTGCTTAAATTATTTTCACTCATTTTTGCTCAAGAAAGTGAGAAAGGACATGTTCTTCATTTTATTTTCCTCCTTAGCCATCAGCTTACTGGTTTCAGTCCATCTCAAGGTCACAGTAAAGGTTACCACTATTTGATGGTGAATTATCCTAAATCAAATCAATTGGTGACCTCAATCTAATCCCTGCTGCGTGTCCTCATCACAATTCAGCAGAGTGAAGAGACACTAAATGGACCTAGATTTTGAACTTTGCAAGAGATGTTTTATCCAAGACTGAGTTAAAATATACTGTACAATAAAACAAAGAAGCTTCTTTCTGATTATTTTATTTGTGTAGAGAGTATTATTTTCCTATAATTATCATGAAACACATTCCATGTATTTTAATAGAGGAAGAAATCGTTCAACGTAATGGTCCTTTATGAGTGTTCATGTTTACTTTTCATTTTTCATATTATCTGAATATGAACTTTAGGTGAAATATCAAATGCAGTGAATGCACAACTTTCTGAGGGATAATGGATTACTTAGATGGCATAAGTAATAAAGAAATTTTCATACCATAGTTATATATTCCTTGCTTTGTTGTATCAATTCAAATCTTGTATCCAAATAAGTTAATAACAGAATAATCTCTGATAACAACAGTTAAAACACAGAGATTTTTTTTTGAAAAGAAAAGAAAAGAAAAGAAAAGAAAAGAAAAGAAAAGAAAAGAAAAGAAAAGAAAAGAAAAGAAAAAAGAAAAGAAAAAAAGAAAATTGGAAGCATTTACCAATTTATGAAACACATGACAAATAATTCTCATCCTAGTAACTATAATATCAGTAACACAGTGATAAAACTTGGAACTCACAAAGATCTTTCTTTTAATACCCTACGTGCAATCAATGTAGTAAATATTTCTACCTTCATAACAATTGTTCAACAGGTTAATTTAACAGTAGGAAAGGTTATTTATGACACTGTTCTGTCAAAACAACATCATCTATGTAACTGAACCTACTCTAAATCCAGTTGACAGTTGCTGAGTAAAGAACATAATATCCAATGAAATGTTGAAACAACCTCTAGCGTTGGCAACAAAAGCTATTAAACTCCACTGGTTTCTTGATAAGAAGTTACTCTTATGGTTTTTTTTTTTTTGTTTTTTTTTCTCATTCTTACACCATCATTCAGTACAGTCATCTAAATGCCTACTTATGAATATATGTATACACATGAATACATACACACCCCTATACATTTGATGTGCGTATCATGTAAGCTTAGCAAACAGAACAATTTTTGAAAGTGTTATGTTGATTTTGATGTACAAAAAATGACTAATATTATTCCAATATCAATTTCATTGCTCATTTTATTTTTAATAACCTATTCTCTGATTTATCCCTTTTCCCATTTTCTAGAACACAGATATATATATTAGTTATTCTTAAATACATGTTACTGAATTTCACATGAATGCTGAATGCAACTTGTACAAACGAGCCAGAAAATCTGAAGCCAGAGCCAAGGTAAACCCATGCCAAAACATTAGTCGATCCATTGGAACTGATTATATACGTACAACAGGGCGAGCGCATGAAGTGATATATAAGGTCACTGTGACAGCCAGAAGGTAATGCCAAAATATTCCTACTGACTTGGCTTACTCACATGTACAGGCACAGAACTGATTCAGAGCCAAATACCCTGTGTGAGCCAAACTTAACTTCCTTGGCCTGCCCACCTCCAAAGCACAGCTGTTGTGGCAAAAACAGCCCATCAGACATGAATTCATTTTGCTAGTTTTCATCTGCCATGACTTTGTAAGATGCAGCCACCAAGGGCAGAGTGTTTTGCTGTTGCTGCTGTTCAGAGAATAATCTGCACTATGGAAAACAAACAAACAAAACAAAACAAAACAAAAAAACCAACCACGGACTCATTGCTTATTGCAATGAGGTGTCAGCTTCTGAATAACAAAAGTGCTCCTAATGATGTCTAGACACCTCTAACCAAGATTTTCAAAATGTGACTAGTAATTTTGATTGTGCTACGTGCTGGGACCCATCTGGAAGTATCAGAATGGTTTGATTTCCAAAAACCACAGTCCTCTCTGCAAAGGATCAGTTAATCCCTATCTTAAACGGAAACTTCCAAAACTGGGGTCATTGAAATCATTAGTAGCTTTTTAACTAGCTCAGCCTAATTAGTTTGAGTATAGGAGAGTAAAAACACAATGACAAAAGATATTCCAAAGTTATGCTAATTATTTTCTGTTTAGCTATAGTAGAAAATACTGCCAATGTGCCTTTGTCTAATAACAACAAATTCCCCTCCAGGTCAGCTCACATATATCTGTATCTGAATTAGATGGGGTAAAACCCGATAAATTCAGTAAGTCTTGGATTTCTACTCATTGCATACATTTTTGGACATTCATGTGGTAAGTATAAACAGAGTTTAGCATAAACTTAATATTTTTTAAGAAAAGATATAGATATTTCCCTCAATTGACACCTTCTCTCACTATAAAGAACAGTGATAATTTTATGTGAAAATTTATGATATGATCATGTAGGTAGAATAGAAAATTTTTTACCTAGTTTAAGGTGAATTACAAAAAGCTGATGGCTAGGCAACATGTATTGAAGTTGATCTGGATTTTCTTTGCTCTTATCCTCCTACACTAATTTTATGAAGGCTTCTATATCAGTGTCTGAGAAAATTTTCTGAATGGAAAACACCTTAAAATATCACAGTTTTCTGTCAAGTACACATTTTTCATTTTCTTAAAGGAAAAAATGAAAGATTAATTAATTATAGCTTAAGATTTAATTTCAATGTCTTTTATTAATCTTTGCTTTGTGTTTAACTGGTACATATTTTTTATTTATTTATGCAAGACTCCTGAAACATTAACAGATACGCTACAATCTATTTTCACATTCTTTTCTAAAGCCAACACTTCAATATTGATTGAATTTAACAGTTGACTGCTTCAGTTTTTTTTCTTGAATTCAAAATGTGAACATAGGTACATAGAAACTATCTTATGGGGTTTTGTGAAAATTGTCTACTCTGTGTGTTGCAGTAATATGGTTTAGATGGTTTATCAGTGAGATTTTTGCAGTTTACCTTGAAATTTCTGCCTTATTTTCATTAAATATAGTATCATTCATACACTAAAGTTAGAAATAATCATTTAATCCTTTTTTTTTTTAATTTTTATTTTTAGTTGTATTATCATATGCTCCAAATGCATTTTTGATTGATATCTGTGAAAATAATCTAATGGACAGTGGTTATCAGGTGTGTTGTAGAACACAATTATTTGAAAATATATAGCATTTCAGTGATTTTAGATATCCATGTTCATTGGAAAAAAATATGTCCCTTTAAAGAAAGCATTTGTTTTCTTAATTGAAATTGGAAATGTACAAATATTTCTTACTATTGATATGTATTGCTTTAGCTTTAGGAAATTTTGGAAATCAATCCTCTTTAATTTGTGCTAAAACAACTTTATAAAGACTATGAATAAAACTTATTTTTTTCTGCAGCTGCTGCCATTTCATTTTTTTTCTGTTTTTATATTTCTTAGTAATAAAAACATTTAAGTATTTTTTATACAAAAAGTTATACTTTTGTGATCTGCTTATTAGTTGCAGCCTTGTAGCTACCTGTTCATGATGAGCAACTGAGAAAGTTGTTCTGCACAAACTTAAGCAAACCTAATGGAAATTGTTAGCTTTGCAAAAACAGATTGCAAATCCTTTTCTTTAGAGTGCACATATTTTGATTTGTAGATAAAATTTGACTGCCTTGGAAAGTATATCAGCCACAAAGAACTAAGCATTCCTCTCGATAATACACTTTGTCTTGGACCTGATAATGTTGGAACAATCGACATAGTCTGCTATTTCACATACAGACTACACTTGATCCTTTTAGAGTTATGTGATAATTCTGTTCTGTAACTGAAATATTTTGTGCATATTTAAAATGTTTGGATGCAAAATTTATGCAAGATATTATATTTTAAATGTGTCCACAGGAATAAACTATTTTTGGATTAAGTACACCACAGGACTAGAGGACGGGAAGGTGAAATAACATTTATCAAAGTTAGCTCAGATTCTGTCCTCAGTAGTCTCTTGGGACATGTGAGGACTTAGCTTTTCTCAGACAATTCCAGAGTCATTTCCTAGCCTGGCCAAATTCTTTAGTTGGTGTCTCATTAAAAGATCTTGGACAGTCTATAATCCATTTATTTTTCTGACAGGTATTCAGAGGCTTACCAGATGTCTTTTAGACTCTTATTATTTCCTTGTTATCAACCCAAAGAGACAATTTCTTTTTTAATTCCATGACATGCTCTGAAGCATTCCTTCCTCCTATAATGTCTTCAGCAGCTCATAATATACAAATGGCACAATATATCAACACTCGCACAGGTCTGGACTCTTCTAGTAATTTTATTATATATGAAACTATAACCTCTGTTAAGGCCAGTTCCCAAAAATCTTTAGGCCCTGCTAGGTGAAATTGGCTTTGTCACTGTATCTGAAAATCAATCCTTAAGGACAGCATTCAATAAATTTTCAGTACAATACATTAAGCTGATATGTGGCAAACATTTTCTGTTCATGTTACTAAATAACTTTTCCAAAAAGTTTCCTCCTTGAAATTTCCTTAACTGCAATACATATGGAAAAAAATAATAGATCCAGCATTAGATAATGTTCTAATAAAGTCTCAAATCACCTGAAGGCACATTCATATTTTTTGTTTTATACAATCACAGAAAAGCCTCTGAAAAATGAGTTTTGTTTTTAATTAAAAATAGATTTCTTCAGCACAATTTCTGCACTGAAAATTTTTTACTTAAAATTACTATTACGGTGGGAGGGCTCGACACAGAGTATGATGCTCAAATAGAGCATGGATAATCGTAATCATATTTTTTTATGTCATTAAGGACCTGACATATAAGAGAGATATGGTGTCCAACCTAACTTTATGATCCAGACTTCAGAGTTTTGTCATTAGAATCACGAAATTAAAACACACTCTTTTACCTGACACAGTCTCCTTCTTCCCTCCACTTGGAGGCAATGCTGGCCCTATTGTCTTCAAATTCATACTCCTACAGATCCTTCATTTTGACACTTTGTACTAATAAAAGAGAACAGACAAACTTCAAGTGTGAATCTTTCACTGTGAAGTATTATTACAAAGAAGACGAATTATGCTGCAGAACTTAATTTAGTTTCCTAAATGGGAACTGGGCTCGTTTTACAGTTTAGAAGAAATCCTGACAGACAGAAATCCTGAACAATTCTAAAATTATTTTCCAATAAGTGAAAGGTTGAAATAGGTTTTTATGTGAAATTTTTTAATCAGCAGTGATCAGTAGTAGTCTCATAGCAATTAGCACTTAAATTAACAGAGAAGTGATTTGAAGATGCTGACAGAGGATGGCTAGCTATGCTTTTGGACTTTGTCCCAGTTTCTCGAAGGAAACTTCTTTAAACATTTTGCTGGTGAGAGTACAATCTAAAACTTGGCTAAACAGAAGTTGAACAGTGTTTGTCCTTTATGTATTGAATAAACATAGCTTTCATAAGGCAAAATTTGATTTCCCTAGTTTGATAAGTAATGATGTTTCCTGTTTCTCAATAGCAAATACTGCCAGTGAACATACATAAGAACAAAAGATTCAAGTTGTAGGTTTTTCTTCTAGGTGACTAAAGATCTCACTTTATATTCCTATTTCTGATATTCTCACTTTATATTCCTATTTTTTTTTTCCTGCCTTTAGGCAGAACACCTAGGTTTTCAAGAGGGAGGGAAATTAAAATTTTGGCATTAAAGTTATTATAAGTATTATTCTAAATATAGACTTGTACTGCAATCTCTAGGAATGAAGTCAAAACTCTTTTCCAATTAATGTCATAGTGGTGCCCAAATAGCTTTACTCCAGGCAAAAGCAAGCCAACATCATAAATACATAAAATATTAAAAAAAAAAAAAAAGCTGTGCTCATCTTTTTTTTTTTTCTTCTAAGACTCAGAAACATATATATATATATACACACACACATATATATATATATATATATATATATTTTTTTTCCTGAATGTCCTGGGAAAATGGGTATATTTTGGGATATTTCAGGGCAGTCAGCAGACCAATCTGCTAAGTAATTTCTGAGTTCCTTATACTACAAATGATTGAAGACTTCTATACGAAAAAAAAAAAAAATAATTTTTCTATGAGTTTTTATTTAAGTTATCAATACAAGTAAGAGTGATTTTTGCAAACTTTTAATCATCACACAAAAATTGCGATGAGCTACCCACATGACCGGAAGTCTAAGGTAATCTTAATGAACATGTGAAAAATAGTGAAACCTTGGCATGAAGAAAACAGCTGAAGTTATGTAGAGACTCTTCAAGTGACAAAAGTACACACGGTAGGTGTTTGAAATAATTGTGTTCAGATGAATACACCAGTGCAAGAATTACTGATCAGCCAGAATGTTCTTGATCTTGAAACAAGATTTCCACATCTACCCTTGGGGTAACACCACTTCATCCCTGTTTTGTCAATTTTGAGATCCTTTCTGCTCACATAACCCTGTCCACCACTACTTTACTTGATGCACAAGTGATGCACAATGCAATTGCTCACCACCCGCTGACCGATGCCCAGCCTATCCCCGAGCAGCCTGCCCCCCAACCCCGGCTAGCCACCCCTATATATTGTTCAGCATGACATCAGATGGTATGGAATACCCCTTTGGCCGGTTTGGGTCAGCTGTCCTGGGTCTGTCCCCTCCCAGCTCTTGCTGCACCCCTAGCCTGCTCGCTGGCAGGACAGAGCGAGAAGCTGAAAAGTCCTTGGCTTGGTGTAAGCACTGCTCTACAACAATTAAAACATCAGCATGTTATCAGCACTCTTCTCATCCTAATCCAAAACATAGCACCCTACCAGCTACTAGGAGGAAAATGAAGTCTGTCCTAACTGAAACCAGGACAGTGTGTCAGACTCGGCCAGAATAAAAGCTTTATCCAATAGCATTCCCTTACAACCTGAGACTTGTAGAGCTTCACCCTCTTTCTTAACCACCATCTGGGTCAAAGCCCTCCAGATAACGGGCAGATGTTCTAACAACTACAGGGACTGGGCCCTGTGGCATATCATTGCCATAGCTGGGGCTGCATGGGCCAGTCTGAGCAGACTTGCCAAAACCTTTCTTGCAAACTACTGTACAAACTCTTCATTACCTGTTAGCTGTACTGTAAACCTAAAGGTCCTACAGAGGTCTCTCCCCAGCACTGTCTCAAAGGATGTTTTAACATCCCTAATCAGAGGTCAGTGATAAAGGCTTTAAGGCTCTTCGGTCAAGGTCAGGCGGCAGCTTTTCAGAAGCTGCTACAGCTTGTTAAGTAACTTGCCAGAAGTAAGAGCACAGGTGGCTGTCACTACCTGGGACCAGTGGTACCATCAGGTTCTTCAGAGTGTTTCTGAGAGTCTCTCAACAATCTCAGATAAGTCCCTAGAAGATCAAGAAAAGTCTCAAAGCAAAGCCCAGAAAATGCTATGCAAACTGTTGTCTGTTCTGAGCTGCCGCTGTAACTCTTTTTCATGAAATAAGTATGAAATATAATAAAATGTAAATTACACTGAAAATAGATCAAGCTGATTTACCTTCTCAGCTCTGCAATTACAGAGAAATGTTGCAGTTTTAGGCAAAGTTACAAAAGAACTGGATTTCTTCTGAATTTGTTATTCTGATTATATTTTATTCTTTTAACAGCATATTGTCAAAATACCTGTTTCATATGGACAGACTATTGTTATTGTTATTGTTATTGTTATTGTTATTGTTATTATTAATTAGTATGAAAAGGTGAATTTGGAAATGCCCTGTGAAGTGAGCATATATAGGCATTTATATATGTAAACTAAGACTTGTCTTGTTTTGTCAATTTTTGATCAAAATTAAATATTCTAATGCATTTGCTAGGGATCAAATATTTATCTTGGTTTGCTGAAAATAAATTAATCAGTGCCTTCCATTTCTACATTGAGCTATATTTCTGTTTATGCATTGCTGTATGAAAGCAGCAAAAGACAAAGAGAATAGCCTGAAAAGACAGGGTGGTTCTCCCCAATATTCTTGAGGGAATGTATCTCATGGTTGGTCTAGAGGAATAAGTAGTGCTCTGTCAAAAACAAAACAAAACAAAGCAAAACAAAACAACAACAACAACAAACTAATATAAACTTCTGGAAGTTAATTCTGTACCATAAAAAAAGCACAGCTACATACATAACTCTTCTCCCTTCAGAAGAAAATGAGAGTATGGATTGTATATGACAAGTATGTAGCCTCATTGCTTCGTCTTCTTTTTGAAGGTGCTCAGACAGCAGTGATAAGAATGAACACATAAAGTTACATATAGTAGTCTCTCCTCACAGTCTAGTATCTGAACAGTTAGAGAGTTTTAAATATGGAGGAAGGAGTGAAGTCTGAAGTAATCTGCAAGTAAGCCCCTATGAAGATAAATGAAAACAGTAATCATGATGAAAAACAAGTGAAAAGAAGCCTGCTTTTTATTTTATTGCACAACTATAAAAAATAAAACTGCACAAAATGAAAGAAGACACACTAGAAAGAGATTAAAAAAAATGTAAAGGATTTATAGTAGTGCAAACCAATTAAATAAGACCATTCTTTCTCTTCCAATATATTTTTCACGTAATTAAAGCACCATATGTGTTTTAAGAGCAAGTTTAAACAAAACTTTTGAAATATTGATTGTACTTATAGTCCTATGTATACATACATAATTAGAAGTTAAACTTTTCTTAAAAGGTCTCCATTATGCATATATTATGAAAGTAAAATGAGTTAATTGATTAAATGGCCCTCTGATTATTACCCTTCATTGGTTTTTCATATTGGTAGTGATGAAGTAGCAAAGAGAAGTCCAAGGGTGATGAAAAGGGACTTCAGGGTTTGGGTGCAATTGGTTAAAGCATCAGGTGCACAGGTAGTATTTTCTTCTACCTTTCCAGTAGCAGGAAACGGTACTGAAAGGAACAGGCAGACCCAGCTTATCAATATATGGCTCAGAGGCTAGTGGCAGAGGCAGAATTCTGGGTTTCTTGATTATGGTCAACTTGACACCAGGTCTACTGGCACCTGATGGGATGCACCTTTCTCAGAGGTGGAAGAGGATTTTACTGCAGGAGTTAGCTGGGCTAACTGATAGGGCTTTAAACTAAGTTTGAAAGGGAAAAAGAATAAAACCAGGTCCAACAGTGATAAACTATGGGACAGCATGCCAAAATCAGAGGGGCTGTGTGCTAGTGAGATCCTTTAGTCTGCTCCATGAAGTGCTGGGTGCAATGAAGCACATCTGACATGTTTCTACACCAATGCATGCAGCATGAAGAACAAGCAAGAGGAACTAGAAGCTTTGGATCTGTCTCAGAGTTAGGACATCACTGGCATAAGCAAAACTTGGTGAGAAGAGTCCTGTGACTGGTCTGTTACAATGGATGGTTTACAGGCTCTTCAGAAAAGATAGGCAGGGCAGGTGAGGCAAGGGGATGGCACTGGGGCTGGACTGTATGGAGCTTGCAGCTGGTGATGACATGGTTGAGAACCTTTGAGTAAGGATTAAGGGATAAGCAAATAAAGGGGATGTCATTGTGGAGTCTACCGTAGACCACCCAACCAGGATGATGACACCAAAGACCAGCTTCCCTTGTCCTTATGGGGGATTTTAGTTTACCAGACATGAACCACACAGCTGATACTAACAGGTCCAGGAAATTCCTAAAACTAGGTATAGGTGCTAAGGGAGACGACTAGGAAAGGTGCCTTCCTAGATCTGTTGCTTTTGAACAGAAAAGGTCTCAAGGGTGAAGTGAGGATTGGTGGCTGTCTTGGCCATAGTGACCATGAAGTAGTCAAGTTTGAAGCCTTTAGCAATAGGAGTAAAACTGCCACCAAAACTTCAACCCTGGATTTGGGGAGAGCAGAATTCAGGTTGCTCAGGGAACTAGTTGGTAAGGTCCCCTGGAGAGCTGCTTTTGAAGGCAGTGGTGTCCATCAGTGCTGGTCTGTTTAAATACCAACTGCTAACAGCACAGGAACAGGCAATTTCAAAATGTCACAAGTCAAGCAGGCAAGGCAGAAGGTTGACCTGGCTGAGTAGGGATCTTTTTCTAGAGCTTAGCTGGAAAAAGAAAGTGTGTGGCCACTGGAAGGGAGGTTGGGTGATGTAGGAAGACTACAGGGATGCTGTTTAGCATTGTAGGGAGAAAATTTGTGTAGCTAAAGCTCAATTAGAGTTGAAGCTGACCAGTAGTTTAGGGGACAATAAAAAGTTTTTTTTTTTTTTTTTAAGGATCAGAGGAAACATTGGTCCATTACCTAAAGAGAATGGTCACCTCACAAACAGGGACATAGACAAAGCAGAGTTAATGCCTTCTTCACCTCTTTCTTCAACATCGATGATGGGCTCTGGGACCCCACGTGCCCTGAGTGGGATTGTGACTGTGAGAATGATAAACTCTCAGCCAACCCCAGACTTGTGCAGGATTTCCTACTTCACCTGGATGCATCTAAGCCTATGGGGCCCAATGGGATTCAACCCAGAGATTCATCAGAGAGCTAGCTGATGTCATCATAAGACTTCTCTCATTTTTTTTTTTTTCTATGGTCTTGGGAATCTGAAGAGGTCCCCGTTGACTGGAAACTGGCAAATATTGTACCAGTTTTCAAGAAGGGCAAGAAAGAAGACCCTGGTAATTACAGGTGTGCCAGTCTCCCTTCAGTGCCTGGTAAAGTTATAGAGAAAATTGTTCTGGGAGGTTTTGAAAACCACCTGAAGGACAATAAGGTCATTAGTCATAGCCAAAATGGGTTCACAAGGGAAAGGTCCTGTTTAACAAACCAAATTTCTTTTTATGAAAAGGTCACTCATCTAAGTGACAAAGGTAAGCTGGTTGATGTAATATTTTTGGATTTTTGTAAAGCTTTACATACTGTTCATCACAGTATCCTTCTGGACAAAATGTCCAGCATACAGCTAGAAAAATACATAATATGATGGAGAACAGCTGGCAGATGGTTTGGGTTCAAAGTGTTCTAGTAAATGGAGTTACATCTGGCTGGTGGCCAGTCACTAGTGGGGTTCCCCAAGGCTCCATTTTAGGGTCAGTTCTGTTCAATGTTTTCATAAATTACTTGGATATATGTCTGAAAGGTGTTTTGAGTAAGTTTGTGGATGACACTAAACTAGGGGGAGCTGCTGACTCCATCAAGGGTAGAGAAGCCTTCCTGAGAGACCTTGACATATTAGAGGGCTGGGCAATCACCAACAATATGAAGTTTAACAAGATCAAGTGCCTGATTCTGCACCTGGGAAGGTGCAACCCTGGGTATATGTACAGACCAAGGGATGAGAGGCTGGAGAGCATCCCCACAGAAAGGGATCTGGGTGTTCTGGTTGACATCAAGTTGAATATGAGTCAACAGCATGCCCTGGCAGCCAAAAGCGACAACCATATTCTGGGGTGCATCAAGCATGGCACTGTTGTCTGATCAAGGGAAATGATTGTCCCACTCTGCTCTGTGCTGGTGCAGCCTCACCTTGAATACTGTGTGCAGTTTTGGGCACCACAGTATAAAAAGGACATAAAACTATTACAGTGTGTCCAAAGGAGGGCTACAAACATGGTGAAGGGTCTAGAGGGCAAGATGTATGAGGAACAGCAGAGGTCACTTGGCTTGTTCAGCCTAGAGAAGAGGAGACTAGGGGAGTGGAGACCTCATTGTGGCCTACAGCTTCCTCATGATGGGGAACGGAGGGACAGGAACTCTCTCTTCTCTCCAGTGATCAATAGGACCTGAGGGAATGGCATGAAGCTGTGACAAGGGAAGTTCAGGTTGGATATCAGGAAAAGATTCTAAACCCACCATGTCAGCCCCCAAATACTCAATTATCTGCTGTTTCATAAACAGCTTTTTCGGTCAATTTACCCTTATTTTATTTAATCCATGTTGCCTATTTATCTTGTCATTTTTGCTATCCCAATCCATTCCTTGAGAATCAGCCTCTTTTCTCTATCAATAACTACACAATGCTATATTCACATAGTTTCTTCCACTATCCATCAGCTTCACATTCTTCTTAATATTAGGAGTTCAGCTGAAGTGTCTTTAGCTTAAAAGTACAGATGCAGAGGTATCTCATCCAGAACATAAAAGGTTCTTTTATGTCCACAAGAGAACCTGTCAGAAATATGGGTACCTGTTGCATTGCTGGCTAGCAAGGACACTATATATATTTACATATATATATATATATGTATATATATATATATATGCATGTATATATGCATATATATTTACATATATATATATATATATATAATGTATAAAGGCTCAGAAAAATAAATAAAGAAAAAAGCTGTTCATTAATGTTGGCTTGCTTTGAAGAAAATTAATACAGTAACAATTTATTAACACCACCAGGAAAATTCCAAAGTGGTCCAGTTACAGTAGATCGATGAATTACCACAAGTAAATGCCTCTTAGTTTCCTGCCCCTTCTTTTCCAAATATGAAGCAAATTAACATAGTGTAAATAATCCCAAATCCTTATTATAAAAAAAGGTAATCATGAGCATGGTTTATATTTAATATGTTTTAATTTACAGCTGGGAGATGATCCTGTTTGTCCCCAGTCAGTTGCCTATGGCTCAGCTGAAAAATAATGATTTGATAAACCATAATAACTCAATGTTATTCTGGTTTGTGATCCTATCTGTAATGTTCAAAACACACAGGCTTAGACAAGAAAATGCTATAACATTAGCTTCACATCAATTGGTTTTCAACTAAACCATCAGACTATGACCAGGTCTTCTACCCTTCCTCTGAAACAATCAAGGCTTACACCTTACTTTTCTGAGGAAAGCTGTGATGTATTTATAATGATATTTGTCTTTCAGGAGAAAATATCTGACATCGTGGGAGTCGCAATAAAAGCATTACAATTGAGAGCAAATGTATGGTCATTTGAGTCAATAATCAGCTCAGAGTTCTTTTCAGTACTAAATGCTTTGATAGAAATTCATGATGGGACCTGACTCACAGGGTATGCTGTCTTGCGGTGTACCACTATGATACAGCATCCTCCTAAGCACTAGAAAGTATTCTTTAAGAACCCAGTTCAAATGTCTTTAACAAAAGTTATTGATACCTATGTCCTTCTCCCTCAATGTTGCCATTCTGGAGGTCAATAAAAATGGTCAGAGTGCACTCTGTGGTGGTCCTGAGGCCAGCTTATCAACTGTGATTGCCAACTTGCCTATCCCCAAAGAGCATGGCCATTTCTGAGTTGCCCACAGGAAATAGTTTCTGGGCTCTGTGACTTCTGCAACCATTGTCAGACATAGTCTAGGACCATTGTGTCTGTGCCAGAATTAAGCCTGTTACTGAGTAGTACAATCACATACTGGGGCGTGAGCACTCAGAATCGTAGAATCATAGAATGGTTTGGATTGGAAGGGACCTTAAATATCATCTAGTTCCAACCACCTGACATGGACAGGGACACCTACCACTAGACCAGGTTGCTCAAAGCCCCATCCAACCTGGCCTTGAACGCTTCCAGAAATGGGGTATCCACGACTTCTCTGGGAAGTTAGTTTTCAGTCCTACTAATGAATTAAATATAATGAAAGTAACAGTAAATATCTACTATTGTTTTGCACTACAAGTTTCATTGCAGTGCTGAACATTGTAATACTGCAGAATTTAAGATACAATGCAATTGATCAGACAATACAGTGTTTCTACAAACCTTTATTTCAGTTTTCTTTGTAAACTCAGACCTTAAATATAAGGTATGAGAGCTCAGAAACAGAAATGGGAAGACAAAATCCATGCTCAATGGATTTCTACCTTAGTTAACTAAGCACATGTATTATAGAACTTTCATCATGTCTAGTTATTTTGGAAGTTATCCAAAGCCCACTAAAACAAATGAAAAGATTTTCCACTGTTTAAATGTTTTCTAGGTAAGATACTTGGGCCTTGGTTCAAAAAACAATTAAGCAGATACATTCCTTTAAGCATTGATGTACTTAAGTTTAATGACACTTTGGCATCAAAGAAAATAAGGTATGTTTTATTATTTTGTGGTGTACTCTTGAACAACTGAAAGGTTGCCTTTTATATTTACTGCAGAAATGCAAATGACTGTATTGGTTTCAAAATAGTGGAGAAAAATCTTCCTGATGAAAATGATAAGAAAAAAGCTTACTTCATACAGTTAGAAAAATGGCTACAATCTTAGGGGTGGGAAAGGTGGGGAGAATGACATAGTTTAAGTGCCTAGGTACTTATGTTCAGCATTTTGTGGCTACTAGAATTCACAAAATAGAACTATCTACAAGCTATCAATAAGCCTCCTATTTCCACCGTTAGATATTTAATTAATTGCCTAAATCCTCATACTCCACAGCAACTTGAAAACATAGATACTTGAAATGAAACACATCTAACTCTGCTTAAGGATCAGAAGAAAATACCTGATCCCACAATAAAGGCGGTAGTATTCCTTCTTTCATTCATTGACATGCTGATGATAGCACTGAGATGGTTTTTTGGCAGTAGGAATTGAGTAACAGTAGGGGAGCCTCCCTGCCTGCAGAACCATGATGCAAGTTCTTGATAGAATGTGTACACTGACATATTTTTCGACACATCAGAAGCTCTAGGACTTTTTGTGATTGAATAGATGTAAAATGGAGTTTTCTGCTCAGTTTGAAAAGCAACTTCTCACAACTCTGATTATCAGTTACGCATTTGCTTCTCATGCATCTATCACTTCAGAAGCTCAACATCAGACAGAGCAAACTTCTTTCTGAGAGTGATCATTGGTGTGTTTTTTTTTTTTTTAAATTCCATTGTACTCCATAGTTGTCTTAGCCATCAACACACACACACACACAAAAACAAAACAAAACAAAACAAAACAAAACACTTTTGTTCAAGGGTTTCAGGCCTTTCAGGTCATTTAGAATCCTTTTTCATTGGCTTGACAGATATTGTCTAAATAAAGAATTACCCAGAGTTTGAGGCAGTCTGGCAATGGCATCTACACAAACATTGATAGGAAAATGTTCTTGACATTTCAGAGACATGCGGACTATCATCTTTTTGTTTGCCTGAAAATTAAATCAGTTATTCTGAGGAAAAATGTATACAGTTGGTATTTACATTTTGTTCTTTAAATATACCTGTTCCTGAAGTGGGGAGTGAGGTGGGATATTTTATTAATGTTATAGTGAAACTTTAGAATCTCCTGAACAAACTTTTCTGATATGCAAAAGCTTGCCTATGAACTATGATGTCAATTTTGTCTCCTGCAAATAAAGAAAACAATGAAACCTTCTAGGTCACTGTTACATATTGAACAGTCCTTTCACAGGAGTATATTAGAACAAATTATATCTGTACATTTATAACCCACAAAGAAACGTAATGTAACAGTCGCTACAGTATTCTGTATGATCTCTGAAGGTTCATTTTACAGCATTTCAGGGTGGATGGTTAAAGGCATGAAAAATATAACATGTAATGCAGAGACATCTGAGTGATGAGTATGATAGTATGCCTGGTTACAAGTATCATATCCAATGACAGCTAAATCAAATGGGCTGTAACTTCAGTTTATAATCCTTTCCTACAGTTATGTGACAGCCTCAGAAATAAGCTGTGCACTTTCAAATAGAATATTTTTTTCCTTTTTTTTTCTTTTTTTTTTTTTTTCTTCTTGTAGGTGGTTTTGAACTATCATTAGTACTTCTCATTATCAAATACTAAAACGGCTGTAAATTGCCAATTCCTTTCTTTTCATCTGTTTAATTTTAATAACTGATAGACTCTAGCAAGATGAATTATAAGCATGCCGCAAACCTTTTATTCATGTCACCCATAGACAGTGATGGTAGCTGCACTGATGCAAGGAATGCATCAGATTATCAGGTGCTGAAAGCTCCTAAACTTCCATTGATTTCATCAAAGTGATTATATTTTCTGGTTTACGTTAATGATCCAGTAATCTTCTTTCAGGGACACCAAATCTTCTTTTCCCCTGAAAAAAAATATTCATAAAATGAATTAAATTTCACCAGAGAAATGTGGTTTCAACAGTTTCTGTATTACCTTCTCTTGCTGTTGTGGATTTTATATTGGTTCTCTCCACTGCAAACAGGAAGTATATAGTAGGCGGAATCAAAGCTAATACGTCATGTTCTTGTTTTTTGTTTGTTTGTTTGTTTGTTTTTGTTTGTTTGTTTGTTTGTTTTTCTAAAGGAAAGTTTAACGTTGTCAGGACTTTAGAGTATAGCTAAATGATACAGAAGCCATCACATTTAAAAGGAGTTTCAAAAATAGTTAAGTGCAGGACACATACTAGAATAGAGCCAGTAGAGTCAGAAACAAGTATGGTGATATACATCTTCAGTGAGAAATCATAGAATCAGTGTTGCCTATAGGTGATCTACAAGATCTGGGAACCTGAGAAGATTTACAGGATATAACTGTAACAGGAGTTATTAATTCGTCTGTTTTTTTCTGAAATGTTCATGAATTTTTCAGTTTTCTTATAAAATGTCTGTTTTCTTCTGAATTAATGTATTCTAGGAACAAACACCAATGATGCCATCCAAGTGATGTGTATATTTGATGGGAAGGGAAGATTGCAGCAATTTTGCCCAGCTACCTAGAACAGCTGTTGGGCTGTGCCTGTGATTCAACTGAACAGGCAGATTTCCAAGGGTCTAGCAATGGGCCCTAATTATAAATTTTGTGCTAGGATTACTAGAAGATCAACGTAAAGGCCAAAGCTCTCATATATTTTGCTCTTTACTTTCCAACTTCACATATAGCATGTTGCTGCTCTCAAGGGCTTAGTGTTTCTAAGGCTAAAGATTTAGGGATAATGCTTAAGGTCATATCACTGCACACTAGAAAGCAGATCAGGCCAAGGAAGGCTGTGGGATTTTGAAGTCCTCCAGGCAGAAGCTAAGCCCTTTCATCTGATTATTCACTCTTCTGGGATGCACAAGTCCAGTTCCATCTGTGAAGTACATGATGAAAAATGTTACCGATGCAACAGTTTTCCTCACACCGGTAATTTGCATAAATGTAATGCATATGTAAATGACCAAGGATATTCCTTTTTTTTTTTTTTTTTTTTTTTTTTATAGTTGGGGATGATTGACTGGTAGGAATTTTAAATCAAATCATGTAAACCTACCTTGTACTGTCTTCCAGTGGGCTGTCCCTAGGTTTCCCTTCAATAATCCATTTGTTCCAGATTTTTTGGCTGAAGAACTGCTTTTGTGTCCTACATATTTGATTGGATTGAATAAATCATTGCTGCCACACTGTCTGAGAGTTGGCAAAGACTGTCTAGTACACAGAAAGGATACAGATTTTTATTTATTTATTTATTTTTTGGTATAGCTCATTACAGCAGTCCTGCCACACTCTGAGTGCACAGATTTAACAATACTAAAAATGGCAAGTAATTTAAGAGCTTAAGCCTCTTACACCAACTCACATGATGTTCAAATTTGTCTGAATAATGAAAGATTTAAGAGATAAAATGAATAAAAGGTGGTAATTAAATTAATCCACCCCTTTCTATCAGACCTGTTCAAGTTTTTCTCTTCCCTTTAATTCAAAGAAATTAACACTCTTTGGATATGGTCTAATGTTTCTGGTGTTGCATTATTCTGTGAATTTATGCTTTCTTACTTTCAGTTTTCCATGATCAAGACTCCTTTCTGACAATAAACAGGCTATCACCTAGGATGAGAAGACAGATTTTGATTTGAAAATGTTAGTGTTTTTCTATTCGCAGTGTGTATGGTAATATCTTTAATTGCGTAAGAAGTGGTCAGGAAAATTCTGTCTTTGTCTGTCTATATTGGATTTATGTGGCAAGGTTTTGGTAGCAGAGGGCTGCAGGGGTGGCCTCTGAGAAGAGTCCAGAAGCTGCCCCATGTTAGGTAAGAGGCAGTTCAGCTGGCTCCAAAAGGGACCTGCCGCTGTCCAGAGCCAAGCCAGTAAGAGATGTCGTTTAAACCTCTGTGAAAGCAGATTTAAGAAAGGGAAAAACAAACAAACAAACAAACAACAACAACAACAACAAAAACTGCTTTTCAACAGCAGCTGGGAGAGAGGAGTGAGAACCAGCCCTGCAGACACCAAGGTCAGTGCAGAAGGAGGGAAGGAGGTGCTCCAGGCACAAAGCAGAAGTTCCCCTGCGGCCTGTGGAAGGACCACTGGTGGAGCAGGCTGTCCCCCTGCAGCCCATGGGTCCCACATGGAGCAGATCTCCACGCTGCAGCCTGTGGAGGAGCCCCCGGTGGAGCAGGTGGATGTGGCCTGGATGAGGCTGCGGCCCATGGAGAGCCCCTGCAGGAGCAGGCCCCGGGCCAGAGCTGTAGCCTGTGGAGAGGAGCCCACACAGGAGAAGGGGGTCTGGGGGGAGCTACTGTCCATGGGGGACCCATGTTGGAGCAGTTTGCTCCTGAGGGATGGACCCTGTGGTACGGAGCCATGTTGAAGCAGTTCTTGAAGAGCTGCTGCCTGTGGGAAGCCCATGCAGGATCAGTTTGGGAAGGACGGCATCCCGTGGGAGGGACCCCACGTGGAGCAGGGGCAGAAAGTGAAGGTGCGGAGGAGACAAAGTGTTAGGGACTGATCACAGCCCCCATACTCCATTTACCTGTACTGCTCAAGGAGAGGACGTAGAAGTGGGTGGATGGGGGAAAAGTGTTTTTAGATTTCTTTTAGTTTCTCATTTCCTTAGTTCGTTAGTAAGTAAATCTCGTTAATCTCCCTGTACTGACTCTGTTTTACCTCTGACAATAATTGTTGAGTGATGTCCCTGTCTTTATCTCAACCCTTGAGCCCTTTCCATCCTATTTTCTTCCCCGTATCCTTTGAGGAGGGGGAATGAGAGACCATTGTGGTAGAGTTCAGCTGAATAACAGGGTAAAACCACTACATTTTCCATGGTTCTAACCCAGCAGTTTACAGTGAAGAGTTTGCAAGGCATATACCTTAGTATACTTTAGTACTCCAAAGTGTTAGAAAGATGCATAGGAAAAAAAAATAATAAAATAAATACTTAAAAAAAAAACAAAAAAAACTGAAATCTACTAGATAAGAGTCTGTTATTAAAACCTTTTTCCTCACAGTAGCCATGCTAGAGGAGTTTCGTAGATGCTACTGAATTTCAGTCAACCTGAATGTTGATGATTCAGGTTTTTTAACATGTAATAATATTCTTAATTTCAACCATATCATAGTGTTGGAATTTAGTCTTGTGTGAATAAATTCTTGGGATTGGATAAACTCAAGTGATAAATCCAGTTTTCAAAAAATAGTAAGTTAATTGTAGGAGGCCAGCCTCCCCCCAGGCTTACCACTGTGAAGACATTAACCAAAAGAGAGTTTCAGCTTTTTTGACAGTTTTCACATCTTATTTGCCTGTTCATATTCAAATTAAACAACTTTCAAGAGGTATTCTTTTAAGAATAGTATTGGTGTTTGATAGACAAGTAACATATTGCATTATTGCAAAACTGAAAATACCTCTAAACAGATCTTTATATATAGGTAGACATTGAAGTATCAGATCTTTGAATTTTTATAGATTTTTATAAAATTTATTTTCACAACAAAGTGTAAAGAAGTGTTGTGACCCTTCAAAGAGCAGACTTTCACTTTGAAGAAAACATTTGATTGTAGCCTGTTATATCCTTCAAAAAAGAACAACAGCAACAAAAAATCACAGATACAAAATCAGGTGCCAGAAATTTGATTTAATGGATGAGAGTGAATGTCATATGAAGTCATATGAAGGGATGGAAATGTGTAACAAGGTCATTTCATAATAATCTAGAGAGGTAACATAGATACTGGGAAGAAAAAAAAATCAGAGCAACAAAACTCCTACAAGAAACCCAGCAAAAACATTTGAAATAAATGCACATGAACATTTACAAAAAAGAATATGTTTCCAATTTCCCCATTAGTCAATGGACCAGGAAAACTTAGCTATATTTTTTTGGCCTTTTTTGGCTTTAACCTAATCTTGTCAGGTAAGCTGATAAATGTATCATTCAAAATTGACATCAATAAGTTGGTAAACATCTGGAAAGCACTTTCAAATACTTTACTGCATTAATAGGAATATTTCTTTCTTCCACTTTTAAGTATTATGGCAGTGCATTAGCTACTCACTTCTCTTTAAAAACAGGAACAATAAAGGAACAAACTCCACTTGGCTCTGTTCTCTTCCCATGGGATACCTCTGTCATGCGCTTATTTGCAAGTTCCTCTTTCTATAACTTTAATAGGTTTCCCTGGTTCAATCCCCTTTGGAAAAAAAAAAAAACAAACAGGATGGAGCAAATCCATAATTTCTTCTTATGACAGAAAGAGCAAAGTATCAGTACAGGAAATGCTTAAGCTCAGAAGAGACTCTCAAAAGAAAATAGGAGTTTCAATCTCTCAGCTTTTTGCACATTTCACTAAAGGCTTGTAGATGGTAGCTCAGGGACTGTGATGTAGAATGAATTACTTTGACAGAAAGGCGTAACCTTGTGAAAGATTTATGTGAATGTTGGTACATGCTCTATATTGTATTCTACTGGTAAGGATGTGGATATATTATTTCCACCTTCCTAAAAAGGTGGGAGTTCAAATAGTTAATGTGGAGGCCATCAGTGACCAATTTGTCATAGGATTTTATGAACTGGATAGGGGTAGGAGAAGTCATCTCTCTACAGCCTAGTTTAATCTGACACCATCTATATTCTTCTAGTAGAGAGTTTTGGTGAGATAATGATAGGGATGAGACATCTTTTCCATTATTTGGATGATCTGAAGAAATGTACTAGAGAGGATCACAGTGTCAGATAAATTGATTTGTGTATAAGAGACTTTTTGAGTGATATGGTTTGGGGAAAGCAGGCAGGAGAATAATAAAGAAAAGGAGAAGGGAAACATTTTATTTTAAAAGAGGGCTTATTTTGGTTTTCTCAAATTCTCTGAAACTATCAGCAGTTATAAAGTACAGCAAGTTAGATGAGCAGTCTCAGAGGAGTCATTAAATTATCACAATGGTAAAACTTGTAGAAATCTTTAGGTTGAGTAGCTTGATCCATTTCTTTAAAATTGTGTCTACTGCAGTCAGAAGAAATTCTAAGTCTTCAGGGAACTTCCTGATTATATTTGGATCTCAGAAACATTATCTTGGAGGCAGGTAAATTCTAGTCCATTTTCTTGTTTTACTTAGCATGCCTCTTTTTTTTCTCTATTTCTACTGACCTCAAGCACTTTTTTTTTTTTTTTTTTAAGCACTCTTTTTTTTCTTAATAGCTTACATGTAGTTTCTGAAAACCAGTAACACAGTTTAGAATTGCCTTCTATTCACCACTGTATGCACTACTATCCATTCAGGTGTTTAGAAAGCTATGATAACTTTATGCTGTGAAAAAATCTATAATTTAAAATTTATTTAGTATCTTTTTGATTAAAGTAGGTAGTGTCTCAATTTAATGAATTTCATATTTTGAAATTAAAATAAAATTTCTCTTACCTGTAGCAAACAATGAATATGAACATTTTAAATTTTGGTAGCTATTCTTGAGAAACTATTAATGGTTTTATTTACTATTTTCAGGGTTATTTTCCCATCCAACCATTGCTTCTTTGCAGTTAAAGAGAAACTTATTTAAATGTTTGTAATTAGGACACATGTAACTCTTTGTATGTGATATTACAAAGTGCTTTCCAAAGAGTTATTTACAATTTCCATAACTTTTCCCCTTCATTTTATATACATTTAAAACAAAATTAGACAAAAATTCCAAACACGTTTCTAAAAATCAGTCACGGAGAAACAGAGTGGTTGAGGTTGGAAGGGACCTCTGGAGATGATCTGGTCCAACCCTCCTGCTCAAGCACCAGAGCACACTGCACAGAATCACCTGCAGGGGGGTTTTGAATATCTCCAGAGAAGGATACTCCACAACTCCTCTGAGCAATGTTTTCCGGAGCTCTGTCACTCTCACAGTAAAAGATTTTTTTCCCCTCATATTCAGATGCAACTTCCTATGTCTCAATTTGTGCCCATTGACTCTTATCCTGTCACTGTGCACCACTGAAAAGGATCTGGTCCCATCCTCTTTAAGAGGATGACACTCTCCTTAAGATATTTGAATACATTGATAAGATCCCCTCTCAGCCTTCTTTTCTCCAAGCTAAACAGGCTGATCACTCCCAGCCTTTCCTTATAAGAGAGATGCTCCAGTTCCGTTATCATCTTCATAGCCCTCTGCTAAACTCTCTTTAGGAGCTCCATGTCTCCCTTTGACTAGGGGGCCCAGAACAGGACACAATACTTCTGATAAGGCCACACCAGGGCTGAGTAGAGAGGGAGGATATCATCTCTCAACCTGCTGGAAACACTCTTCCAAATGCACCTCAGGATAACACTGGCCACAACGACACATTGCTAGCTCATGGTTAACTTGTTGTCCACCAAGACTCCTAGGCCTTTCTCTGCAGAACTGCTTTCCAGCAGTTTTTTTTTTTTGGTGGTATTCTGATATGAAAAGATGCAGATAGTTTCTGTTAAGAAACACTTAGACTCATATCCTGCAGTTACCAGTGAGAATCAGCCAGCTGTGTCTAGATCCTCAAAGAAATTTAAGGATCTGCATCAGCATTGTCTTCTTAGTGACTTTAGAAAACGTGTCCAATCATCTACTATATCTTTAGGCACTGAAATACCTGCAAATATCTGCCCCAACCTAGATTTTAAAAGTGGTTTGAAGTATTCAGTAGCATTGAGACATCCTTATCAGATTAAGTTATTTGAATACCTCGCTGATCTTCAGCCTCTGGAATCACTCACATCTTTGAAACTCAGAAACAAACATGGTGTAGGAAATTGTTTCACAGTCAGATTTGATACCAAAAAAACCCACCAAAACAACAAACAAACAAACAAACAAACAAACAAAAAACAATGCAAAATCAGTTGCAAAACGAGAAATAGTTCTTTTTCATTAGTTCTTGAAAATGTCTCAGTTTAAACACTGTTTCCTGCTCTCTGTTGCACTTAATTTAAAGATGTAGAATAACTGATGATAGTCTGCCGAAGAATAATATGAATGATTAAAAGTCCAGCAAACATGAAAGAAAAAGGATTTTTAGTTTGAGAAGAGAAGGAGAGAAAGGAAAATTGAACATAATGACAATTTTCAAATACATAAATGCTACTACTTTCCATCCTTGTGAAAGACAAGGCAAGTAGTACTGCTTTAAATTGCAACAGGACAGATTTATATTAGATGGTGGGTAAAAACCCTAATGCTATTAATGATAACGAAGTGCTGAAATGTATTGCCTGTACAGCTGTGGGTCTCAAGACATGACAAGAAGCATTTCTCTGAAAAATGACCTAGCTGGAGACACTCCTGCCTTAAGGCACAAGGTGAACTAAGTGATCTTCTGAGGTATGTCCCAGTCCTACAGGTAGGAAACTTGACAACTCCTTTTCCCTGTAAGGGTATACATCTTGCTTATGGTTGAAAATCAGCAGAGAATTAACAAAACAGATTTCATGCATCTTGGAGGTGTAACTCAAATTCTTTAGCAATCTCACTAAAAGACCACATATATCCTTATACAAATAAACAACAATTATTTCCTTAAACTGGCCTAAGAGAAAAGTAGAGTCTGCTAGGTCTGAGGGTGACTGTTCCTCCTGGACTCAGGGAAACATCTGTGATATGTGTTTGCATCCTGCAGTGTGTGAATGAAGAGCAGATTAAAAACAAATTTCTGTAGGAGGTGCAAATCCCAGTAGAAACAATAGATCTAGCATAGATAACTCCCAACACAAAATAAATGTCATTCAAAAAATACAATTTGCATGAGGAAAAGAGCAATTATAATCCAAGATAAAATGTTTGTTTATGCTCAAATTGAATAGAGTATCTGTGGTAAATTAAAGCCTAGTACTCTTAACAAAATTGTAATTAGTGAAAACAACAGCATGCAATTCTATCCTGGAGGAATCTTCACTTAATTACTGAAAGTAATGATCCTTCATGCTTGAAAATATATATATATATATTATTTTTTTTTGAGGGGGATGTAACTGCTGAACACATTCCATGTATGTTTGAATATTGCTTTCCTGGCTTTTTAAAATCTCATTGCTCAACTAGCCTGTTTTGATAAGAATCCCAGCAGTGAGAGAGTTTTCTAAAAATATGAATAGCTACCAAGCATGAGATTGGAAAAGTCAGACGATAGGTTCACCAGGCAGGCAGTTAATTTCTCTTGGTTTGTTATACAATTGCTTTTCTTTCTTTCTTTCTTTCTTTCTTTCTTTCTTTCTTTCTTTCTTTCTTTCTTTCTTTCTTTCTTTCTCTTTCTTTTTCTTTTTCTTTCTTTCCTTCCTGCCTGCATTCTTTCTTTCTTTCCTCTTTCTTTCTTTCTTTCTTTCTTTCTTTCTTTCTTTCTTTCTTTCTTTCTTTCTTTCTTTCTCTCTTTCTCTCTTTCTTTCTCTTTCTTTCGTTCATTCGTTCATTCGTTCATTCGTGATAGCTTTGTTATTAAGACTATCAGAACCATCTGGAAGTTCATTGATTGATGTAGTTAATGTTTGTTACTTGTTCACTTTCTGTTTCAGAGTGGCCAAAGGTCTCCAGACCTTTGCATGAGATATCTTATTTATCCAGAGTTTTATTTCAGCCTTGTTTAAGAGTATGCACTACAGTCTGCATTAGAGATAGTTAGTTAAAGAAAATAAAGTGATTTGTTAAGGACAAGAAAGTTATAAAACAGTTGTTAATATTTCTCAATGAATGTAAAAATGAGATCCATGTTTGAGAAAACACATCGCATAAGTGCCATGTCATCTTACCACTCAAATTAAGAAGCAAGGTATATATATTTTTGCATCATTGCACCAGAATATTTTTTTTTATATTTTATATTTTATATTATTTTTTTTATATTTTTGCATCATTGCACCAGAAATAATAATGTTTATAGGGTCATAAACCTATTAGTTTGGCCTCAGCACCATGTGAATGAAATTAAATTGCTGCAAGCTGAAGTAAGCAAGCTGAACAGATGCTTCCAGATCATCTACCTCATCACTGATTCTACGTTCCTCAAGGATGTTTAACTTTGAAGACTGCCTACACAAATAGGTTGCAAATAAAGGTGTAAGCAACTCAGTGCTGTTTGCATATCATAGTAAAAACATCCGTCTCCTGAAAAGTGAATTTTGAAGTTTGTTTGTAATGAAATTGCAAGTTTATCAGCCACATGCTGAGCTCTGAGGTGTTAGATGATTTTTGGAAAGTAGCAGTATATGCTATGGAATGTAAGAATAGAGATTTTTAACTGGACTCAACATTCTTCTCGAATGTGAAAAATAGAGAATGGCTTTGTTGTGCTTCTCATAGTTCTTGTTGATGAGACAGGTTGTAGATAAGTTTTCTAGAGGTTGCCAGCTCCATGATTAGTTCTATTGGATTGCTGTAATTTAGACAGAATATGATGAAAAAATGAGTAACTAATACCAACTCCCTGACCATCAGGATTTCACAGGCCTGCTAATCACTACAGCTTGCCTGGCACAATCAAAATCATACTGGCTCAATGTAGTTTTGTGAAGATTTTGAACAGTTATACTCTGCAAGGTAGCCTTCTGGGAATTTAAATAACAGGAAATTGCTGTGCATCTGTTTTGGTAAAGTAAAGAGGAAGAATGACTACAGGAATGGAAGGAATAATTTAAGCAAAGATGATTCCCCACTGTAGTTAGAGACTCATATAATGAAGAATAATAAATTGCAAGTAGTTTAACTAGAAAATGAAGGTGTTTTTTTTTTTTCCTCACTAATTATGATTTCTATAAAATATGCTTCAAAGACAACTTTGTCTGCTCATTATTCTACATTTCTTGGTTCCAATATATTGTCTAAGTCCTTTCTACATTTCTTTGCAGATTGAATAACTCAATGTCTTGTAAACTAGAGCGTAGGAACAAAACTCAGGATAATATTTTTTTGCTCAATACTACTCACAAACATTAACATGAAAAAAAAAATTTTGATGTTTGAATCCCACGGCTCTCTGAAAAATAAAAATACAGCATTTCTATTATATTTACATTAACAAAAAAGCAAAAGTTTTCAAGTAGCTAACAGAAAAGTTAGTGAATTCCAGTACAAAAGTAGAATTTTCTCATTAAAATTTTAACAATAACAGAAAAATAAAAGAACATGTTAAGGCATCTGTCAGACAATTTTATATTATGACATTCACCATTTATAGCACTTTGTATTGGATACTATGCATATCCTGGTGTCCACAGTAAAGACAGTTTCTCCAAACTGTCAAACTATAGGTGGTACCAGGACTGAATAATTGTCCCATCTCTAGGAGTGCTTGGGGTTCATCTTACAAACCACTGACGTTAGACACAATGTCAGCAAACAATTTTCTTGAGGGTAGTGAAAATGAGGATCTAGGAGAATATTGTTTGACTCCTGCATGTTTCTGTTGCACCCTCAAACTCTCTACCTTCATACAGAAGAACCAGGTAACAGATGATTTTTTTTTTTTTTTTTAATTTCCACTGTAATTTTTTAATATAAAAATGTTTCTAAACCAACATTGCATTTTTTCTAGGAGTGAAAGGCACCAAGGCTATCTTTAGTTTAGTGAGTCCAGTATCCCTGGATGTCATGAGGGTAAATAGAGAAAGGATCATTGTAAGAATCACTCTGAATGGTGATTAAGCTTCTGCTCTCAATAACTCCCTGGAAGGATTAGGTCAAGTGTTACAGGCACCTTTGTAGCATACACACTCCTTAGTCTTATCTAGGAGTCAGAATATTTCAGTGTAGCAAAAAAATTCCCTACATGAGATTTACTACTGGATTTTATTTATGTAGTTTTTTGTCACAAAGTTAAATAGTAAGTAAAAGTTGGTAATATGAATTTCCAAAAACCCTGTGTGGATTAGAGGAAAGCTAATATGGGGGCTTTTTGAGTTGGAGACTATTTCTTTGGGTTTCATTTTTAACACTTTTTTTTTGTTTGTTTTTTAAATCTTCAAAAAAAGTACTTTTTCTTCCCAACTTTCTGTTGTGAGCTAGTGCTATCTTTGATATGAGAATAAAACATGTCATTTATTTCATATAGAATACAAATTTAAATGGAAACAAGTCAGCAAACAAGTGCTTATAAAGCGTAGGTACCCTCCCAATCACCTAATGTAAGAGCTAAATAATTCATTGAACTACAAAAATACTTCCAAAAGTAATGTGCCAAGAAATCGCAGGTCAGATGCAAATCAGAAATCCAGAACATGGAGCATAACTGTAGGTATAAAAGGGCACTGAACACTTAGAAATCTAATTTATTATATAATTTTTAATCCAGAACAATTATACTTTTAAAATGAAACATTCTGGAGTCACCTTTGAGTTTAGGAGCAGAAAACATTCATAATACTTGATTTTTTCCTGAAGACTAATTGCTGTCTAAAATATGATGGAGAAAATGGAGGTATACGACTAGTCCTTGCTGGAAAACAACGAATCCTCTTTATCACATCTGTGCCCTATCTAAACTTCTAAAATACCATATGGCAGAAAATTCATACAGTACACCTCAGTTCTAAGACTAGGGGCTGAGCAAAAATTTAGGAATGGGGTGTATAATATAACTGCTTTTTAAAAATATAATCACATTAAAATTTACGCAAAAAAAAGTCTATACAAATAGAACATGCAGAGAGATATAACCAATTTCTAATAAGTTGTGACTTAGGGACTACTTCTTGAATGATAGTTTGTTTCTAATTTTTGTGTTTAATACTTGATATTTATCTTTTTTTTTTTTTTTTTTTTTTTTTTTTTTAAATGTATATTTAGGTATGTACAACACAGTGAGCAATAAGGTCCATAAACTGAGCATTCATCATGTGGAAAAAGTTTAAAACTTATATTCTGATCTTGTTATTGGTTTCTTTTCCGTTCAGTTTTACACTGTAAGAAATGTTTACTTCTAAGCAAGACACTTTTCCCATCATTCATGTTTTTTTATATTTGTCATGACTCTGCTTAGTAACAACTCTTCCAGGAGTCCTGCCTATATGATTGCTCATATGGTCAAAACTCTTCCACACTTTTTGTTATCCTTGATGCCTTTTTCAGCACCTTCATAGCACTGTTATATCTTTGGTGAAGTGGAAAGGGAGGACTGTGTTCACTATTCAAACGGTTCTTGGCTAAGGATTTATACAGTGGCACAGCGTTGTCTTCTGTTTTATCTTTTGTTCCTCTCCTACCATTCCTTACGCTCTTGAACACTGACCTCCCTGAGAACTGACTTCTCTGAGTGAAAATCTGTTCCCTGAGTTGTTCGTAGGTGATTTAGAGCACATGACTCTACGTATATATCTAGCATGTTTTATCTCGTCTGTGTGCTTTCATTTTTCAACACTGAGTTTTGTCTTCTGTTGCTCAGTGAGATCCTTTTGAACATTCACAACCAGCTTCAGTTTTACTCCCCTTACTAATTATTCATTTGTGCAATCAATTACTGTATTGAACTTGAAGTAATTTTCTGTACAAATTATCTCAGTCTACTTTGCAGAAAATATTGCTCTGTGTAAGTGGGCACTCAGCAGTCTCTACTCAAACATGGCTCCTATTAAACTAAAGTATGGTTTCGTTGAGGACTGTGGGGTAAAAATTATAACAAATATCTTGAAAATAAAAGTATTATTCTAAACAGATTCACAAAATAATTAGCAGACTTAAAATGAGGAATGTATTTCAAATTACCTGTTGTTTATTCTTATCTTCTTTACAAAAAACTTTCAAAATTTTTTATCTCTATGTCAGAATGAACTTCAGATCTTAAGTGAATTTGAATCTGCTAAACTAAAATGATGACAGGGTATTGTTAAATACATTTTTAAATTATAAACCTTTGCTTTTAGGAAACATACATATATTTGGAAACATATACATACACTTATTACAAACTAAGCAGAAGTGTTTTAATAGAGGAAACAAAAGCTTAGTTTGAAATAAAAAAGTAGGGATGGGTGGAATGAAAATGTTAATTAAGTTAGAAAACTTTCTTAATTTCATAAGGAGTACAGAAAAAAAAAAAAAAGCAAGACTTTTCTGCTGTCTCTGGGTTTACTGGGATGATTTACATTTGGCATTTTCCCTTGGAAATTCACATTTTGTTCAAGTCAAGTGTACAGAATTAGAATCCCATTTCAATAAGCAAAAGACACCAAAATGATTAGGAGGTAAGCGCTCTCAAATGAGGAAGGATTTTTGGAGAGTTATGCCATCAAGATACAGTATTTACGTATAAAAATTAGAAAACTTTCACAAACACAGAAGACATCTTCCAAAAAAAACACATGTACTACTGACTTTGAAAAAAAGATGAGAAGAAAATGAGCTAGTAACTTTGCAATTAGAATAATTACTGCTATTTATTTTTTAAAGTGCTTAGCAAAAACAACTGTGTAGGAGATGGTGGTTCCTTGCACCAATAAAAAACAAACCATAAATGTTCTCCCAATAGCTACCAAGGAATTTAATGGATTTTTTTCCTAATAACTGCCTATGCTTCCTCTGTCCTGCCTTAACAAAGCTGAATTTGATTATGTTTGTGGAAATCATGTTTAAAAATCATTGCCAGCTGTGGGCTAGGGAACAGACAATACCTCAGTCATTTAGTGTTTTTATGATTCATCTTCATGGTGAAGCTAATCAATTAATTTGATCTAAGCAGTATAAGTTTGGAATACGGACATACTGAATTCTGTCCACTAAACAGGGACTTTACTGCGTATATAATAAAAATTAAATCCATTATATATGTATTATTGACTGAAAATTCAAACTGGCTCCTCTACAGTGTAGTATTTTTATGGTATTTATTTTTAAAAAAATTCTTGTTACACATGGTCTAAATGGAAATTGTATTGATAGCTCATTGTATTTGTTCCCAGTTCATTACATAGGAAACTATTCTAACTCCTCTTGCCATTATTATTCAGTGTCTGCTTTAACAGGATAATATTATTTTTATTATTTTTTTTTCCTGGATAGATATTTCCAAGAAGCTTATGTCTCCCTTTTAACTCTTTAGTTAGATCTTACTAATGGCTAAATGTTGACTGAGACATGTGGAAAGTAGCTGTTACGTTCTATGTGGAAACATTTCATGTGCCTCCAATGAAAGTCTTTCAATCTTACAGGCATTTTATTGATTAGACTCCTTACTATTTTCAGATTTTTTTACAATACTTTTTAATAACAAAAAGATCTGAGGGAATGACAAGTCAGGTACATTTTTAGCTAAAAAGACTCTAGAATTCATTTATTGCTCTGAAATTTGATAGCTTTCTAAAAGTGGAGTCAAAATTGTGGCATCTGATCTCCCCACCATCATTCCCTTGAAAGTTAAATGTTGTAGAGCTTGGATATTATTATACGAAAAATGTTAAAATAATTGTTGTTGCCATCCAAGCCTATTAGAAACATAAAAACTAATTATACTGGGACATGGATGTATAAGAATTATATTAATAATTTTAGTAAAAGCATTCCAAAGTGTTAAAATGTGTAGACTGATGAGCAAAAGTCATTAAAAAAAAGTTGTTACAGTGTGTCAGCTGATAATCGGATGTAACACAGATGATAAATAAAACATGAACAAATCCAAGTCTACCATCTAACAGTGATAATCTATGAGCTGCTTACTGACAAAAGTTTTTTACTGTGCTAGCAAAATTATAGGCTAAAGTGACATGATAGACAATTTCTCTGTTATGAAAGCCCCACACACTTTCCTATATAATTTAAATGTATAGGCATCATAGATCAAATAATCTCATGTTGCCTGATACAGTACTATTTTAAACTGGCATTGGGAACTGCCTATGGAATACACAATGTCTTTTTATTGAGCAAGTTTCAAGGAAGGTGGAATAACTTTTGCTGTTCACTATTTATTATTGTTACTTGTCTTGCAAAAAAAGTAAATGTATACATTCTTTGATAAATGAACTTAATGGATGTCTTGTTTCACCATTGCTTCCATATCTATCAGCATGTCATATTCTAAGTTATGTTGTGTCATAGGTTACTATAGCAGCAAATCTTGACAAATTTTAACAGACATAGCTACATCTCTCATAACAATAACATGCTAGCAAAAAAAAAACACCACATCATTTGTTGCTCTTTGGGAAAGTCCAGTGATACTTCAGAATCCCTGAAATCTTTGTCAACAAATATGAACCAAAATAGAAAATTTAATCGCCTTTCTGCTTTTCAGGACTCCAAGAATGTTGGGAAAGATTGAATTGTGTGCTGGTCTACTTTGCAGAATACAATCAAGTTAGGGGAATTTAAAATAAGTCCTGATTAGTATTTTTCTGTTAAGTAGAAAAATTCAATGTTATAAAATTGTGAAAATGTCTTGATATCTGACCTGAAGACCATGGAAGACTCTGAAAGCCATTTATTGAATTAAGTAGACTTTACACTGAACTTTTGCATTTAAATAATATATATTTAGCTTATTTTTTTTCCAGTTTCCTCTTTATACTCTGTCTTTAAAGGTCATGTCTTTTTTTTTTTTTTTTAATCCATGTTTTCTCCACATACCTCAGACAGAACTGAAATTTGTGTATTTTAATTGCCAAGCTGGCAATATATTTTTCACTGTTATGTTTAAATGTAAAACCCAAATCTGTTGCTGCATTTTCATAAGTATTGAGAATGAAACATTTGGTCAACTGAAATTTAGATATTAAAGCATATACAATCTCACTTCTGTAAGATGCAAAAATGGAGAGATGAATTTGACATGAAAGATCAGTTGAGAATTTACATGCATGAATGGCTGAATCCATTCAGTACATGCCTTCATCACTAATATAGCTGGATTTCATTATCAGAGATCAGAAGAGGGACTTTTTTTTTTTTTTTAATATATAATAGTGTTGTGTCTGCATTATCTGCTAATGAAAATGGAGTTTGTTCAGTTTTCCTAAATATACCTGCTTTTTTAATCATGAAGTATTGAAGAGCTTGTATTTACACAACGTTTCACAATGTTAAGATTTAGTATTGTTTTGTCTTTACCAACACAAACCTCTTTCCTGTATCATATTCCCCAGAACTCTTACAACTTCTTTACAAGGACACAGGAAGAAGGAGACGAACAGGCTGAGTGAACGATTGGCTGTGAGTCTGGTGCCATGCCCAAGGTTTTGGGTTTTAGACCTTGGACACACTTTTGAGGACTGGGCATGCTGATGCCGGATGGGGCACAGCTGACCAGGTGGGGCAAGTGTGTTCTGGGTGGTTAGCTGGCTATGCTTATCAGGAGGGCTTTAAACTACATGCAGTGGGGGAAGGGGATGCACCTCTGAGTGAAGAAAGCATAACTGAGAACACTATCACTCTAAGTAACAGCAGGGAAATACTTGTGAACTGTCCCAATGCAATCAGGAAGGGTTCTGGAAATGTCATATGACCAATTGCCCAGCTGAAGTGCCTCTACACCAACGCACGCAGCATGGCAAACAAGCAATTGGAAACCATGGTGCAATTAGACAAATATGTCCTGATTGCTATCACGGAAACATGGTGGGATGGATCACATAACTCGAACAGTGGACTAGAGGGCTACAAACTCTTCAGAAGGGATAGACAGGGAACAAAGGGAGGGTGTGTTGCCCTCTACATTAGGGAAGGGATTGATTGTGAAGAGTTGTCTCTGAGAAACAGCCACGGACAGGTTGCGAGCTTGTGGATGAGAGTTAAAGACTACACCAATAAAGGATAGCTTGTGCTTGGGGTCTACTACAGGCCACCCAATCAAGTGAATGAGGCATTCTTGCTTCAACTACAAGAAGCGTCATGCTTGCATGCTCTCATCCTGATGGCGGACTTCAGCCACATGGATGTCTTCTGGGAAAACTACACAGCAGGCTGTAAGCAGTCCAGAAGTTTCCTAGAGTACATTGAGGATAACTTTCTCTTTCAGATGTTAGACAAACCAACCAGAGGAGAAGTATTACTTGACCTGGTGCTCACCAATGTGGAAGAGCTCATTAAAGAGGCTAAGATCAGAGGCAGTCTGGGCTGCAGTGACCATGCCCTGGTTGAGTTTGTGATCTTGAGGAATACGTGCCTGGCAAAGAGCAAAGTCAGGACTCTGAACTTCCAAAGAGTGAACTTCAAGCTATTTAAAAACCTAGTAGATGAGATCCCCTTGAACACTGTAGGGACAAAGGAGCTGAGCAAAACTGGAGACTCTTTATGGATGTTTTCCTTAGAGTGCAAGAACTCGCCATCCCCCTGGGTAAAAAAGCAGGCAGGGAGGGCAGAGAACCGGGCTGGCTGAGAGCAAGGACCTGCTGGTTGAACTAAGGCACAAGAAAGAAATGCACAGTCAGTGGAAGCAAGGACATGTGGCCTGGGAAGAATATAGGAATGCTGTTTGGATGTGCAGGTATTGGATAAGGAAAGCCAAGGCATGGATGGAACTGAGCTTGGCAAGGGATGCAAAAAATAACAGGAAGGGATTCTGCAGGTACATTGCTCAGAAAAGAAAGGCCAAGGAGCACGTACCCCCTCTGATGGATGAGAAGGGTGAACTGGTAATGACAGACGTGGAGAAGGCTGAGGTATTCAACAACTTCTTTTCCTCAGTCTTCACTGACAGCCAGGCTTCCCAAGTCTTTCGTTTCCCTGAACCCATAGATGGAGGCGGGGGGAGGTCCTTCTTACCTATAAAGAGATGGCATTTAAAAGACAGCTTACCTCAGTTCTAATGATTCTTGCATAATAATCTTCTTGCATAATAACAACAAAGCAAAAGTAACCCCCCTAATAACAACACCACCCCACCCCCAAAAAAAAAAAAAAAAAGTGCTTTCGTTCATCCAAATCAGTGTGAGCAGTGGTAGGTTTCTGACTAAGCTTTATGTGGCCAGTAAATATAAATATCTTTATAAATGTTTATGTCTTTGTTTTAAAACTTTCTGATCATATGCAAAAAATAAAATAAATAAATAAATAAATGTTACATATCCTGTTCTGCTCATCACTTTAAAATTGAACCGGTGGACACAGTGACACATTACATCAAATCTTTATAAAATTTGGATTTTTGAATTCACTGATCATCAAATATATATGTATAATATATATATATATATATTTATAGGTATACATACACCCAATAGCTAGCATCAGGGGAGTAATTAAGGAAGTACATCTGGCAATAACAGCACTCTGCTGGTCAGTCAGACTGCCTACTTTATACATGTAAAGCAGTTGCACAGGTTGTCACTAACAGATCTGAATGTATCCTCTTAATTGTTTACAGAGAATTTAGACTTCTAAATTGGTGTAAACCCCAGCTGCCTAGTACATATAATTCAGTTTCGTTCCCTGATTCCCACTTCACAACAGATAAGCTGCATGACTAGTTATCCTCCCCCTTTACTAGTTTTATAGCATTTAAACTTCTGTGAATGGTGTTTTGTGTCTGGAATAGATTTCCTTTGTCAATCTGATATACCTGTTCTTGTTCCTCAAGTCCTTTACTAAACCACTTTTCTAAGAAAAGGTTCCTTTCAGATTTATTGCAGCCTCCCTTACTATAGCATCAACCACTGAGATGACTCGAATTCATTAATATTAGACATAATATCAAATTTGTAGTGAATGGCATCTAGTGTAATTTTCTTTAAAACAATTTAGTAAGTTTTCCTTTCAATGGAAAAGTGTGATGGGTATGAATCCTCACATAAGAAATTCAGTGGAGCAGACTGCAGTGAATGTTTGTCCCCAATATCCAAGTCTCTGACCCACCCATATGATGGGATATTCTTGAGTTTTACTTCTTATCCAAAGAATACCGATGTTGTTGCTACCAGATTATGCTTTTATTTATTTATTTATTTATTTATTTATTTATTTATTACCCCTAGATTATGATGATCTTTAGGACCTAGTACCAAAGAGATTATACACAGAAACAGTTACCAATATGTATGCAGAAGCTTCTTGAATTCTAAAAACTTCTTGACCGAAGGGAACTTACCACATAGGGTCTAAGTTTATGTCTTAGGGATCACCACGATTGTCTTCTAATATCTGTTGAGGAGGAAACACACTCTGCTAAACTGGTGCAAATAAAATATATGTTTTTTCTTTTTTTTTGGGGGGGGGGCTGGGGGTTGGAGTTGTGTTACTCAAATGCAAATCAAATCAATTCTGTTTCCATAATATACCCAGGCAGATATTTAATTATACTGTTATAGAATACAGAAGTTTTATATTTAATGTAATAGTATACTGTATCATTTCAATCAATCAGATATGAGATCAAATTAAGAATTTAGTCAAGTATTTAGATCAATGATACAGACATGCTGAAGTGTTTTTGTGATCTGGACCTACAGACATTATACCTTCCTTTATTCATGCTATTCTGCTGTTTGACATCTTTTATATATATATATATATATATATATATAGTTATTTTATGTAAGTAGTATATCCTCATGATACTATCCAAGATTTAATTATTTATTTATTTAATTAATTTTTTTTGTGGAACAAGAAACATACTTTAAGTAGTTCTCCATTACAGAAATGAAACATCTTACAGGTATGCATTTACTAGAAATTCCTATTGTGTTTTCCTACTGAAATAAAATAACTACATAGATCGGAAATTTGTCTTTAAGAACATGAATTATTCACTGTGTTTTTCGAGGAATTATTTATGTGTGTAGAGAAAACCACATGAATGAGAAATTGTTGAATGTGGGATAATACAATTCATATGAGTTAAAGGTGCTGTGTTATTTTCACTACAAGAATGAAAAATAAGAAGCCAATTGTTTATCCTGTAGCTGAAATGCTGAGACGCAGACTATTTTTGTATTCACATGCCCAAATTAATGCAAGCAGTATCACTAGTTTGGAAAAGTAACTCTGTCTCACTTTCTGGATCTTCTTTACAGTATTTTCTAAATAGCTTTTTTTAAAGCCTAAGAGAACCAGATGTTGTTCATCTTTATTCCAAATGAAATTGCTTGTATGTACTTAGCATTTTTATTTGTACCTGGATCTTTTTCATAATGTCATACTGACAAGGATTTTTCTTTGCTTATGATTATTAAAGATTTCAAAGGAACTATGTTTTTCTTTTCCTTTTAGCTTTGAAAAAAAAAAAAAAGTATTTCATCAAGTTCAAATATCTTTGAGTAGCATAAATGGAGTACAAGAATTTTTGATCTTATGAAAGTCAATTCTTTGTTCAAAATAACATTTTAATGTATTTGGGTTTTGATTTCAGAAATTCTTTAAATTCAGCAGAATACAGTTAAACTGCTTATGACAACTTTGTAAACTACATGTTTTTCAAGTCTCAAATAATGCATTACAGTATATTTATGAATGAATGGAATGTTATGCAGGAGAGGCAAAAAGGGGAAGAAAAACCAGAAGACAGCCTATGCTACGTTCCTGAGATCATGACAGGCATTTGGAAAAATAAAAATAAATAAAAATAAAAATAAAAATAAAAATAAAAATAAAAATAAAAATAAATCTGTCTAGATGAAAAATGGAACCCTAATGATTCCTTTAAATAATTTTGTTGGAATTTTAAGGTCATGTCTATAATGAAATATTACTTTGGAGATGACAGAGTAACAATATAGTCTGTTTTGAAGGATTTTTATTTTGAATCCCGACAGTATCTGTAATTGGGAATCTTAATTATTATTCTGCTAAAGCAATTCCAAGGTCCAAATGTTGCACTACGTGATAGTAATTCTTCCTAGGACTAGGGAGGGAATTTTGTTCCCGATGAGCAAAGTCAAAATGAATCTAGGAATTCAATGTCCTTTGGGATTGTGGTGGTTTTACCCTGCTGGGCAGTTGAACTCACTCCCCCTCCACAAAGGAAAACAGGGAGAAAATATGGACAATATGATGGAAGGTGTGTATTGGGTTTATGTGCAAAGAGCTTGGTAGGACAGGGTGTTGCTGGGGTGGCCTCTCTGAGAGGAGTCTAGAAGCTGCCCCATGTCAGATAAGGGCCAGTTCCAGCCAGCTCAAAAAGGGACCTGCTACTGGCCAGAACCCAGCCAATAAGAGATGTTGTTTACACCTCTGTGAAAACAGATTTAAGAAAGGCGGGAAAAACAAAACAAAACAACAACAAAAAAACAACTGCTGCGCTACAGCAGCTGGGAGAGTTAGGAGCGAGAACCAGCTCTGCAGACACCAAGGTCAGTGCAGAAGAAGGGCTGGTGCTCCAGGCATGCAGCAGAAGCTCCCCTGCGGCCTGTGGAGAGGCCCCTGGTGGAGCAGGCTGTCCCCCTGCAGCCCATGGGTCCCACATGGAGCAGATCTTCACGCTGCAGCCTGTGGAGAGCCCCCGGTGGAGTAGGTGGATGTGGCCTGGAGGAGGCTGCAGCCCATGGAGAACCACCGCAGGAGCAGGCGCCAGGCTGGAGCTGCAGCCCGTGGAGAGGAGCCCACGCAGGAGCAGGAGCAAGACACATATTTAATGTCATATGATATAAATGCCTAATGACACTATATAGTTCTGATATATTTGACACTTTTACTTTTTTTTTTGCTGTTTGTCTCCAGACTCTCTATAGCTATTTAAGGGGATTTTTATTTATTTTTTTTTTATTTTTTGAGGAACCTTTGATAAAGTTGTGTTGAGATATGGGTCTCTTGATCTCAGTGGTTTTATCTCCCTCAGTGTTTTTGTCATTTTCCAGAATTACTTTCTGTTCCTAAAATGAACTTCTTTGAGAGAATAGATCAAGAGAGGGCAATTCTTCAATACTGTACACATTAGTGATTAGAGCTTCTCACAAAGCACCGGGTGATCTGTGATCAAATCCTGCTTTTGTTTCGGCAGAGGAGTAATTTTGTCTCAAATCTGAAATTCTGATCTGCCTTGCAAGATAATTGCCTTGGATTAGGGTAAACTTCAAGGAAGATTCATGACTGTGAACTCTGAATGGAAGGATGTTCACTTTTCTGGACCACAGTTGGAAACTTAGATCCATTAGAAGACTAAGGAACGGGACCCATCCTTATGTCATTTCCAAGTGTGTATTTTAGGGAGAATTCTGTTCTAGGTGTGGAACTGTGATATGCAGTCCTTCTTTAGGTGTCTTGTTCATGATGCACCTTTCAGGTATTAGAGGTGCTGCTTGCTGCCTAGCTGTGCATTCCCTGAGGCATTCTGTCTGCCAAACATTGGGATGCCCAAGGTGAAGTTAGAGTGTCACTGGAAAAACTACTGTATTTGTTTAACCCAGTTGTTTTTTTCATGTCATATTAAGTGACTTGAGACAGTAACTTTCAGCCTATTAGTGAGAGGGAAAGGATAGGATCTATGTACTTTTAGAGCTAAATTTATTACTGATGGTAGTTCCATTTTGCTGTCTCTACAGCAAAGGTAAAATGTTTCTGGTCTCTGAAGCACAGTGCAATTAGTTGCTTTTTCTGCCAGAGCGTCATGCAAAATTTCTTATTTAATAAAACTGGAGATAATACACAATTAAATTCAGGGAACCACTGCCCTCACTTTAACTAATAACTCAAAGAAGTTAGCAACTTTATGTCTTTCACCTAAGATGCATTGAGCTCCTGAAAGTGGCTTTTGAAAGAAAATTGCATATCCATTATTTCACAACAGTGAATACTAAGTGATACTTAAAAGGCACAGACAGTTTCATTATCATAGATGTGCAATTAGACCAAAAGAAACATACAATTAAGATACAATTTAATTTCTACATGAGTTCATACATGTGAATAAGGTAATAAAGAAAGCAGATTTAATAAAACTTCTTAGTAAGTACATTTTTTTTCCCCTTTGATATTGCAGATGGGTTTTGGAGTGGGATATGACTGTGTTCTGGTCATTGTAACTCAGTTGATTTATGTAATGCCTCATTGTCTGTACCTTAATCATTTTATATTTTTCTTTTAGGATTCGGACAAACCTTTAACAGTTTTGAGTACAAATTTCCCAAATGACTTTTCAAATTATAAATTCCACATCATCATCAGAGAGAGATTTTTTTCCTTTTCTTTATATGTCACAAAATGTAAGGAAATGCTGAAATCTTCCCAGTGTTTCTGTATTTCTCTTTGAATAAATATAAAATATAAAAACAAAATCCTCATTTCCATGTTCCTAATTTATATCCAAATTGAAGTTTTGTTGTTTGTTTCTTTTTGTTTTTCTTTTTTTTTTTTTTTTTTGTCTTTAAATCTGTTTAAATCAACTAGCAAAAAGTCAATATTCTCTGGTATTTACCTACTCCGCTTCATTCTCTTGCCAAAAGTTCTGCAGGTGGTTTTCAAATATAATTAAAATGTTACACATAATGTATCGATATGGTGCAACTGCTATGATATAAGTTCAGTTTAGGCTATGGGTTAATAAGTTTATGCTTTAGTTTAAGCAAAGGGTAATGAGCCAGAATGAATTCTGCACCATTTTTGACTCAGTATTGACCATTTTCCTCTTATTTTCTCTCACTATTTGCAGCTAATGCTTGCTGAAATAAAAATTCGGTCCTGGGTCATAATCTGTGTTATCCAGCTGGGTTGCATTTCTCTGGAGCTGTCACGTTGCACAAGCTCTCACTTTCCATTGCTCAAGGTGACAGTTTGATGCTGTGTCCTTCATCCAGATTTATGAAATACTCATCACATTTTTCTGTGATTAACTTATTCTGCTTAATAAGATTGTTTTAACAGCACTCAGCATGTAAAACATAGGGAATAGGATGTTTCATACCAGTAGAAAACTTGGAGCAAAACAAGTGACTAAAATTTGCTGAATAGTTTCAACCAGTTGAAAAATATGTAAGAATTGTGAAAGATCATGACATTTTATTTTTATGGTCTATAAATTAAAAGTTTTTATTTTTGTTGGAAACAAGCAAAGAAATATGATAGTTTTTATTTCAGAAAAATCATTTTTTTTGTAATTTAAAGTAACTTAAAGTGTAACATTTTCACCTTTTAATAAATCTGAGAACTGTGGTAGATGCATAAATCTTTCAGGATATATGAAGTTTTTCTTTTTCCACAACGTAAGCTATTCTTGTTTCTTAGATAAAGATTAGATAGAAAATGTGTTTCCCCTTTATGCCATCCATGAATAATAATAAAAAAAAATGCTGTCCAAACAAGGAATGTGAAAAATGTAGATTCCTGTCCACTTGTAATGTGAAAATTGATGTACATTTATGGAAGTGCATAAAGGGAAACTGTGAGCTCTTTGATTATTTCAGTATTTTATAGCAATGTTAAAATAGGTTGCCACTCACTGTAAAAAATGAATCATCATTTTGCCTCAGACAGAATAGATTTCTATGACCTTTTTATCTGCTAGAAAATATAAATACTAATTCATTATAGATGTCATCTTGTCCTTATTTCTCTTAAACAGATTTTATATGATGGGTTAAACTTTCACACAGAAGTCTCTTATTTTCATGGATGACCTACTCTGTAGCTACATTTGCCACAGATTATTGAATTTTTGATGTGGCAAGGGCAATATGAGACACTACTATGTAGTTAGAGTAATACGTCTAATCCTCTGGGACTTACTAACATAGTGAGTGTATATCAGTGTTACATTTAATATTGCGGAGTTTCTGCTGTGTTTTACTCCTGTATTTTGAAGAGCTACATGTTTCTCAGGGTCTTTCCTGCTCTAAAAATAAACAAATAAATAAATAAATTCCACAGAACAAAACAACAACAAAACACAATTCACTTGTAACTCATGTAAAGAAGTGAAAAATTGTTCCCATTATTTGCAGTTGAATCAATACTTCTAAATGCATGCATTAGAAAGAGGCAGCCTGTGGATAAATATTTTGACTTTGTGTGTGTGTGTATGTTTGTTAGAATGATTGTACTTCCTCTTTGTAAGTAGCAATCACATACCCAGAAGCAAAGAGGCATTTTCTTTTTCTTCCATAACTGTGTTTAAAGAAATTCTTCACAAGGGATGGAGAGAAATCAATCAAATTATCTCGAGATCATCTGTCAGACTGCAGGTTTGCTTTGACTTAGTGTGTGAATTGGTGTGTGGAAATGACAGAGTTGCTCCCATGTTTACCGTACTTTGGTATCATCCACATCAAAACTGTATCTTTAAAATTAAAATGATATTTCTCTCCACTATTGCCTATTCCAGTAATTGAGGTATGGTTTGACGGTGAAAACAAGACAGTTCCTATTTCTATATCATTGACAACACTGCTCAAATTATGCTTGCAGTGTCACCTATGTAATTTCATAACTTTCATATTTTGCCATTAGTGACACTTACGAAGCACCTTTTCACCTAGGTTAAATAAACAATTCTGTTGCAATAAGAAATAGAAACGCTTGGTCTCAGCCATTTGTTCTGAAGTAATGACAGAAATATTAATGTCCTGGGATGTCCTGGAGATAAAAGCTACTGAAAAAAAAAAAAAAAAAAGGTAGTTCATATTTTACAGATTCTGGGTAAGAATGACAACAGGAATAAATGTAATTTAAAGTAAGTCAGATGAACTTTTACCATTAACACCAGCAGTTATGAGGCTAAATACAAGTTATAAATATAGATGTGCTGGTTTTATAAAACTGAATTTAAGAACAAAAATGCATTCTATACTATAAAATGCTCCAGGATTGTTTACAAGTGAAGAAAGTATAGGCACAGAACACATGCATAGGTTCCTTGGAAGTCAAGCTGAGGGAGTAATCTGCAATTATTATTATTATTATTATTATTATTATTATTATTATTATTATATTTTATTCAGATTAGAAGCTGAGGAATAATGGCTTCTGTAACTGACTGCCTTTCCAAGTTCACAGACTTGACATTTGAATTTCATATTAGCAGTTAGTTATAGAACAATACAAATCATTATACAGTGTGATACTTATCAAATGGCTTATGAGATTTTGGTTCAATAAACCAATTCTGAGAAAGCAAATAAACATGGAACTTATTAATCTATATTTTCAAACCACAGACAACAGACACTTTTTTTTTTGACAATTTAAAAGTCAAAATAATTTACACATTTTTGTCATATAAAATAAAAATCTAATAGTTTACAATAAAAAAATCTAATATTACAAATATTAGACTGAAAATTTGTCTTATAAATGGTGTGATTCATAAGTAAGTTTGCATAATGCAGGTCCAATTTACTAACATTTGTTATTTATGAATGTAGGTACCAGAAAACATGTACCTCATGGAGGCAATTTGTGAATCAGTTAGTGGAAGAAGTAGTAAAAAAAAAAAGAAAAAAAAAAAAGAAAAAAAAAAAAGGAAATGTGCCCATTAGAAGTCACAAAATGAAAAATTAAGAAAGGTTTAAAAGGTATCAAAAATCTACACTGGATTTTGTGAAATTGATTTCTTTCTCAGATATTTGAGGAACACTTCTAATATTGGTAGAGAAGTACTGAGGGCTGTCTAGTACTGGGGATAAGCATGTCAATTTGATTGAAATTCATTGTTCCGAGACACTCAAAAACTGTTGACCCTGACATACAGAAGAACCACCTCCTTTCTAAACAAGGCACACTGAGTATTAAGAATTGTAACTTATTCAACTGATGGTAAAGTCTCAAAATTACATGGAGTCCCAAAGAGAAATTGAAGTCATTCTGACTGTTCTTTATTCAAAAACAAACACAAACCAAACAAACAAAAAACCCATCACCTCCAAAAAAACCTACATTTATTACCAAACCCATTGTACTTTGCCACACAGTCCATTCAAAAGTACTTTCTGCTTGTCCTCCATTTCTTTTCATTCCTAAGGTTTCTTTTGATTTATTCAAAAACACGTTGCCTACTGAGATTAAATAGGATGAAAAATGAAAGTGGAATGTGGGTGCTGGTTTTATTTTTTCAGATTTAAACAAACACATGTAAGTTAATACGGATAATATACATCTGAAGATAACGCATTTTCTTTCAAAGTAAGGCTTACAAAAAGCTGCATTTTTGAGTACTGCTAATGTGGAAAACTAGTTTTTCGGATAGAGAAAACACTGAATATTCCATTTAATCATCAGGCATGAATTTTGCCATCAGTTAATGGCTATGGTTAATTAATAGTGCTAAAAAAAAAGGCCAAAAATTCATGGTTTAGACTAGCTTGTTTCCGCTTAATGAAGCAGGATGATTAATGAAGGCAAGAATCATGTAAAATTTTGTATAAAACTCAAGTGATACTTATCTGAACACTGAAAACAGGGTAAAGCCTTTTCATTTGTATTTTGTATTTGTAGAAGTAAACTGGAAAAAAAAATCCTTAATTTAACTTTGTAGCAAATATATATATGTTTGCTGACTTGCTAATGGCCACTTGGAAGTGAATCCAAGATTGTCAAAGCCAGTGATATTTATTATTCACTTTTCTAGTCTTGGCACTAGTGAATATTTTCATTAATGCTGCGATTATGATAACCAGATTTTATACCCAATTCAGTAGAATCTACTTTATTTATAGTATTCATTTTAACAATGGTATGATATAATGTGGCCTTAATGCAATTCTTACTTCTGGCCTCAAGGGGAAAAACAAAAACAACAACAACAACAAAACTACAAGAAAATAATGTCGGCCATCAGTAGATAAAGAATTATGAGAGAAAATCTCTCAAAGAACAAACAGAAGGTCTAAAATCTATTTAGAGAATGTTGCTTCTAGATGAGTTTTTAAGTTAAGTATTTGCTTAAAATCACAAAGAAACATTAAGACAGAATAAAAGTCCTAGTATCATTTGATAAGAATATAGGATAAAGAGACTTAAACACTAAATTAATGTTACTGTTGAAAATGAAACAATCCAGAGCAGGATTTACCAAAACCATTCACTATTGACAGAAAATTGAAGCGAGTGCTTAATCTAGACATATTCCTAATTCTAGTAGACAATGTTCTATACTGGATAAGTGGGAAAAGTTAACACAATAAGAACTCAAAAGGGGACCAAAAAAAAAAAAAAAGAAAAAGAAAAAGAAAAGAGATGTATTATGTGAAGCAGCAAGAAATATTTCAAACCTTCTAGGATGCTGTAGCAGGAAAATAAAATGTCTTTCCAGGCTACAAGGCACTTCAGCATTTCTGTCTGTGACAGTGAAATTGAGGAGAGAGGAGGTTGGAAGTGATTGCAAAGTCTCAGAGCTATGCAGGTTCACTGATCCTAAGAATTTGTATAATTCTGATCCTTTGAATCCTAAAAATTTGTATCATGTTAGAAAATTGCAGTGTGGCTATGAAGGTGTTTTACAGGGTTCTGTCTCATAGATATTTAGCAGACCACATTACCGTCTCCCTCACCTTGCTTTGTTTACTCAGGCATTGCACACAGTGAGGATTGTGCTCCCTATTTCAGAGGTCATTTTCAACTTTCTGTATTTTTGTCTGGGAGTATATTTTATTGTTTAAATTTTCTCTTCAGCAAGGTATTCTAAGAGATTTGCTTTACACAGGAAAATCAGCAACAGGCTTAAAAAGTAAACTATGTTTTACATTATATTCAAATATTCTTCTAACTGTTATTTATGCTTACTCAGTGTGGTATAATTGGTACAGATTTCATGTTGTGTAATTATTAAACAATTATTTTGTTATGCAGATTATTGTGGTATTAGAAAGTTATTTGGTTAGGTTGCCCCAGATTTTAAAAGTGGGGATGAAACAGTCACTGTCAAGAAACTTTTCAGCTGTGGTATGAAGATGCTATGGAGTTAATTGGCAATGGAAACAAATCTTACAAAATCCAAATATCATTTTATCATTGAAACCAAAATGACTTCATCATGACCCCATAAAGCAGTATATTGATTTTCAACTTCTATTATTACTGTGATTTACCTGTCTATGATTCCAGGTCAGCTCAATTTTCAGAAAGGTCTGAGGTCAAATACAGATTTACTGTCCTCACAAAAACAAAAAAGAAGGTTTAGATGTGTACACAAAAAGACTAAATGCATAAAAGAAATGATTGTCACAATTTTTGCTTTTTTTTTATTATTTTTATGAGATAATTTTATTGGCAAGTTTTGAAGTAGTCTAAAGGTAGAGGAGTGAAAACAGGGAAAAACATAATGCATGGATTTGTACATCACTGTAGCTTTGTATGGCATCCTTTGATCACCATATGTGCTTGAGGGTACAGAGAGAAGGAGAGGTGCTGTGCTAGGCTAGAAAGATGTGAGTTCCAAGATTTGCAACTGGAGTGCAAGAAATGGGATTTAATAAGTCAGAAACATAAAATAGAGATGTTACCAATTCCCAGAATTCTATGATTGCATGATAATTTCTGTGTTTGGTTCTGTATTTAATTTATACCAAAGAAATAGTACCTTGTGTGTTATATTACAACCTACATGTCTCAATTAAGGCCAGGTTTCCATTAGGCTAGATACAAATAAACTCAAATATACACAAAAAGAGTATTACCACCAGGGAGATTATGGAGGATAGTACAAATTAAGTATCAATATCCACAGTTTATAAAGTAGAAGTTAGTGGAAATTTCCAATAATCCCTTGAAAGGTAGCCTTTGAATAACGTGAATAACAGTGAACAATGAAACGATGAACAAGCAGAAGAAGAAGAGGTTCTGCACATCATTTGTTCATAAATACCATGCAAAATCTTATTTTTTTATTTATTTTGGTATGAGCATGGCCAGGTGAGTTTATCCTGTTAGAAAATTATAAATATTTTCTTCACTGTCTTCCAAATTCAAAATATCCAAATTCATTTTTCTTGTATCCAGAAATACAGGATCATTCTGGGACTAAAAGCAAATCTGATCAGTTTTAACACTACAAGTAAACAATTTGCAAAGTTAGAAGATATGAAAAACACATCACTTTTAAAGTTCATGTTTTATCATATTAACAGTACAGAAAATCTGAGCAACCCGTTGTTGTCATAAGTGAACATGTGTGAACAATTATTAGTAATATCACATATGATATAGTTCTATATCTCTCAGGTAATAAATTAGTATTTTCTTAGTATTTCCTTAGTATTAGTATAGCCTTGTAGCATATGAGTAAAGGTGGCAAGAAGAGTCCCTTATGGAGTAATCACAAAGTCTGTCTTCTCATGCCCATGAATGAGGGACTTTATACACGTGCTATGTTCTCCTAACCCTGCCAAAATGGCACCTAACCTAAAAGGAAGTTATATGACCAGCTAGTCAGCGTAGTATTTCTTTTAAGGTTAGCATATAGGTAATCGTAAAAGTTACATGTTCCTTTTGAGGTGCTGCCTTTAAAGAAATGGCAGCTCTAAAGGAATACATTTCACATCCTGGATATTCCTGTAGAACAAAGTAAGCACATGCTGATCTACATTTTCCCTGTTCTACCACCCCATTAAAATGCTCACAGAAAGTAAAATACTTACAGAAATACTTACAGAAATGGTGTTTCATGTAAACTAGTTTAATTTAGGAGTGTTTTGGGATCTGGTTCAGAGCTGAGTCACGTCCAATGTCAGCTGCTGAATCACTCATATGAGGCTTATGGAGGTGAAACACCCACTGGCACTGACCTTTCTTTAGTTTGTGAGATATAACAGCCAGAGCTGGCAAGACTGCCATACGTATTAGAAAATGTCAATAGATATCTTGCTGTTAGGTTCAGAGTCTATTTGTACAACCTTTAATCAGTATTAGACATGACATAGGTCAATGCAGTATCTTTGGCACCCAGATTCAAAAGCTTTATTTTGAAAGCATTACAACACAAATCATATATCCAAATGTTTATCATTCCAAACATGAGGTGACCATGCTTTGAAAATGTCAGAAGGATCTATATCTTGTTTTCTGTCTCTCGGTTTCTTTGATGTTCTAGCCACAATGATTTTTTTTTTAATTTTTTTTTGGGGGGTGGGGGGTATATCTTACACACATACAAACACAGCTTTTATGGTTTTGGAAAGAATCTAATTTCTGTGTTGCTTTGTTACTTCTTATAAAACTTGTAGAATAAAAATACAATAATTCCTTAAAGGAGTGACTGTTCCTTATGGGTCTATTTTTTCAATCATTTGGAGCATCAGCCAGATACTTTAGGTTTTACAGACATTACTTTTAAGAAATCATAACACTGCTGTAGCATCCTTCCAGAAATACACTATGTATTGAAATTCAGGTACTCATATTTCAGATATACTCATATTCATATACAGATTTAGGTCAAGTGTTTAGAAAATGATACATCAAAAATATTGAATAAATAGCAATATCTATTAAAAATGATTTAATATAATCATTATTAAAAAAAAAAAAAGAAAAAGAAAAGAAAAAGAGAGAGAGAGAATATTATCATGGAATCATAGAATTATTAAGGTTGGAAAAGAACTCCAAGATTGTTTAGTCCAACTGTCCCCCTACCACCAGTATCACCTACTAAACCATGTCCCTAAGCACCACGTCCAACCTTTCCTTTAACACCCCCAGGGATGGTGGTGACACTGTCACTTCCCTGGGCAACCTGTTCCAATGCCTGACTACTCTTTCTGATAAGAAATGTCTCCTCATTTCTAACCTGAACCTCCCCTGGTGCAACTTGAGGCTGTTCCCTCGTTCTACCACTTTCTGCAAGAAGAGGCCGACCCCCAGCTCCCCACACCTTCCTTTCAGACAGCTGAAGGTCTCCCCCGAGCCTCCTCTTCTCCAGACTAAACAATCCCAGTTCCCTTAGCTGCTCCTCATAAGACTTTTGTCACCTTTCCTGGCACCGAGGTCAGGCTGACAGGCCTGTAGTTCCCCGGGTCCTCCTTATGATCCTTCTTATAGATGGGCGTCACATTATCAAGTCTCCAGTCAACTGGGTCCTCTCTGGATCACCATGACTGCTGATAAGTGCTGGAAATTGTGTTGGCAATCACATCTGACAGTTCCCTTAGCACCCTTGGGTGGATCCCACCTGGCCCCATGGACTTGCGACAGTCCAGGTGGGGCAGCAGGTCTCTAACTGTTTCCACCTGAACTGGGGGGGTTCTTCTGCTCCCTGTCTCAGACTTCCAGGTTGGGAGGCTGAGTACCCCAAGGATAAGTGGTCTGGCTAGTAAAGACAGATGTAAAGAAGGCATTGAGAACCTCAGCCTTTCCTTTACTTTTACTTTACTTTTACTGAGGAGCCTATCCTCAGTAGCCTTGTTCCCCCGTGTCCCGTAAAGGATGGAGATTCTCCTTAGCCCTCTTCTTGCCATTGATATATTTGTGAAAACATTTTTTGTTATCCTTAACCACAGTGGCCAGGTTGAACTCATGATGGGCTTCAGCCTTCCTGATTTTTTCTCTGCATAAACTGGCAATTTCCTTGTAATCTCCCCAAGTTGTCTGCCCTTTCTGCCACTGGACATAAACTCTCTTTTTCTCCTCGATACTCCCTGTTCAGCCATGCCAGTCTTCTTCCCTGACGGCTCACCTTACAGCACACGGGAACGGCCTTCTCCTGCACCTTTAAGGCTTCCTTCTTGAGGAGTGTCCAGCCTTCCTGGACAACTCTGCCCTTCAGGACTGACTCCCAGGAGACCCTCCCTACCAGTGGCCTGAACAGTTCTGTCTGTCCTCTGGAAGTTCCAGGTAGCAGTTTTACCGACGCCCCTCCTGACTTCACCAAGAATGGAGAACTCTACCATTCTGTGGTCACTTCGCCCAAGACAACTCCCAACCACCACATCTCCCACCAGTCCTTCTCTGTTTGTGAACAGCAGGTCTGATAGGCTCACTAACCAGCTGGGTCAGAAAGCTATCAAGTTTCCATGCCTCTGCCTAAAGTTCACAATTTATTTATTATTGCTTTGCTTACTAATCTCAGTCTATATAATGAAGGGTGCTTGTGAGAGATGCATGTGTGTATGATTTTCTCTAGAGCTCTTGCAAATTTGTTCATGTAGGGATGTTCACTATTTCTTTTTGAATGACAGTAAACTACATTAACACCTACATCTGTTTATTAAATAGGAAAAGCTACTTCTCTGCTTAGAATAATAGGAGCATAAATTATGCTGCCTGGAAGCTAAGGACACTGATAAAAGAAAGAGAGAAACAAACAAAAACCCTTCTTTTGCAAGAATCTAACATTATAACTCAGATGTAGTTATTGCGGCAGTCAGAAATGGAAGTGGAATTTGTAGGCCAAATGTTGCTCTCTGATCATTCACTGAGATCTATGTAGTGTTGAGGTAATATAATCAGAACCAAATTCACTGTGAAGGTTATAGTATTAAACCAAGAATTTCAAATGTTTGCTTAGAATACTTTCCTGATCAACTGAAATTATATATATATATATATATAATATATATGCATGTATATGTATGTAACTTTATTTAATTGTGTTTGTCATTCTTGTTTCTTACTGGATCACACTGCCACAGTAAGGAGAAGTGCAGTAGTCCTTTGAAGAAGGAAGACCAGCAGAAAAAAAGACATAGGATAGTTGCAGACAGAAAGGGTTTGATAGTCTCTTCTAACTAGGTATCTGTAATGTAGATGTCTTCTTTGGAACTTCTAGTCAATGGAGAGGAAGTACTTGTAGGATGCCGTTAATCTGACTTATTTTAGATGCTTGTTTTAGGATATGATAGATTGCTTCTCAGAAGTGCCTGTTTCTCCCTGTTTCTAGCTAGGAAAGCTAGACATTTATTTCAGAAGCAGAAATCTACATTATAGATGCCTATGTTTTGTCAGAAGAATCCTCCTGATTGTCTATAATGGAACAGAAAGAACCAGAACAGTATTTTATTCTAATAAAACCCTGTGTTCAGTGTTAGAACAATACAACTCTGAAACTGATTATGGTAATTTAGAGTGATTTTTTTTTTTTTTCTCTGCTAAACATAATGGAAGGCAAATGAAAATCCAAACACCAGTGTACCATTAAGCATGCGAGTCATCCTACACAAATCAAGATTGTAATCAATTGAGTGCATTGGTGGATTTTTTTCTTGTGCCATCTGCACAGGGGTTTTCACAGTGGTACAAATGAGATGGCCTGAAAATGGATGACAAGGGAGTGGGGACTCTGTAAAGGATGACAGCCCAGAGCATATCAAAAGTCTTACACAGTATGGCAGTAGAGAAGGAGTCAAGGACATTGTTTCAGTATGCAATGGAGCACAATGCAGAGATTCCTGAGACAATTGTGGTCAGTGCAAGTCAGGTGGCAAGGTAGTAGCATATCACATAAAGTAGTAGCGTGTTTACATGGCTCTGCCTTTTTAGGAAGCTGAGACAGCACTTCTTAGCACTGCACCACTTGCATATGTCAGACTCAGTATGGTTAGCTCAGGAATCTCTATGTTCTTCATCTCCATGTCATATAAATATAGCCACAAAGCAGTGACAAATGTCAGTAATGTCCTATCAGCAATGCTACAGGTTGGATTTCAATTTGTAATGAAGGCCCAAATGACATGAATGAATTATCCAGACATGAAAGTTAAAACCCCTGGTTCTTATAAAACTCTATATATGCAGCTTCATATATATATTTAAATAAAATATAATTTCTAATATAAATGCATTTCAGCACTTTGTGCACTGGAAAACTTTCAACAGTCAAATTGTATGACTCCTCTCAAAAACAAATATGTCTGAAAAATGATTTAAAGGACAGTAGTTATGCATTTCTGATTTGTGAATGAAACTTAATAAGTCAGGGGAATTCACAATTCAGTGCACAAAAGTAAGAATAGAAGGCAGAATATCTTATGCATAACTATATAGGGGTTCTTATTAATGGATATATTATATAGAGATATACATGATGTATAATAATATATATGCAGATACATAAGGGTATAGACATATAAGGTATGCATATATGTCTGGATATATCTCTCCAGAGATATTCAAAATCCAATTGGATCCAGTCCTGCACAATGTGCTCTACCCAGCCCTGCTTAATTAGGGAGGTTGGACTAGATGATCTTGGGAGGTCCCTTACAACCTAAATGATTCTCTGATTATATGATATTGATTAGTTTAAATAGGTTTTAGACAAAGAAGAATAGAAAAAAAAAATGTTCTAAATCTTCACTGTTTTTCCTTTATATATATATATATATATATATATATTTAAAGAATGATATGGTAGAAGCAAAGACATGCATAAAAATCTGCACAAAAAACTTCAATGAAAAGTATAGATTTCATCATAAAGCATAGATTTCAAATGTAAGACTTTTGGTCATGTTTACACTTACATTTCATTTTAGCAATAAACATGAGTCAAAACTTTGTTTTATGTTACAGCCAAGATGCATTCTTTGCATCTTCATGATCTTTCTCTACCTTGTCAGTATCCAGCAATCATGTTGTAATTTTATTTATTTTATTTTATTTTATTTTATTTTATTTTATTTTATTTTATTTTATTTTATTTTATTGCTACATCAAGGGAAAATATATACAAGGATTTCTGTGAAAACAAAAGCCTAAAATACAGCCACAGAGGGAATGAAATCATGCATAAAATTCAATGAGGTCTAAAAAGCCATCTGTGATTAGTGCTCAATTGCCCTGGAAGTTCTTTTGTGAAATTTACTGATGATAGCTGATGACCCAATAAGGCCTTACTCTTTTCATGAAACCATCCCCTCATCACTTCTCTGCTGGAGTTGTGTGTCAGTCTGCTGTGAGACTCTATGTGATCCCCTGGAAGTTACTGCTCTTTCTTGCTTATGAATTCTATTAAGGAAGGAAATCAGACAAGTGAGTTATGCTTCATTGTGGATGCTACAGAAGATAGGAACCGTAAAACTTCACAGTTTATAAGTATACAAGATCAGACTGTGGGTGAACAGAGATAAGAGGGCAGCAGAATTGTCTCCTTCCGAACACACATAGTTAGTCCTTGCTAAAACTCCTATCAGGTCTGTGGCTGATGTAAATCAACATAGTAATTCTAATTCATCAGTTTCACTTGGTGATGTCAGATAAGAATGGATTTCAAGGGACCACAGGAGACCAGAAGTTAGCACCACTAGTAGTTTTCAACTATGCAAAATATAACAAAGCCTAATTCCAGACCAAGACATAATATTGCAACAGTTTATTGAGTGCTGGCTATTGCTTTTAAAGGCAATAGCCAGCTTATCCCATGAAACATTTTCCTCAAGTACTTTTCATATGCAATTTATAATGTAAAAGAAGATACGCCCACTACTCTTACTATCTGTAATCACTTTCCTAATTATCACAGTTCCAATTTATTTCAGGTCTCAACATAAAGTTATTTTTCAGCAGCTGAAGCTGTGAAATTTATTGAAATATGTATGTGAGATCCACAGATGCAAATCTCATGTTTGTTGTAAGTCACTAATGGTTTAATATTATTATTGAGTAGTATCTAAGACATTATAGATCTGAAGGGGAAACAAGATGCCGGTATGTAAGGAACTCAGGTAGCTATTGTTTGACATTTAAAGAGTAAATTTGGTGAAGACTTAGGCTGTAGCATGAATTCCTTGTAACTGGAACCTGTTATGTAGTTGTAACTGAGCAACATTGAAGGGCATTGTGTTGGGCTCTGGTTGGTTGGGATTGAGGAAGGGATGTGCTGATCAAGGAAGGCACAGGATGAGAGCCATACCCAGGAAATAACAGAAGCCATCCTGCCCTTCAATAAAAGAACCAGAAATCTGAAGGAACACAACCTATACTTGTCAAGAACTGGTTGGACTATAGCTGGCAAAATGAAGATTGTACAGCTACAAGAACCCAGGAAAAGCCTTAAGTGGGGTACCTTCTTGGAGGTACCCAGCTTGAGCTGATATATGGGTGCCATTAAATTCCTGATGCTTTAAATAAGAGTGAAATTTTGAGTGAATTCTGATTGCCTGGAGAGACCCGCGCTGCTAGTGGAAACAACAGAATCCCCTAACAGATTTTTCTCTTTGTGTACAGGGAATAACCATTTTATAGCACATAAATAAGTTTTTTCAGAAGTCATTGGTGTACAGCATTGCTTGTTCCAACATTCATCTAAAGAGGAAAGGTACCTTAAACATAATCCATGAAGAACTGATATGTTTAAATGAAATGTTCCAACATTAATCTAAAGAGGAAAGGTACCTTAAAATAACCCAAGAAGAAATGATATGTTTAAACGAGATGTCCTGATTCAGTTTCCATCATAAAAAGCATCTAAATTTATCAAACAGAAAAACAAACAAAACAAACCATAAATCACAAACACACAAAACAACAAAAGCGAAGAACAAACAAACAAACAACAATAAAAAGGCCTCATTGGCTTGAAAAGTTTCCAAGTCCTTTCAGCATTTTCTCTGAACAGTCCAAAATTGTCAGGTGTGATCATTCAGGGACTAACAGTGGTGGAGCAAGCCCTGGGCCAGAGCTGCAGGCCCTGGACCGGAGCTGCAGCCCGTGGAGAGGAGCCCATGCTGGAGCAGGGGCTCTGGGGGGAGCTGCCACCTGTGGGGGACCAGTGTTGGAGCATTTTGCTCCTGACGGATGGACCCCATGGTACAGAGCCATGTGGGAACAGTTCTTGAAGAGCAGCTGCCTGTAGGCAGCCCCTGCAGGATCAGGGTGTGGCGGAGATTAAATGATTCTTAAGGCCCCTTCCAACCCAACCCATTCTATGATTCTATGTTTTTTTCCAAAGTTTTGTATTTTAAAAATGAATATGATGTGCTACTAATTGAATGTGCTTTATTATTCACACACTGCTTTGTTGCCAAAACTAATACTTTATGCCAAACTCAAAATATATTAAATGTTTAAATTAATGCGTTAGTTTTGACAGCTGCCTATTAATAAGTGAAATGGAGAAGAAGACCCTGAACTCTGATTTATATGTCTTGGGGATTTTCATTCCACCTACTGGCAAAGAACAGAAATATTGTACTAAATCAATGGTACATTTTGGTGATGGAAAGAAAAATGCTGTAGGTGACATAAAAGAAATACATTAGTTGAGTACCAGCATTTCTGGGGAAAGTCCTTGTGTAAACCCTAAGGCATAATATTTTTTATATTTTCTAAACTGTAATTATTGTTAAAAATTTTAAATATATCCTCCAGAAAACTAGTATTCTTAATGTAATATTTAGCTCCCAGCGTTTCTTTACTGTGCCTCTGAAAGCTTCTAGGATTGCTGGCCCTCATGTTAGCACCTGACTGAGTTTGGACAAAAATATATGTCACACACATGATTACTGGATGATATAATCCCCCCAACTCTCATTAGAGATCCAGAATAAGTAACAGGGGAAGAGCTTCACCGATCAAGTGTCTTCTGGGAGAAAGAAAATGTTTTCATGATAATGTCAGAGGACCTTTTTCTGTGTTTCTGAAGTAGGCATGTAATGTGGGCACATGGAAGTGTGGTTTAGGTACTTTGCATAGGGAAGAGATCTAGTCTTTCTAAGATGAACACCTATAGTCAAAGCCAAAGATGTGAAAGAAATAGGTCTTTCTGAAAATGTTTTAGGATAGTGCTCCAGCAGGAACCTGGGGTTGCACAGAGATCCAAGTAAGCAATCCAGGAAGAAAGGTGCCTTTCTTCTCAAGACATGAAACATAAGCATGCATGGAAAGGCAGTGGCACAGAGAGCGTGCAGGGACTGTAGAGAAGTGTGGTGGTTTTACCGTGCTAGGCAGCTGAACACCACAACCGCTCTCTCACTCCCCCTCCTTAGATGAGGAGGGGAAGAAGTAAAGGAAAGAACAACTCATGGGTTGAGATAAGGATGATTTAATTAAAGGGAAGGAAAAAAAATAATTATTAAGGAAAGATTATTATTAATTAAACAACTTAACTAAACAATTTAACTAAACAATTAATTTAACTAAAGGGGAAAAAAAGGAAAGGGGAAAAGGGAGGGGGAAAGGGAAAACTAAACAGACCAAGTAAAGGCTATGTGGAAGTGCAGAGGAAAGAAATTACTCTCTACTTCCCACAAATGAGCGATGCTTGACCACGTCCTTGAAGCAGGGCCTCAACGCACATAGCTGGTGTTCGGGAGGAGGACAGACGTTTTCACAACGAGAGCCCACCCCTCCCCTCTTCCTCCTTTTTCCACCTTTTATTGCTGATTGTGACATTATATGGTATGGAATATCCCTTCGGTTGGTTTAGGTCAGCTGCCCTGGTGATGTTTCTTTTCTCACATCTTTGCCCACCCCTAGGGGGATTAGAGAGAGTCCTGATGCTGTGCCAGCACTGCTCAGCAGCAGACACAACACTGGTGTGATACCATTGCTGTTTTAGCTACGAGTGCAGAGCACAGCACTGTATGGGCTGCTGCAGGGAAAGTTAACATCCCAGCCGGACCCAGTACAAGAAGCACCAGGGAGAGCCTCTGGAGCACTCATATAATCATAGAACCATAGAATGGCTTGTGTTGGAAGGGACCCTAAAGATCATCTAATTCCAACTCCTCTGCCATAGTTAGGGATGCCACCCACTAGATCAGATTGGACAAGGCCCCATCCAACCTGGACTTGAACACCTCCAAGTTCAAGGTCATTGTGGGGCATCCACGATTTCTCTGGGCAACCTGTTCCAGTGCCTTGATACCCTTACAGTGAAGAATTTCTTCCTAATGTCTAGTCTAAATCTACCCTCTTTTAGTTTAAGACCATTCCCCTTGTCCTATCATTATCCACCCGAGTAAAGAATCTTTCTCCACCCTTCTTATAAGACTCCTTTAAGTAGTGAAAGGCCACATGAGGTCTCCCCAGAGCCTTCTCTTCTCCAGGCTGAACAGCCCCAGCTCTCTCAGCCTTTCTTTATAGGAGAGGCGTTCCAGCCCTCTGATCATCTTTGTAACCCTTCTCTGGACTCATTCTAACAGGTCCGTGTCTTTCTTGTGCTGGGGGACCCAAACCTGGATACGGTACTTCAGATGGGACCTCATGAGGGCAGAGAAGAGGGGGACAATCACCTCCCTTGACCATCTGGTCATGTCTCTTTTGATGCAGCCCAGGACGGATGGCCTTCTTGGATGCAAGCACTCACTGTTAGCTTATGTTGAGCCTTTTGTCCACCAGAACCCCAAATTCAGTCAGATTTTGGCATCTCCAAAATTACTATCTATAGAGTAATTCAGACTAGCAAGCCTCTCAAAATGGGCTCAAAATGCTATTAGAAAAGCACTCCTAAAAAGAGATGCAGGTGAGTTACCATCACTGATAACAAAGCTTTCAGGGATGAGAAGCTTTGGGATCTGATTGTGACCTTCCCTATGCCTGTACATTAGCATATATCCAGAACACTTTTCCTGATTTACTGAGCGGTATATGAGATAAGCGAACAGTATTAGTTTTAAAAGGACAAAAATATGGCTGAAACCCATTCAAAAAAGGAGTGTGTAGGAGAATGAGGGACACTGCTGTCTTTCCACATATATCTTTTCTTTACTCCGCTTTCTTTCAACAAACAAGGTTCTGCCAAATTCTTAATTTTCCTGAATATTGTCATCAGCCTGGCAAAAATATACACAGAACATCAATATCATAATAACATCAATATCAAAAAGAATATCAAGCAAAAATATACACAGAACAGGCATACAGTTATAGCAGGCCATTTAGAAAACATTAAAAAATATATGTATATATATTATTTCCTTTGTATAAGTGTAAGTTTATACAGTCAAAAATGAAAAAAAAAACAAGATTTCAACACAGAATATCATTGATGCAATTTTGCTTTACTTACATTTCATATTCCTTATGTTGTTCTACTTAAGGTATTTTCACAAACAACCATATTTTTTTCTCATCCAATCCTTATATATTTCTCTTCTCCTGTGACTTACTAAAAAACACTGGAAAGTAAGCAGAATTTTTTAACACATATACTGCTACAGAATACAAGAGTACATGGAAAGCAAACAATAGAAAAATACTTATTTCTGTTGAAATAAAGTTCAAGACCTTATGCAGCTAATGGAAATGTGCCACCAACCCCCTCACCTTACTTAGGTACCCCGCAAAGTCAACAAGATGTTGCTTGTGAATGGGTTTGTCAACACAGTTCCAAAAGTAGAATCACAGAATCACAGAATCACAGAATCGTCTAGGTCGGAAGAGACCTCCAAGATCATCTAGTCCAACCTCTGTCCTAACACTAACAAGACCTCCACTAAACCATATCACTAAGGACTACGTCTAAATGTCTTTTAAAGACCTCCAGGGATGGCGACTCAACCACTTCCCTGGGCAGTCCATTCCAATGCCTAACAACCCTTTCAGTAAAGAAGTTCTTCCTAATATCCAACCTAAACCTCCCCTGGCACAACTTTAGCCCATTCCCCCTCATCCTGTCACCAGGCACGTGGGAGAATAGACCAACCCCCACCTCTCTACAGCCTCCTTTAAGGTACCTATAGAGAGCGATGAGGTCTCCCCTGAGCCTGGCCGAGAAGGACCTGGGAGTACTGGTTGATAGGCAGCTGAATATGAGCCAGCAGTGTGCTCAGGTGGCCAAGAAGGCCAACAGCATCCTGGCTTGTATAAGAAGCAGCGTGGCCAGCAGGTCTAGGGAGGTGATTGTCCCCCTGTACTCAGCTCTGGTGAGGCCGCACCTCAAGTACTGTGTTCAGTTTTGGGCCCCTCGCTACAAGAAGGACATGGAGGTGCTCGAGAGAGTCCAGAGAAGGGCAATGAAGCTGGTGAGGGGTCTGGAGAACAAGTCTTACGAGGAGCGGCTGAGGGAACTGGGGTAGCATTAGGGAATTGAAGAAAAACCAAACCAAAAGCAAGGAACATAGAGAAGCAAATATGAAGAGTGAGAGGTGAAGGAAAATACATGGTCTTAAGGTCAGAATGCTATAAGCGTTATCTATATAGGCTTCCTGAGGTAGATGTGAATCAGCAGTAAGAGCATAAGGAAATGCTCTGAATCAGAAAAGCATCAAAGTGCCACTCCCATTGCCATTCTCATTGCAGGGTGTTTTGCATAATCCTATTTTACCAGGGAGGAGTGAGAACTCTGTGTTTGTGCTTCAAACCATGAAGACAAAAAAGCAGCAATATGTTCAGACTATCCTGAATAAGCCTTATCGAGAATAAGGTCATCCCAGCTTTGATTCAACCAATAAAAACATAAAAATTCTAAGCAGCTTGGGTTACAGTTAGGACTTCACTTGTCTCACAAAAACAAATGTCTATGGGGATGATTTAATTTACAATTAATGTTATAGAATATGTTTTAAGGAGATCTGGAGTCAGCTATCTCTGCTATAGATATCCTTGAGACTCTCAATCTGTCTTTATTTACTCAAAAGGCAGGGACGATAGGTCTCTTTTGTGATACTTTGCAGATCATGTTTGGCAGGTCACTGTTACGGGAGATTCTCTCACTGTACATTCCTTATTAATTATTTATGCAGGATGTGAGGCCAAATATTATATATATATATGTGTGTATATATATATAAATATACACACTACACACACATATTTATAAATCACTCTGTGTGGATCAAGAAACACTTCATTAGTTATTGATAACTATCTTTCAGACTACATATGATAAGATTAAATATCTTACCGTAGTACAAAATTTTATTTACAATTTTGTTTTTCTAGTTGCAGGAAACGCTGCATTGTAAAGAAGATAGATTTTTACAGCAAGACGATTTTTCTCTAAGATGTTTTATGCTGCACATAGCTTTAAAATGTTAGAAATTGTTTCTGGAATGATACAATTAATGGACAATGTGTAACTGAAAAAGGTCACAGATCTATTATGTGCAGATAGAAATATCAACATCATTTTTGCTTAGACTTGCAAAGATAAGTCATTGTATTGACAAAAAAGTGTGAATGTCAAACCAATGTTCAGTCTGTCAAAATAAAAAGTAAAACCAAACCACATTGTTATAATAGAATGCCATAAGGGAAAACTACCTACAGACATTTTTATTAATTAACCAATAATAACACAGTCCAGATGGAACTGGAGAACTCTGGAAGTTCCAGAAGAACTCTGACTGAGGTACCTCTAATTAAATTGGGTCTTATTAAAACATACAAATTAAACAAAAACAAAAAAAAAATAAACAACAACAACAACAACAATAACAAAACAACAAGAAGGCTCAGATGAAGGGGAGAAATCAGCATGTACACACAGTTGCACTCATGCAATGAGCAAAAGTAACAAATGTGGACTTTGTTCTAATCAAAAGACTCGTTACATTTAAACATAAAAAGTACTAATGTACAAAAAACTGTACTGGGTTTGTCTGGGATGGAATTAACTTTCCCCACAGTAACCCATATAGTGCACTATTACCCCTGCACTATTACCTAGGACAGAATTGATATCACACCATTGACATAAGGAATGGCAAACCTATCTCAACTCTAGAAGCTTGTGTGCAAGAACTGAAAGGAAAAATAGCAACCGAAAGGAGTTCTCCTAAAAAAATTACTGCTCCAGTTTCTGTTGGGAAGTCCCCCAGGGGGAGTAGAGAGGCTGATGTTACTTCTGATCCTAATGAAGGGACTTCTGTTTTGCATCTGCAAGACTTACTGATGGATACTCCGATCAGGACTAGAGGGACCCTGACTCTACCCAGGCAAGGGACAGCTGGACTATCTGGATCTGATGGCCTGGCACATCAGACCTGTAGGAGTACAAAGCTCTAGTGGATACTGGCGTACAGTGTATCCTAATGTCATCAACCTATAAAAGGTCAGAACGCACCCTAGGACAGGCAGGGAAGGTGAGGAGAGGGTGTCGCCTTCTATGTCAATGAGTAGCTGGAGTGCATGGAGCTCTGCCTGGGGCTGGATGAGGAGACGACAGACAGCTTAGGGGTCAAGATTAAAAGGGCGGGCATGGACAGGTGACATTGTAGTGGGGGTCTCCTACGGACCACCCAATCAAGAAGACTGAGCAGATAAGGCATATATACAGATAGAAGCAGCCTCACTTTCACAAGCCCTCATGGGGAACTCCAAGCACTCTGAGCCTTCTATGATGGGGTTACAGCATTGCTGAATAGGGGAAGAGCAGCTGACATCATCGACCTAGACCCATGCAAAGCATTTGATACTGTCCCACACAATATCCTTGTCTCTAAATTGGAGAGACTTTGATTTGATGTATGGACCACTTGGTAGGTAAGGAATTGGCTGGATGGTCACACTCCAAGAGCTGTAGTCAATGGCTCGGTGTCTAGGTGGAGATCAGTGATGAGTGGTGTTCCTTGGGGGTATATTGGGACCAGTGCTGTTTAAAACCTTTGTTGATGATATGGAGAGTGGGATCGAGTGCACTCTCAGCAAGTTTGTCGATAACACCAAACTGGTGTGGTCAACATGCTGGAGGGAAGGGATGCCATCCAGAGGGACCTGGACTGGCTTGAGAGGTGGGCCTGGGCGAAACTCAGGAAGTTCAACAAGGTTCAAGAGCAAGGTCCCGCACCTGGGTTGGGGCAATCCAGTAAGGTCCCTTTCAACCCAAACCATTCTATGATTCTATGATAGTATCTCAGAAAGCATAGAGTCAGACAATGGGAATCACTTCTGAAATAGCCTTGTAACCTCCTGGGCTAAGAGAGACAATATTGACTGGGCGTGTCATGTCCCCTATAACCTGCAAGCACCTGGAAAGTTTGAAAGGTATAATGGACTGTTAAAGACTATCCTACAAGCTTTGGGTGGTGGAGTATGGAACTGGGATGCAAATTTAGCAGAAGCCAATTGTCTAGTTAACATCAGAGGATCTGTCAACCATCCTGGTCCTGCTCAAACAAAGCCCCTTACGGTCTATGGGAGGAGGTAAAGTCACAATAGTGAGTATAGGAAAATGGCTGGGGAGGGCAGTGTGTGTTACTCCTACCTTGGGAAAAGGTAAACTCATTCATTGTATTGTCTTCTCCCAAGGACCTGGGTGCACTTGGTGGGTGATGAGAAAGGATGGGGATATCAGCTGTGTACCTCAAAAAGATTTAATCCTGGGGAAACTATAATCTGAATAATATGTTGTAGAAAGACACTGCAGAGCCAACAACAGGTCAGCCTCCCAAGGAACTGGAAGTACAACAATGACTCAAGCTAAGTTGGTGTTGGTGTCCAGAAGTCCGGCTTCTCCTGTCATGAGGGACTGCCTTGGTAGATGAGTCTCACATCATCACTGGTTCTTATGGACATTTGGGGAGAGGTCCATAGAATGGAAAAAATAGTATCCGTATATCCATCAAGGGACAGGGGATACTGGTGTTGAGAATGTAGACATATGTGCTTTGGATGTGACAGAAATGGTGTGGAATAAGAGGTGGAGTCTCTACTGGTTCATGCTGGGATGGAATTAACTTTCCCCACAGCAGCCCACAGAGTGTTGTGTTCTGCACTTGTACCTAGAACAGCACTGATACCACATCAATGTTTTGTCTATTGTTGAGCAATGCTGGCACAGCATCAAGACTCTCTCCGATCCCCCCGGAGCCAGTAGGCTGGGGGTGGGCAAGAGGTGGGGAAGGGATCATTGCCAGGGCAGCTGACCTAAACCAACCAAAGGGACATTCCTTAGCATATGATGTCACACTCAGCAATAAAAGGTGGGAAGGGGGAAGGAGAGTTGAGACTCTTGTTATGAAAATGTCTGTCCTCCCAGACAACTGCTATGCATATCGAGGCTCTGCTTCTCTGGACGTGGCTGAACATTGATCATTGATGGGAAATTGAAAATAATTGTTTTATCTCCCTCTTTGCTTCCATGTGGCCCTTTTGTAATTGTTGTTTGTTTGTTTGTTTTGTTTTTCTCTTTCTTTTCCCTTTATTAAATCATCCTTATCTCAACCATGAGACTTTTTCATACTTTCTCCCTACCTTTCCTTTTAGGAGGGGGAATAAGAGAGTGGTTGGTGGAGTTTAGCTGTCATCTGGGTGAAACCACCACAAGAACTCTTGAGGCAAACTATTTTAGAGTGCAGTTCCCTTCAGTAAGTCCATGCTTGCACATATAAATTACTTAGTTATCTCTGTGTTTTGAGACAATTTTTAATATCAAGAAAATTAACCTGTAAATGAGACTTTTCCCCTTTATCATACTCTTTCTATTTTAGAGAATACTAGATCAAATAAAACAAAAAGACAAAAATTACCTCAGCCATGGATAAATATAAAATAATTATAGAGAAGAGACATTCCAGGATATGATGGAAGCAATATGATATTTCATCCTGGTGTCTTGAAAACACTGTACAGCCTATCAAGTTAAAAATGTGCCTTATCATACTGAAAGAATTGGAAGTGAAGAGATATGGATATGGAGGTTGCAATAAAGCAAATATTGTCCACACTTTTCTAACATGAACAGCATTTTTAATGCTCTGATAGTACTTTCTCGACATTGTGTTTTCCCTAAGGTCAATAAGATGCAGCAGTGCAGTTACATTCACCAGATATGACCTTTTACAGCTTTAATTTTTTTCTCCTGTAATGTGATGTAAACATTTGAGAAAAAACATTATATTTTTATTGTTTTGTTTGAATTGGCCCATTTTGTCTAAGACGGGGCATCATACTCATTAGATGGTATATTTAAAAGGTTCATATGTGGTTCAGTTCCCTTTCAGGTGAATGATTGTGGGATTATAATGTTCTGATGGATTTACAACACAGATTTACTGTGCTTCCTGGTTATGAAGATAGGAATGAAGCTGAGTGTGCAGATGTACTTCCAGCTACACAGAGCAGAAGTGAGTGATGGAGATGGAGGAACCTCAAAGTTTGGAACAGTAAATTGTTTCACCTGTTTGATAAAGTGTAGTCAAAAGAAGAGACATAGAAATATCACCGTCTGTGGTTCTCCTCAGAAGTTCCTAGCACAACGTTAATTCTTTTTGCATTGTCGATATTAATAGCCCAGGCAGCTGACCTATAAGGAAGCAGCTACACTGTTAGGATTTATTTTTCTTCTGGAATGAAGTTTAGAACATATCAGTAACTGTGTTTTAGTCAATTAAATACTTGATAATGGGGACCTGCAGAACTATCATTTTTACTCTGTTTTTCTCCTCATTCATGGTCCTTGTTCAACCCACCAGGACTGCTGATATTGAGGTCTAGAATCACTGACATGAGACTGTGAGCTTAAGCATCACTATTAAGAACAAGTTCATAGCTTTAACTCAGTGAAACTAGTTTATGTTTGTTTAACAAAGTAGGCTTACATATGTGTATATGCATTTACATGTTCAATATGTATTGAATATTGCAATATAAATTCAAACACAGCAAAAAAATAATACCATTTAAGGAAAAGCATAGACCTAGGTTGAATTAGCCTAAGATTTTAGCCTTAGACTTTAGCTTATTGGTGAGAAAGAGAGAGAGAGCGAGCGAGAGAGAGAGAGAGGCAGGTGTTACTTGTTTTGCTTCTGACAATTTCATTGTATTGATAATGCTGATTTTCAGTTTGGAATCAGGTTATTATTCAGTTCATATTCTTTTCTTCCTTCAATCTTGTCTTCTTTTGAAGAAGAAATGAGGACATTCAAAACTCAACATTTTCGTTCTTCTGTTCAAGAGGAAATGAATGATATTTCACATGAGAATACTGATGTGATCTGAAAAACTCATCTTTAAGCTGAAATATGCCTAAACACTCTTCATGAGTGTTCATTCACTCAGAGTCAGAAGGAAAACTAGGGAAAAATGTTCAGTAAGGGTGTGGAACTTGAAAGACAAGAGTCAAAGAAAGTGACAAAAATGACAGTCTTATCTGCCTAGATCAAACTAAATGCGCATGGTATTTATGAGCATGAATTTCCTCAAATCCATTTGGGAACAACTTTTGCTTCCCATTGTTTGCTTACTTGGCAGTTTTCATCTGTTTCAATGACAGAAAAAAATTGGCTGGATTTTGGGATTTGGTCTAGCTGTTGGCTTCACTTACAAGGAAATCATTTATTGTTCAATGATTATGCTTGTTCCTAGACTCACACAGTGCAAGAGTATTATGAGTGAAGAAAATCATCTCATTTTTTCCACCTCATTTTTCCTCATAAGAATGTTTAGCTTCTATGTGGTGAAGCAGACATGAAGCAGACATTTGTTTTTTATGTTGAGCAGCCTTCAGAAGTGTCAGTTAGTGATCAGATATTGTTTTTGTTTGTTTGCTTTGTTTGCTTGTTTTTTTTTTTTTTTTTTTTTTTTTTAATTTTGCATTGATGTAGAACCTCTAATTGGAATTTGAAAATACATCCATTAGCTCTTTCTGTATTTGGATTTTTCTGCTTATCAGTTTTAGGAATCCAAACATAACATTTTCCAGTATCTGTCTCTCTCCTTATTCATCCTCTTGCAGGATGGCATAACAGGTTTTTAATTCTGTTAGCCTCTGTAAAAATAAAAATAAAACCAGAAGCAATAACTTCATGGGCTATTTGCTGTGGTTCTTGGCTATCCAGTCAGGGTCCTGGCTTCACTGACTTGAATTAACTCTATTGACTTGTATTAACTCTAATTTTGTCCTGAAGGATATCAGTCTCTCATTCCTGCTGCTGCTGAGTTTGTAGTATGTGCACTTTGAACACTGTAATTATTGATTGACATTAAAAATCTCGAAGTCCGTATCTCTTTGTCCAGTTTTGGTGTTGACCATAGTAATAGTGTTTATGTTGGCCTACTGCTCTGTGCCTGGTTTGCTCTGGGGTGCAGGTCTTCCAGAATCAATGGCAGGCTCTAGCTAATCCCTTACCAATGAATGAATGAATATTCCTCAAAACTGAATTTTCTGGCACTTAGTATAAATAAAGATTAGCTGTGAGTTACTGAGAACCAGGTCTCTTAATATTTTAAGCCTCTAAATTTGAAACACTTATGTTTGAAAATATTGGCTGTTATTGACCCGGATTAGTTAAGTATCAGCCACTTGCCTTCTTTTACAAACACAGAATACAGCATATTTTTCTTCCAGATGGGTATACAGGCACAGTGATGGTTACTTGCTGAAAGGCATACAGAACTGGTGGAAGAGGCCAAAGCACAACCCGTGTATTAAAACAGTGAGTTCTCCAAGCTTTAGGACTCCTTGTAATACACTCAGAAACTCCATTCAAAATTAGCCAATGGCAAAAACATTTGCAGATGTGGAAATTACATTTTAATTAGTTTGTATGACTACATAAGGTAGGTTTGTTGCAGTAGTTACCATAATTACTAGCAGCAAAATTGATATAATAATGGCCATATGGGTATTTTTCTGTAATTATCTTTATTATCTAATCAGCTTCTAAACACTGTCCTGGCTTCTGAACGGTCAGAGATGACTTCTGGGGCTGGATTATTCTCTCATTGTCAGATAAACGAATGGAAACACACACTGAGGATATTCTTCCCTAGACCATTAGGATTAACAGCAGACACTGTTTTTATTAGTGCTTTGAGCAATTGATATTAGGGTAAAAAAACAAAACAAAACAAAACAAAACAAAAACCTATGTTGATCAACTTCTTTCATTGCCAGTGCTCCTTTTTTTCAGTAAAACAGGAGCAGCTGCTTATTTCAGACATGGGTCAGCTTCAATGAACCATGCTACATGGAGCCCAAGGCAGTGTGGACTTCGGGTCACTCCTTTGGAATCTGGGCTCCCAGGTGACCTGATAAATCAGCTGAGCCCTCGACACTGGCCAGGAAGACAAAGGATGCTGCAGAGGAAGCTCAGTGCATGTAGTATCACCTCTCTAAATATACCTCCTGGAGATGATTCAGGCCCATGAAATTACCTGACAGCTGCCGATACAGTTAGGATGATCCTTTAAGGCTCTGCTTCACTCTCTCCACCTGTCAGCTTCCTCTGCACATGATATGCCTGTAAGAAGAAATGTACCATCTCCCCAGAAACCAAATTAATACACAGCTTCTTTTGCCTTTGATGTAAAGATGTCACCATTACTTCAGAAAGTGCTGTTTTCTAAAAGTAATTTCAAATGCATATTAATTTTTTTTATGAAGGAAGACACCCTTTTGAAATAAGAGATGTAAAAAAGAAAAATCCTATTTCTTTTCCCCTGATAAAACTCAGGCTGTTTGAACAAAATATCTTCTTCAATAAAAATCCGCATATGGACATGAGACTTTCTTTGCTTCAGTGAGATATGTTACTTAATTTTCCTCAGAATCTTTGCAGGTTTTGGATTAGTATTTGGATTTGTTTGGATATAGAAACATATACAAACTGTTGTCCTATGAACCTACAAAGAAATGTAACCTTCTATGGTTTATAGGACAAGAAATTGATTTCTTTTTTCCCACTTTTGACATATATTCACCACTGAACCTCTGATTATTTTTATTTTTTCAGATTTGTTTTCTTCCTAGGTATATGACACGGAAATCAAGCAGAATTCACATCTGTTTTATTTTATTTATTTATTTATTTATGGTAGTGTACTTGCCTGAGAAATCAAGTGGAAATACACATCTGGGATTTTTTCTAACTAGTCTTAGTATGTCTGCAAATGTTTCCAACAAAGAAAGCCAAAAGAGTAATTAAAAAGATTCTACTTTTTTCTTTTTTTTTCCTTTTTTTTAAAAGAAAAATAGGTTGCTTTATAATCTTTGTTTGTGTTAAGAGTTTTTTTTTTTTAATTCCTTTCACATGCAATTCTTCTGTTTACTTTCATCCTTATTAGTGATGACCATTATTTTTCTTCATTCCTTTTGTCAAAAACAATTCTTTACACACATTTCCTTCTAATTCGTAATTATTATACAAGTTTTAAACATTGCTTTTCTTGAAACAGAGATATTTTCAGTAAGATTATTGAAAAACTGTAATTAAAATTAAAATTTAAATAGTAAATTAGTCTCCTTAACTACAAAGGGCTGTTTGAGAGGGTAAGTAAATTTTCACATTCTCATTTAGTGATCTCATGTGAAGAATCAAAGCTAAGAGCCTTATGTTAATAACCTCTATGATACCAGTAGTGGAGAGAGAGATCCTCCAAAGTTATGGTCATCTGGATGGCTCTATTCCTGTTTAAAAGATAAGTTTTTTGTTTTGTTTTGTTTTTTAATTTCTGATGTGCCATGCCTGATTTTTCAGTAATAACCTGAGTTTATCAATTCATTTACCTATCTATGAAATCAGTTTGTAATACCTGAAATAGAACCCAATTTTCTGACTTTATCTTTTGAAGAAAACATCCTTGTAAAATTACATTCTTTGTCTGATGCAACACCAAGTGTTTGCCTCTACACTTACTATAAGCAAGTAGCAGAAAACATATATTCTCCCAACATTATGTGTTTTTCATGACAATAGCTTATGTAATTGTGAAACAAAAGCACATTTTTTTCTATGACTTCAGGGAAATTAAGCTGATGTTTCCATAACTGTGATGGTTTCACATTGATGGGCAGCTCCATCATACCATTCTCTCACTCACCCTTCTCAAAAGAACAGGACAAGAAAATATGATGAAAAAAAAGTCTTATGGGTTAATATTATGACAGGTAGATTGCTTACCAATTACTGTCCTGGGCAAAACAGACTCAGCATAAGAATGATTAATATAATTTTTTACCTATTGTTAACAAACTAGAACAGTGAGAAACTAAAAGCAAACTAAAACCACCTCTCCCCCACCCACCTTCTTCTACATCCTCCCCATGGGTAGCGCAGGGGAATGGGGGAATGGGGGTTGCAGTCAGTCCATAACTGTTTGTCTCTGTCACTCCTTCCTCACCCTCTTCCCCTGCTCCAGCATGGGGTCCCTCTCACAGGATTCAGTCCTTTACAAATAAATTCTACACAGGCTTCCCACAGGCTGCAGTTCTTCAAGAACTGCTCTGATATGGGTCCATACCATGGAGTAGAGTCCTTTAGGAGCAAACTGCTCCAGTGTGGGTGTCCTATGGGCAGCAGCTCCTGCCAGATCACCTGTGTGGTCTCTTCTCCACAGGCTGCATTTTCTGCCTGGAGTTTTCTCGTGTGTGGTCTCTCCATGGGTTGCAGGCTACATCCACCTGCTCCACTGTGGGTTCTTCCACAGGCTGCAGGGAAACCTCTGCTCCAGCACCTGGAACACCTCCTCCCCCTCCTTCTTCCTCTCTCCCAGCTACTGTTGCACAGCATTGTTTTTTTTTCCTGTTCTTAAATATGATATCACAGGGGTGCAAGCAGTATCACTCATTGACCTAGCATTGGCCAGCAGAAGATTCCTTTTAGAGCCAGCTGGAACTGGCTTTTATGTAACGTGGGGCAGTTTCTGGACTTTCCTCACAAAGGCCACACCTGTAGCCAGCTCGCTACCAGAACCTTGCCACATAAGCCCAATACACCATGTTATTAATGAAGAAAATAATTTTAAAATATATTTTAAAAAATCAACAGAAGAGCTTCCAGTTCACTACAGAATATATACGCATATACACATATTAAAACAAATAAACTGAAAAAAATGTATAGAAATTAATATTTTCAGGGAAAATACAAGTTTGGGTTGAAGAAAAGTATTTCATATCTTGATGGACCTCTGGTGCTTGCTGTATGTATCTACTAGCTGCATAAGTTGGGCATCAAGGCAGACTAAATAGTGGGAGAGAACTAAGTAATAAGAGAAGAGATATTAAATGCTGTAAAAATATAATGGAAATTGAAATAGAATAGAGTATCACAGGGTAGATATGAGTTTACAAGAGGACTGAAGAGAAACCAGAGAGCTGTGAGACACATATATCAGTGGATGATCAAAAAATGAGACAGAATCACAGAATTGTAGGGGTTGGAAGGGACCTCAAAAGATCATCAGGTCCAACCCCCCTGCCAAAGCAGGTTCCTTAGAGCAGGCTCCTTAGAGAAGGCTGCCCAGGTAGGCGTCCAGATGGGCCTTGAATATCTCCAGAGAAGGAGACTCCACAACCTCCCTGGGCAGCCTGTTCCAGTGCTCTGTCACCCTCACCGTGAAGAAGTTCTTTCTCATGTTGGTGCAGAACTTCCTGTGCTCCATCTTGTGGCCGTTACCCCTTGTTCTGTCCCCACAAACCACTGAAAAGAGGTTGGTCAAATCCCTCTTTCTCACACACCTCAGGTATTTGTACACATTGATGAGATCCCCTCTCAGTCTTCTTTTCTCAAGGCTGAACAGACCCAGATCTCTCAGCCTTTCTTTATAGGCAAGATGCTCCAGGCCCCGTATCACCTTTGTGGCTCTCCGCTGGACTCTTTCCAGGAGATCCCTGTCTTTTTTGTACTGGGGAGCCCAGAACTGGACACAGTACTCCAGGTGAGGCCTGACCAGTGCGGAGTAGAGGGGGAGGATCACCTCCCTCGACCTGCTGGCCACGCTCCTTTTAATGCATGCCAGGATACCATTGGCCTTCCTGGCCACCAGGGCACACTGCTGGCTCATGGTCTCCCTGTCATCCACCAAGACCCCCAGGTCCTTCTCCTCGGAGCTCCTCTCCAGCAGGTCGTCCCCCAGCCTGTACTGATACATCCGGTTGTTCCTTCCCAGGTGCAGGACTCTACACTTGCTCTTATTAAACCTCATTTGGTTTCTTCCTGCCCATCTCTCCAGCTGGTCCAGGTCTCGCTGAATGGCACCACAGCCTTCTGGTGTGTCAGCCACTCCTCCCAGCTTTGTGTCATCAGTGTACTTGCTGAGGGCAGACACTATTCCCTCATCAAGGTCATCGATGAAAATGTTGAACAAGACTGGACCCAGCACCGACCCCTGGGGAACACTGCTAGTCACAAGTCTCCAGGCAGACTCTGCGCTGCCAATCACCACCCTCTGAGCTTGGCCAGTCAGCCAGTTCTCAACCCACCTAACTGTCCACTCCTCTATCCCACACTTTCTCAGCTTTGCTAGCAAGATGTCATGGGAGACAGTATCGAAAGCCTTGATAAAGTCAAGGTAGATGACATCCACTGCTCTCCCCCCATCTACCTAGCTGGTGATGCCATTATAGAAGGCAACGAGGCTGGTCGAGCACGACTTCCCCTTGTTGAATCCATGCTGACTACTCCTCATAACATTCTTCTCTTCCAATTGCTTGGAGATGACATCCAGAACAAGCTGTCCCAACACCTTTCCAGGGACAGGTGAGACTGAGTGGCCTGTAGTTTCCCGGATCCTCCTCCTTGCCCTTCTTGAAGACCGGAGTGACACTGGCTATCCTCCAGTCTTCAGGCACCTCTCCTGTTCTCCAGGACCTTTCAAAGATGATAGAGAGTGGTTCAGCAGTCACCTTTGCCAACTCCCTTAGCACATGTGGATGCATCCCATTGGGACCCATGGATTTGTGTGCGTTGAGCCCACTCAGATGCTCCCGAACCACTCCCTCGTCAGCCAGGGGGGAGCCCTCCATTTCCCAGACCCTTTCTCCTCCCTCCAGGGTTGAGGAGTCCCGGGGGGGAGTCCCTGAAGCATCCCGGGGGGGAGTCCCTGAAGCAAAGACTGAAGCAAAGAAAGCAATCAGTATCTCCGCCTTCTCGGCATCTCCTGTTACCAGGACATCCCCCTTGTTCAGCAAGGGACCTACATTATCCCTAGTCTTCCTTTTACTGTTTACATACTTAAAAAAAACCTTCTTATTATCCTTTATCTCTTTTGCAAGCCTCATCTCTAGGTGGGACAGTTTTTCAGGTGGGACAGTGTCTCTAGGTGGGACAGTTTTTCTGGAACAGCCTTTTAAAAGAGAGGGTGAGTTCATGACATACTAATTCAAGATGGAAGTTGTTAGATTTATAACACAGATTGTGTAATAAAGTCACTTCAGGAGAAAAATATATGATTGGAAAGATCATATATTTTGGCCTTTATTCCACTACAAATGTTCTTCTGAAGGAACTGGAATGCACTCAGGATTTTTGAATCTCCTAATTTCTCTGCAGGGCCCATGCTGAGTAATGGAATTCTGCCTATTATCTGATGGGTTGAGTGGTTTAGATGAGCATTTTGGATTTGAACAATCCCTTGTTCAGGCCTCTTGATGGCAGAAATGGTGTGTTGAACTTGACATAGAAGTTAAGAAAAATAGATGTCATTCCTATTTTCAGTTAGACCAAGAAAAATAATGCAGGGTACTACAGGCCAGGTGTCCTGGTTTCAGTTAGGACAGAGTTAATTTTCCTCCTAGTAGCTGGTAGGGTACTATGTTTTGGATTAGGATGAGAAGAGCGCTGATAACATGCTGATGTTTTAATTGTTGTAGAGCAGTGCTTACACCAAGCCAAGGACTTTTCAGCTTCTCGCTCTGTCCTGCTAGCGAGCAGGCTAGGGATGCAGCAGGAGCTGGGAGGGGACAGACCCAGGACAGCTGACCCAAACTGGCCAAAGGGGTATTCCATACCATCTGACGTCATGCTGAACAATATACAGGGGTGGCTAGCCGGGGGGGGGGGGGGGGGGGGGGGGGGGACCGGCTGCTCAGGGGGATAGCCTGGGCATCGGTCAACGGGTGGTGAGCAATTGCATTGTGCATCACTTATTTCATACACATTATTATTATTAATACTATTATTATTATTATTATTTTCCTGTCTTAATAAACTGTCTTTATCTCAACTCACAGGCTTTACTTTCCCGTTTCTCTCCCCCATCCCGGAGAGGGAGGGGGGAGGGTAAGCGAATGGCTGTGTGGTGTTTAGCTGCCAGCCGGGCTAAACCACAACACCAGGTAGCCTCAAATCAATCCCTGGGATGGTGACAGAGCAACAGATCCTGGAAAACGTTTCCAAGCACAAGAAAAGCAAGAAGGAAAATAGTGTAGTCAGCGTGGATTTACAAAGAGGGAACCCTGCTTAATCAACCTGATAGACTTCTACAATGAGATGACAGGCTTGGTAAATGAGTGAATGTTGTTTACCTCAACTTTAACAAGGCTTTTTGACACTATTTCCCATAATATAGAATCATAGAACACCCTGAGTTGGAAGGGACCCCATAAAGATCATCAAGTCCAGCTCCTGGCTTCATGATAGAACACACAAAAATCAGACAGTAAGTCCCAGAGCATTGTACAAATGCTTCCTGAACTCTGACAGGCTTGCTGCCATGACCACTTCCCTAGGGAGCCTATTGCAGCGCCCAGCCAGCCTCTCAGTGGAGAAGCTTTACCTGATATCCAGCCTGAACCTCCCCTGATGCAGCTTCATGCAATTCCTCTGAGTCCCATCGCTGGTCACCAGAGAGAAGAGATCAGAGTCAGCATTAGATGCCCAGAGCCTGGAGAAAGATCATGAGAAAAGTCCTGGAGAAAGGTCAGCAGGAGAGCACCTGAAGAGCAGCACGAAGCACGTATAATTTGTATTCAATGTATCACTCAGAGTTTGTGCTGTAATGAGTCAAGAGTTTAATTAAGAGGATAAAAAAGGACATTGATTAGTTGTGACCCATAAAGAATCCATCATCCATCCTCTGTATTAAAGAAAAATTCTAATGCTAAAACAAACAAACAAAACACAAAAGTATCTCAACCAACCAACAACCCCCCCCAAAACAACCAACCAACCAACCAAAAAAAAAAAACTCTCTATAGCCTTCAGCCATCTAATTAAAGATTGTACCATCATACATATACACAAATGCCTAAGTGAGGGCTTTTTATTATTATTTTTTGAATAAAACCTTCCTTCCAACCTTAACATTAAAAACATTAATTGTCTGATTCTCAGGGAACTTGTTGCTTTTCTCACCTGGACTTTCACTCCTCAAGTGTATACTAAAGGTGATGCTTCCTTTGTTAAAATATTACTGTGGTAGAAAGAGGGATTATTATGATCCTTAGGTTTTATTCATTCACTTTCACAAGCCTGGCATGGAAGGGAGCTGTTGAGATGAGTAAGAGCAAATACTATTCATCTGATGCTTGTAAGTAGCAGAGTAATATGGATTCCTGTGCAAAAACAGGATTAAAATAGAAATTAGATATGAAAATTAGACATAGTATTTTTGACCTTTGTTTCCAAGGGAACTGAAGAGTCAGATGAGGGCTCCACATTACATTATGAAATTACTTGCAATTAAACATGGAGCAGGAAAGATAAATAAGATTAGGTTAAATGGTATGAATAGTATAAATGACTAACAAGGTACAGAATAATAATGGTTAAGTGTCATATTCACACCATTTAACTTGGCAGTTATAGCATTTATATTCAAGAGAACTGTAAGCAAATCAGACCACCTACTCTTGAGATTTTTCTAAATATCAGTTCCCACGTAGCCAAGAGAGTAGTTGCAATAACAGCTATTCACACAGTAAAAATATTATTTCAGTAATTTTAAGCTTAAAAGGGGAAAAAAATAAAAAAAAAAATGACAAAATGAAAACCAAAAAGGTGCCTTCTTCAGGAAGGAAGGCAAAGTAGTTGTCTCTTTAGTTATGGAATTGCCCAGGGTTATTTTAAATGCAAGAGATTTATGTGTGACAGGAAACCTGTTAGTAAGACTGTAGAGAAGGGTCAACACAAGGTAATGCATTTTAGTGATGTTATATTTGTTTCTACAAGACCAGTTTTTTTGAAGAATCGTAAAGGAAAGCAGGAAAGGAAAATCTATGTCAACTGAATTGCACTTGTTGATTCTAGGCCAACAGATGAATAGGAGAAGTCTAGAAGAATGGAAGGAAATAAATAGAATAAATAGGTTACAGACATGTTTCTTGTCCTAAGAAGTTTTGTTTGGTTGTTTGTTCTAAATTTGAAATAAGCTTGTTTTCTTGAGTGCTTTTTCAACCATGTTTGTCTAGAGCCAGTTTAACAAACTAATTGCAGTGGTGCATTGTGTCACAAGAAACCTGGCTTCAAACAGCTCTCCCATCATCTAGTTCTAAGTATTTCAGGGAAATATAGAAGCAGCACAGTCAGGTTCATTTATAAGCAGGTAAGTAATACATCTTGCATTTCCTTCTACATCTTACTGATATGCTGAATTTATTATCTTATTCTATTCCTTGTTTGATTCCTTCACTCGAAAATTAAGCTCCAAGAAGAAAACCAACTTACATTAGTAGCACAAAACATTATGATTTTGATTATGATGTTAGACAGAAGACAAATAATAAAACAATATTCTTACCTTACTCAGGTTTCTACAGAGATAATAAAATACAGCATTATTATTATTTCATAGGTAGCAGCTTTAGGTTCACATATATCTCATATATTCATGCATCAAACTAAACTAAAAAAAAAACCAAAACCTAACAACAACAACAAAAAACACAAAGCACAAACAACGAAAAGAAGACCTCTTTTCTTTAGTCTGAAATGGACATTTGAATGTAACATTTTTATGTCATTTCCCTTTATGGCGATTAGTCTGACTATTTCTATCTTATAACAAATCTATCTTCTGCAGAAATTCTTACATAAAAGGCATTGCCTGGAAAACTTCCATAAGAAGATCCCTTACATAGGTAATTTTAAAATAATTATTTATGGGAAAAATATTTTATAAGAAAAAATGGGGAAAAGATAAACAACATGCAATACAAATCACTAGTACAGTTAAAGGAAGTTGAAGAGCATACTAACAACCAAAATTGTATTTCGGTTTATTTCATTTGGAATAGTCACCTACCTTATTTAGGAATTATTGCTTAAAGTACTAGTCACTGATCTGTTTCTTTAGGCAGCTGTATATAACTCTGGAAATCTGTTCCAAAATCTTGATTGAGATATTTACTTATTGCTAGTGGTCTTTCACAACTGCTGATACCTTTGACTACAGAAGTATTGACCAGCACTGAAGGGTAGAAGAGTTATTATCCTGGTTAAACAGTTATTGTTCTTACATGTATGTTTCTATAATTTCTGATAAAGGGTATATTTCAAGTAAACTTTGAAAATAAAAAATTCAAAATCATCTAATGCTTTTTTGGGGGGGAGGTTGGAGGAGGCAGGAATTGGGAGTTAAACTGACAGAAGAGTATGAATAGACCTAATGATGCTTAGTAGGAGTGATATCTACTGCACTACAAAAGACATCTAAGTCCTTCTATTCAATGCACATGGAAAGCTTAACACCACAGTATAATGCTGACTATTGTCATCTTCTTAAATGGCAAGCTGGTTAAATCCTATGTTAGATTGTACACAGATATGTTAGATGATCACAGATATCTAGAGTAATTGCCATCCATTTAACATTCTAAATTTCCATTTAAATGATTTAGATGAGCACTTTTTATGTGTGTGTGGTTACACACGACTTGTTAACACTTTTCAATCATAATCACTGCTAATGATTCGTATATTTCATACACTACTCTAATTAGACTATCTTCCAGCAAGACCTTGGTTCAAGTCTCCTTTAAGCCTTGGAAAATTCAAGCACACCTCATAGAAGTGTGCCTGTGCAGGCAGAGCTGCGCAGCTCATCTTCTTTACATAAATTTTCCATTCATCCTTGTAAATCACCTGGTTGACAGTCATGACTTACCTGCAGTACACACAAAATCCGAAGTGTTTAAAATGTCAGGAGATGCTGGTAATAGGCAATCTCAGTACTTCTAAATGATATTGCATGAACAGTATCTGTTTTTGCAAATGTTTTATTTGTGAAGTATTTATCCATCTTAGTCAGCAATCCACATGCTGGGTCGCTGCCTCAGGTAACTGATGAGAACACTACTGTATTTCCAGAATAAGAAAAGGCTAGATTTTATTCCTTTGCAGCATAGGCATCTGCATTGTGTCTACCAGCTGGTGCAGCGATCTAATGCATTTCTTTTCAGCAGTGAAAACAAAAATTCAGAATCTACTTATACTCCGGATGAAATGGTGATCACTGTTTTCTAAAAACTATTTATTCATATATTCCATCTATTCTCTAGTTTGTCACATACAGAAATGTCTGTTGTATAAAACAATGAACAAGCTGCTAGGAGTCCTATAGATTAGAAAGTTAGGAAATAAGGAGATTGTGAACAACTTCCTATCTTTATGCATGTAACTATCCAACATATTAAAACATTTTAAAATTATATTAGAAAAAAAAAAAAAAGCTTTCATCAGACTAACTGAAGTTATAAATATGTAAAAACAGGTGCGTAGAAAACTCAAACTATAACAAAGTTCTGCTTTACAGAGCTTTTCACTGGGACATGACAGATAAATATAGTAAGTTTGAGAACTTTTAAAACATGGCTTTCTATCTGCAGGTTTCACAGAAGCAAGACATCCAGATGGTAGCAGAACAACACAATGATGTATCAAGCCTTTAGAATGCAATATTCATCACATTATCAGATACAGCATGTATTGCCAACCCCTGGTAATCAACAAATTATTCTTGCAGTAGAGCCATTAGATGGACTAAATAGAATCTGTGGGATACCTGTTAACAAGGTCTTCAACTGAGGAGAACGTCTGGTTTTCTTTTCTTCCAAGGTTTAGAAATTACAGCACACAAAAACACCAGTACTTTAATTTTGAAAGAAATGCAATAATTTGCTGAAGAAAAAATAACATTTTATAGGAAAAGAAAAGAAAGAAAGAAAAAAAAAAAAGTAGTTACCATAAGAAAGTGTTTCAGGTGAATATTTGTGAACACATAAATAGGAAGTAAGTGCCTGGTTCTCTGTGGCTTATATTTATGTTATTTGAATAAATGTTCCCTATGCCTTTAACATTTCCTTATTAATTTTCCTACTGGTACATATGAACTCAATATTTCATGAGATTATTTCCAAGAAATGTAAAACATCAAAACAAAACTCCAGCTTTGGTAAAGATATGAAAATGCCTTTCTACAGTTCTCAGATCTTATTTGTCATATAAAACAGTTTAAACTGACATTTCAATTTACCACCATCCTCACTTTTTTTCAAAACCAAATCATATTATTTAGATATATTTCTATGGAATTCTATTTAAAATATTTCAAAAGCACTCTAATTATGAATTATAACTAAGAAAAAAAATCAAAAACACCTACAGTTAAAAATAACAGTGTATTTCAGATCAAATTGACCAGTTTATTGTAGTCACAGAAGAATATTTCTAGAGTAGACAAGACTACTGGATGTTGTGGATTTTCTCAGTGTCTCATAATTGGGTGTGAATTTCAGCTCTCAAAACTTTATCAAGATACCAGTTTTCCATTACTGAAAAATAATTGCTGCTTCTTGGGTAGGAAGTTATACCTGAGTCTGTAGACACAGTAGAAATAGCAATCAAACTTCCACCTAAGTCTACGCTGAGCCCATTTCAAGAAGAGACTATCAGAGCATGGTGAACTCCCATAAGAGACCATACAATCTGAAGTACCCAGTTAGCAGGTGTTAGAAGGCAAGTGACTCCATGCAACCTTCTTCATAGTATCTCTAAATTTTGTATATCATCTAAGTAAAGCAAACACAAAAGTAATATGGTAAAAGGCAAAGGAGGAACTCTCAGTACTGTGTGCACTGTGGTTATATTTCCATGAAAGTATACAGGAATTCTGTTGATTTATTCTTATTGACCCAAGCCAAATAGTTCTACAGCTGTAAAAAATAAATGAATAAATAAATAAATAAATTAATTAATTAAAGACCGTCACCAAAACAGTTGCAATTAATTACATGATTTAAACGTTACTTACATGATTCAAGTTTGCATACCTCTACATAAAAGGAAAGTTATACTCTAGTAATATCTAGTATAGACTGTAGCCTTCATTTTATTTCATGACTATATATTTTTTTTTTATTATTATTATTTTTTTTAACAGTCTTTATAATATCTTCCAGCAGGGGTACATAAGTCCTAGTTGTCTTGCATCACAGAATTGATGAAAAACTATCGGTGTTTACCATAAGAACATCTCCTTCACATTTCAGCAATGGAAACAAGAATAACAGAAATGACAGAAAAAGTCATGGTGACATAGAGTTAACATTTTATTTACCTTATTTCTGTGCTGTTTGTTAGACTTTAGTTATTACAGTTAGACATTGCTAAACCAAGTTATTGACATATTCATAAAATGCTTGTTCTGCTACTCTGCAAACAGTCAAAAATAAGTTTGCTTTCAATGATACTTTTCAGTTGTGTTTCATATATTTTTTTTCCACATTTATAGTCAGGATTTCTGAAGGTAATCTGAATTGACATTGTTTTGTGGCTGTTGATTTTTACCTTTTATTCCAGTTCAAGGTAACAATGAAAGGAATATTCTATTCCACATAATACAAAAGTGTGTTATTCTATACCTCACTGTTGAGGTCCTCCCTTCCTCCCTCCCTTCCTCCCTTCCTTCCTTTCTTCTATTAAATTAATTGTTTTTTGTATTGGTGTTTTGTTCTCCATAAAATAAATATCTAGTCCCTTATTATGTCAGCAGCCTTTAAATTACTGTTTCTCATCCTTTCAACTAACCATACTTTCTACTAACTAAAATCAGTGGAGTAATTCACATAATTAAATTTCATCATATCTATGAGGTGCTTTAGTTTAAGACAGGAACTGTTTATAAGGAATTGCTTCCTTTCATCTTAGGACAAATAGAATCAACCTCTAAATATGCCTAATTCTCTCAATTGATTATTAAATGAACTTAGATGAAAAGCTAAGGCAAAATAACTAAATTTCTGAGGTCCAAAAGTACATACATCATATCTCACCCTAAAGTTCCGGGACAGGGGTTGATTTGAGAAAGAGATAATAAAATTAACATGCTAAGAAAGAAGAATATTCAGATACTGACAAGAAATATCATCATAAGGAGCCCACATATATTTTAACTCAGTTTTAATTCAGCTTTGTAAATTCAGCTCAAGAAAGCATATTAGACACAGAATATATCGATGTGCTTTTAAGTACACTGTTATGATTAGAGCATTTGGCGCATGAAAAAAAAAATATATTTTTTTTTTACAGGAAACTTACATAGGATAATATAAAATAGTCTAGAAGAAATATTTCCCTTCAGAAAAGAGTGAGAAGGACTACAATGTGTATAGATAACATAAAGAGAAGAAATAGAATTCCAGCCAGGGTCTTCTGGCTCTCTCCTTATAATTACAATAACAAAACAATTAGACATATGAAGAACTTTTTCTGAATCAGTTACAGGGGCGGGAATTTTGCCACCAACTTTGAATGAGCTAAGTAACACATCCTATAGGAACAAAAAAGACTGAATTTCTGTAGCTGCTCAGGAAATTGAGATTATTAATTCTCAAGTTGTTAAGGAATAAGTTTCAGGGTTAAGAATTCCCCACTTCCCTCATATTATACCACTGCTCATCTGGAAGAATTCTGTCTCCCTCTGCAGTAGCTGATACTAACTGCTTCTATAGATTGGTAGGGCGTTGCTTTGTTCTGCTCTAGCTTTCTCTATACATTTAGGTGCCAGTGACTACAGTACACAAGTAATCAATTCAAGAAAATAACTTAAGAAAAGGATTGCTGCATTTCTAACTGAAATTAATTTACTGTAAAAAGACAGTCTAAATAACTGTTTATATGCCCTGTTGCTAGCTTGTCAGATTGTCCCCAGTCTGACAGAGAAGTAAGAATGGCTGGACCTATTATTTAAGGAAAGTGATCAGGTACAGTAACAGACAATATTGCAACACATTTAATTTGATTCTGTGAATCATTAAAATCACTGTATAGCACCTGGTGTTCATTTCAATCAAGGCTGAAAATCCTCCACCCACCCTCTTTGCCAAGTGAGTTACACAGTCCACTGACTCTTAAATTTAAGAAGATCAATCACTGAAGTATTGATTTAAAAGAGGTATAAAAATCAAAGTCGAATGAACACATCTGACTTGCTCATAATGCACGGTCAGCTGTGGGAAAGAAAAATTGTGAAATAATGGGGGTGGAGAAACAGTTAGACCGTGACTTGAATAAAGCAGATTACACTGGCAACAAATCAATGATAAATCAGAGAGTTCCATTTCATGTCTTTTGCAATAGACAGGTGCAGAAAAGTAGTGTGCATGATACAGTCCCATCAACATTCCATGTTCTAAGCTGGACACAAGAATGAAAATGCATGCAGACTCCAAAACAAAATGACATGTTTAGATACAGTGCTGCAATAGTTATCTTCAAAACCAAGCTTGGTTTGGAATTGTACACTGATGCTCACAACATATGATGAAGATGAATTTTCACAGCAGGGAGACGATAAAAGTAGTAAAATAGTTGTCAGAATTATTTGTCTATAATAAGATATGAGCAGATAGGAAGATATGACTGTCCTCACTAGCAGGCCAACTTTCTTTATTAAACTGGAAAAAAAAACGGACTGATTTTTCTTTGTTACATTCCCCCTTTCTTTACTGTCCCTCCTCTGCTTTAAAATTTTGTACCGAGATAAGCTTTGGGCAGGATTTTATGCAGACAGTAAGAGATGAGTTGGAAATGAAACAATAAAACCTGAACATAACAACTTAGACCACATGATCCATTCTTGCCCTTAAGACAGATTCATCCATTCCAGTTCTACAAATGTGGTGAAAAAAACAAGAATGTGTGTGTTCTGAGAAAAAGAAGAAAAATAAAAAAGTTTAATATGATTTAAGTTTGTGGGTGCCTTTTAAAAAGAACTGCATATAAAGTAAATAAAAATGTAAGGATATGAATAAAAGAATATCTCTTTTATGTAAACTAATATGTAAAGGATAATAGTCTGAACAGAGAGACAAACAACTCTGTATTTGTTTGTTTGTCTGTATCAGAAGCTTTCCTGCATGGCCTAGTGTATTGCAGGACAGTGGAGAAATTAGAGACAATGTATTGCTTACTAACATGTGCCAAATAATTTAGAAACCTTAAACAGTTATCTTTTTAAAGGGAGAGAGGTGATTTTTTTTTCTTACTTTGGTAAATGAACTAAAGTCCCTATATAATCTGTAGGATGAAAAGTACTTTTGATCTTGAGCAAAGAAGTCAAACAATCTCCTGAACACCTGTGTACTCCAAGGATTTTCTTAGAGTGTGAGCATAAAGAAGGTCTTTGCTGCAGAATGAATCTGAGATGATCTTTCCGAATCTCTGTTAAAACATGCTGCAGAGACAAAGTGAGAAGTGACGAAAGGAATAACCCTTTCAAGAAATGTATCTGATTTCTGTTTTGTGTGCGTTAGTGCATGGTTTTGTGTGTTTGTTTGTTTGTTTGCTGTTCTTTTTCCCTCAAGCAAAAGGAAAGGAAATATAATTTCTCCATTAGTAGACATAGTAGGTGGGAATACAAACCTTGTCACATAGTCTAATACTATTCTGACCCAAAAGCACCAACATCTGGAGAATATCTTTAGTATCAGCACTGTTTCCTCTCAGACACTTATAACCTTGGCTCTGAAAATTCTCAACTGGCATAAAGCTCCATTTCAACTAAACAGGTATGATTAGGCCTATAACATTTACTGTCATTTCAAGAAGCTCAGTCATCAATGTTTGTCTCTGACTTTAGAAAACACCACAGCTGTTATTGTTTTTAGGAAAACAGAGAACTATGTACATAATAATAATAATAATAATAATAATAATTTTTACTGCTTGTTTTTGGCTATAACTTCTGACTTACCCTGTCTATAATGAGAATAAAGTACAAATTCCAACTAAATTATAGGAACCTAATAGATTTTTACATAACATGAAAGAAATATTCACTTCTGAGCAATGTATTTATCAAATACAAAACTTAAGATTCTCACAGCTCAGGAATTTATGCTGCTCTTCAGTGGGGCTAAAATTTCTTAAGGATAAAGCAAGAGGCCATTCCTTCAAAATCAAGGCTTTTCAGCTCAAATGAAAGAGAAATTCCCAAGTTAAAGATATTTCCTTGAGACTTTTCTGCTGCAGCTCTGCTGTACAATGGGAATAATCATCACTTTGAACATAACTGCTATCACAAGGCAGCATTATACAGTAAGTATGGCCATCTTTCAAGGTAGCATTCACAGTATTCAGAATAATCTTACAATCATGCAATTAGTAAAAAGTATGCTTATCACTGCACTGGTCATGTTGCTGATTATTTATACTACAGTTTGTCAAAGCTTTCAAGTTTTACATTCTTCAACAGGCATCCAAATTTCTCTTACAAAGTGGCTAATGGGTTTCAAATGATACATTAAAACAATAATAATGAAAAAGTATAATAATATTCAAAAAGCATTACATTTGAGTTATCAAAGAGTTTGGCAAAAGTAAAAATAATTTCAAAGTTAGGAAAAAGAAAACATCATCCAGTCCTAAAACAAAACAAAACAAACAAAAAAAACACAACTGGATTTTATTCTGGTTTTCTGTTTGTGAGTAGAGGGGAAGGGAAACTGCAGTTCTGCACTGATATCAACTGGCAAGTGCACGTACCCTGTCACATAATGAAGCTTATCTGTGGGACTGCAAAACAGAGTTCCCACTCTTACCAGTTCAAGAACTGAGGGCATAGCTTCAGCTGTTCATTCGTATACTTCCAAAATCTCTCTTCCTTACAGATGGATGACAAATCAGTTATTTGGATGACACAGGGAATGGGTACTTATTCAATTTTTTTTCATCATCATCATTCAAATTTGTTATCACCCAGATACTACATACACTGCCAGACTTAGTTTCCTTGACGGCTTTTCCAGTTCTTATTTCTTGACATGCTTATGAGCATAAGTTTTTTGTATTATTTTCCTGAGACTAGGATACTCAAAGTATTTGTATTTTACAGCACTTCATACAGCAGACTTGTCATCGCTGTTATTTGCCATTGTGAATTTTCAGAATTTGTGCAAACTTCTTGGAAGTCTCAAATAGTGTGAGAACAGCTTCCTGGATATGCTTCCAAGTGGCTACATGCTAGATACAGGAAGACACTTGGTTTTGTCAAAGTTTGAAATAAAAAATAAATAAATAATAAAGTAGCCTGAGGCAGCTCATATGTTTGAATCTTGGCAAAATTATAAGCAACTGAAAACAGGGTTTTGTAATGAGAAAATGTCAGACAAACATAACTGTAGGCATCACTACCTTGGTCACCTAAAGAAAAAGAACATAAATTATTTCAATTTCCATTTAGAAGTCATTCTGTAGCGAATACAGATTATATAACACTGTTTATTATTCATTCCTTCACATAGAACTCAGTGTAACAATCTGGCTGACATAGTTTATGTTATTAAATTTGACAGTTTTCAAGGGCTGTCAATGAATAAAACCCATAGTTGTTCACAAGTCCATCCTGGAATCTGAAACAGGGCACAAGCAGCATCAATCTGAGAGCTGGGGCCTATACAGCAATGATGTTACTAATCATGCTTTGGTCGCATGTGGGAAAAAGTGCTGTTCTTCAGGAGGTCTTTGTAATTATAGTGTCATTTCTTCCCTCTCCTTGCATAAATTGTGGCTTATATATTCTGTGAGAACTTGCTAAAGAAGAAAAAATTCTAGACACTTTTCATGGGAACTGCATAAACCTCAGGTTATCACAGAAATGGAGGGAAAAATTGTATGATCTTTCAAAGACCTGCATTACTTTCAAAGTAATAACACTGATACTGTGATAGAATGTGAAGATATTTTTATATTCAGAGTGTTGTCATGCTTGACCCCTGTGGACTTTTGATGAACTAATTAAATAAAAATGAACATTAGAGAATACGTAATAATGTTCTGATAACAGTTCCTGAAACTCTCTTTATCATTTCCATCTTGTTCCACTGGGTATCCTTTATATTTTTCTATGCTTTCTTCATCATTCCAAAAATTTCCACTGTGCCCATGTACTGCACGTTTGTTGTTTTCTTTTACTCCTGGAATGTGCCTATATTATTACTTCTGTAGTTTAGAACCTATTTATTGTTTATGTATATATTAAACATTATTAATAATGGTGTACTACTACATTTTTAAATATTCACTATTTTTACTATTAATGTAGCATTTGTCTTATTGCATATACGTAGAAAAAATGATAAATGCTTAAATACATTAAAGTGATATTTTAGTGGAGCTAATTTAGGAATTATGAATGAAATAATCCTACACCTAACTGGCTTGGTCCAAAAAATATCAATTTGATTATGCCTTGTGCGTACTCTCTAACTTGTAGCCGATTGCATTTACTTTAACTGGTGTGAATGACTATCTGACATTCAGGGCAACACAGGAAAAGGATAGGTAAATGCTTTTCAGAAGGGCTTTAGCCATTAGCAAATGGATTCCCCTGTTTCCCCCTGCTGACAGGAGAAATAGCAATGCCAATGAGTGCTAAGAATAGAACTGACATCACTACAAGTTATACTTGTAAGTGAAAAATGGATTGACTATTGGAATTCAATGCAATACCTAAATAGCACATAACTATTTTGATTTTCAAGGATATCTCTGTTGGGGGCATGAAGGTGCAAGCATTTATCACATGGACAGGAAGGGTTAATCTTAGGGAAAAAAAAAAAAAAAAACTTCCAAGAGTTCATAATTTATAAGTAAGGGACTCTAACCTATGTGTGAGTAAAACAGAAGCAACAAAAGAGAGAAGGAAGTGCTTTAGTGCATTTGGGAGACAGCAGCAGACTGAATGAGACCAGAGGAGAATACAAAAATTAGGTAGATTTGAGGAGACGTTTAATGACTGGTGAAATAGAAATAGTCAAAGTTTCAGTTAAGAAATTGTCATAAAACTGCATCACCTTTGTTGAACTCTTAAAATCCTGTTTTCCATATGTGATTCAGCACAATCAAAAGACAAAGGAGTAAGGAATGTATTTGCAAAAGTCCACATAAAGAGTGGGAAGGCAATCAGAAAAGCCAGGACAAACAGTATTACTTAAAATCTCAATCCATTCTGGATTTGCTGCCTTGAATCTTTTTTTGAAGATACACAGCTAAGTCCCTTTCTTCCATGAAGTAAGATACATGTTATTTCTATCAGAAAACAGATAAGCAGGAGGTTTTATGAAAGACCTCAGCAGTGAGGACATTCAGTCCTTCCAGTCTTCAAAACTTTCCATTCCATGCAATGCTGAACAATCAAGCTACTCTCCATTTTGTGTTGAAAAGACCTCAGCACAAGAGGATTCAGTGTAATGTCACTGCTGCATAGAGGCTGGAGGCTCTAGTGGGAGTCTAGAAACATGAGACTTCTGGCAATACAAGGGAATCTCCTTCTTTGTCTACTGATTTACGTCACAGTCACAGATAAACTATCCGCTCCTTGATCCCGAGGAGGGACAAGCTCCTTCAAAGCTACATTGAAATCAGCTGGACCTCGACCTGGACAGCATATTGGCACTAAGAGGAAGCAGTATTAGGGTTTGGGACTCTCTTCTGCAGGGAATGGAGACGCCCATGTTCTTGACCAACTTGTTGTCTCATGAGGCTTGTGGCTTATAAAGTCACAGATCGCAGAAGCTGTAGAGGGACTACTGAAGCTCATCTTGACTTCAGACTGTGAACCTTTGCTGTTTATTCATAAGTACCAAAATACTGCTCGGACTGTATTCAAGAGTGACTGCAGAGCCTTGGGGGCTGGGTGAAGGACATTGAAGTTCTGCTATATTTTCTTTTAGTCTGCTGGGACAGGGGAAAAGCACAGGAGGAGCACACGCTTCCTGAATGTCCATGAATGGCTCATATTGCAAGTAGCTTTTATTTATTTTATTTTATTTTATTTTATTTTACTATTTTATTTTATTTTATTTTATTTTATTTTATTTTATTATTTTATTTTATTTTATTTTATTTTATTTTATTTATTGATCATGAGACACCGAGGATTTGGGAGTGATGAGAAGAGATGGGATACACTTGTTAAAGCAATGAAAGAACATCTGTGACGATGCATTTGCTGTCCTACGTGAGAATGACTTCAGACTAGGTTCTATGAGGGATAGTGACTGGTGGCTTAAGCTGTGGCAGGGAAGGCAGTGAGAAATTGTTGGGGGGGAACAGCTCTCATACTTCCCCTTTGAAAGTGCCATGACTGGTCATCTAGCACAAGTGCATGTCCACGATACATGCAGCATGGGAAACAAATAGGAATTAGAAGCCTGTGCAAAATAGCAGAGCTGTAATTTTATTGGGTTTACAGAGGCACATTGGAATGTGTGTCTGTACAGGGATGGGTCGTGGCTAGCAATGCCCCAGCCTTGCCAGCTGCATTACTGCACTCGGCTCCTGGTTCCCTGTCCTGTAGGGAGCACCACCTGTCTCTGCTGCTCTCTGACAGACATTAGCATGAACATGAGGGAGAGATAAAAATGCAAAAATGGGAAGAAGGTGAATGGGCAGAGTGATTAAGAAGATATTGGTATGGAAAGAGAAGAGGGAAAGAAAGTAAGACTGAAAAGAGGAAAGTTTCAGAAAAAGAAAAGGAAATAATAAGTTTTGATTAGTTGAGTTAACACATCTCTACGCACATACGAATTTGCTCTGTTAACAAACTGCTGATTTGAGGATAGCTCAAGGCTGGAAAATGAAGGTATGGCAGCTGGTGAAGACCTCATTTTAATCTTTAAAAATGCAGCTGAAGGAAAGAGCAGGTTTTATTCACTCTTGATATAATTTCTAATATAAATTAAAATAGCATTTGAATTTCCATCTATGTATTACTTTTAATTTATGCTCAAACTTCCTTCTCAGTGACAGCTGTGAACATATAGTTCTTTACTTCTCATATAGGAGCAGGTTGGAAATTATTTATTTGTTTGTTCATTTGTTTGTTTATTGTACTGTATAAGAGGATTCAATTGTGTAAGATCCTGTCTAAATAAAAAGATTTCAAACAAACAAACACATCCAGGGATTTTATTTCAATTTATAGGATATATAAACTAAACAGATCTTCAGGATGTCAAATTATTGTACACAGACTTGCAGCATTATTTGATTATGAATCTTTGCCACTACAAATCAAATTCCTGTAGAAATGGCCATGTGTGTTGTTGCAAATGCATAGTCTGTTTTGACTTAATAATCACAGGGGCATTATTTTTTATCCAGAATTTTAAGTTGTGTGTACTTATTTTGAAAAAGCAAGAATTGTGTAAGGCATCAAACTTAGACTATCTGAAAGGTATCAACTGTTTAAATGACATTTTCACCTTCAGAAAATACATCTTTGCCTGCTAGAAATGGTGATGCTATCATGCTGCAGGCAATCTATGATACAGTCATGTCACAAATAGGTGTCAACTCTCATTACATTCTCAAGTATAAATTCCAGTTATCAGTTCCCACATAGTTGCAGATGTTTTAACAATCCCATTTTACCACGATTGCACCAAGACTCAACCTCAAATACGTTATATTTGTAGGAACTACTGTAGATATACCAGATTTGGGAATATAATGTGTAGTTGGTATATAGGAATTTTTATTTCAAACAATTATTGAATACAGTAGTAATTTATTCTCCAGCTATCTTGACAAACAATGGAAGTAATTTGTAATTTTTCATTACTTGTTTCTTCACAGTCTGTTTTACAGCATTGTACTGAAGTTATTTGTTCTTCGAGACTCAGATCTAACTTACTTTTTGTTTACTTAACTATTTTTTTTTTTCAGGAAAATATGGTAGTCAATTCTTGCTCTGGTATTAGTGAAATTCTTGGGTTTTGTTATTATCCAAAACACATATGACTTTAAAGATTTTTTTCAATAAATCTTTAGAAAATTAGTACTTATTACAGAGCTCTTGTACATATGATTTTAAAATCAGACCCACGTTGTTATGAGAAAAATCACCATCTGTCAAAGACCTCCATGCTACTTTTCAGTTCATATATAGACTATTTCTGGTTTAAAGCTATCTTCTAATTTTCTTAGCTAGGTGAACATTAAGAAGTCCTCAGTGCTGTAATACATACAGCACTACATAGAAACAAGCCACATAACAACACAATGTGGTTCTAAAATGTTTCAATTTACTACTATTGAGCGCTAATTTTATAGTATCAGGTACTATCTAATGTCTGACAATTGCCATCCAGCGGGTAATAAAAGACTAAAAATAAACATAATATATAGTAGCTATCAGAGATAATTTTAGAAAAATTAACTTTGCCTTTAGTTAGTGGGATCACACTCTGCTGAGTGCTACATATTTATGTGGGTTTAACAGAGGGAATAAAAAGCAGACCTGAGAAAAAGACATCTTTTTACCACACAGGTCATAGCTTGTTCTGGCAGTCATGTTTCAGTGCCATTCCATTTCACGTTAACCTGCAAAACTATTTTCTGCTCACTAATTTATATTTCTATTGTTGTAGTCATTGTGCATTTATCTTGGTATCTTGCTAGTCTCTAACCTTTTAGTTAACAAAATACATTGATTCTTACAATATGCTTATTTTAGAGCTTAACAGTTACACTATCTCAATTTTTAAGAATTTAAAGTGAAAAGAAGGGACAAAAGGAGATCAAACTTAAATATCCACTTTTTCTAGAAGGTCTACAGAGAAAAAGTTGAATTGAATAGTGCTTAGTTTGCATAAGATAGCTGTCTGCCTGATCTGTAGGGATGTAGGAAAATCAATAGGAAGTGATAAATACCATTCTTCCCACAGGATATGACTTTGTCTGACCCTCCCTAAAGACACTTTTCCTTAGTCCTTATCTATCTTGCATAGTAGTCTAATGGTTGGATCACATTAAAAGTCTTAGGATTTTTTCTTATTTTTTTTTGACTGTACTTATTCCACAAATACTTAACAAATACTTAAACACTTAAAACTTAAACACTTAAAACTTAAAACTTAAGAACAAATACTTAAAAAAAAAAAAAGGAAGAAAAAAAAGAGGCCCAACATAAGGAAGTAAAGGGGAAAACAGGTATTTTTTGGTTAGTGCATCCTCCTCTGAACCACAGTGTAGCTAGTCAAGCAAGAATCTTAATTTAAAAGAGCAGCCAAAAAAAAAATATATTTTTTTTTCTTCTAGACAGCAAGACTCTCATCTGGCTAGTGCTAGGATTTCAATTTAGTTCTAGCTAAATATGTAGGCATTTCATATTTTATCTTGCTTGGATGAAAAGAGAAGTAATATTTTGAATAAGCATCAGAACCCCTGTTTACCCTGAAAGGCCTGTTCGTCTGCTCAGATGTTTCTGTTCTGCCTTTTTCGTGTTACCACCCCAGCACATATATAGAGACACACAAGGAATTCCAAAATGGCATTAATCTGTTCCCCTATCTTCAAGAACCAGAGGGGAAAAAAGGTCACTTTAACAGTATGACTGTTCATAGGTAATAAAGCAAAAGCTTGAGTGTAGTAAAAAGCTCATCTTATATTTCAAGACAGTAAATGTCACCTCCAGGATGATTCCAGGTCATGGCTGTTTGTGGAGAGTGAGAGAGTTTGGCGGATATTGCTGAGCCAATATCTCTGCATCTTCTACCATCAAACTAGAATAACCAAGAAATTACATTTCTGCAATATATCCAGATACTGTCAGTATAATTCAGTGTTGCACCAGAAAAAGGGATAAACTTTAAATCTCCAGTGTTGCAGCTTGCTATATATGCTTCTATAGTGTACCGTAATTATCATTAATACTTAATTACTGTAATGTTGCCATGTTACAATTGTTATTTTTCAGCTTCCTTTTTTTTTTTTTTTTCCACTGTCCTGGAAAAAATAATAATAAAAAAAATCTCACTCTAGATGAATTAAAAACAAAACAAAACAAAAAATCAATGTTATATTTGAACAAAATATTGATGATTGCCTGCATCTAAGCTATGAAGAGTTGTGAAAAGTGTTATATGGTTAATAAGATTAAATGTGATTAACATGACTGGCACTAACAGGTATCATTTGCTCATATAATAGGTGTAAAAATTGCTGTGTTCTGAATCAGAGATTTGTAGTGATCAGAAATATTATATTTAGACTAGGACCTAGTGTTTAGGCATTAGATAGAAGCAGAGTTTGAAGTCAATAGCTGTGAAATCTTATACTGTCTCTATTTTCACAAGATTTCATGCTGAGAAAAATAGAAGGGTCACAGTTATTAACAGATAATGCAAGATCCTTTCTTCCCTGAGTGAGATGACAACTTTCTGAGAGATCAAGCCATATCTACAGTGGAACCAAAAAGTAGTCCTTTATTACTTTACAGATAACCAGGAAAAAATTAGGCTGTATCTTAGGTTAGTAATTGTAATTCATACTTCCATAAAACAGATAACTGAAAAATGCACAGGGTTGAGATTCTGTTATATAGTTTTGCTAGTTTTTCTCATATTTTCTCATGTCTATTTTCTTGCACTTAAATATTTCATTATTAAATTTGAAAAACAACTGCTTTGAAATATTGTTCTAATAACACTAAACGGAATAAAAGCTATAATATACACAGACTGTGATTATAATTTATTTTGTTATTCAGAAATTTACTAGAAGCTTCTTGGTCCTTTACGGAGATGATTTTAAGGCACACGGAGCTGTCAAATTGTACAATATTTATTTCAAGCAGATTTCCTGATGAAGAAGTGGAAGATTTCAGCATGTGACTTGTTTGATGATCTGAATCTACACAGATGAGGGGAAGGAGACATTTCTCTCTTTACAGAGGCTGTGCAGAGGTGAAAGGCCAAGTCCTATGTCATGAAGAAGGAGCGGGGAGGCCCAGCAGAAGGATGAGCTCTTACCATAACAGAGAATGGAATCTCATCACTTCTGGCCACCTGCAGATGTTCATTGGAAGAACAGTTACAGATCTGGCAAGAGAAGAAGTGAAAAAGGGTCTGTTAGGAGCCAAAAAAGACAAGGACAGTCTTGAAGCAGAAGAGGAGTCTATGATGAGGCACAGAAAAATGAGCAGACATATTAGAAACACAGCTTGGCTGACTAGGTAGTTTGTGACTAAGCTGAAACACAAAAAGAGGGTCTAGAAGAGATAGGCATACAAGAAAAAACAAAGCTTGCCAGAAGCTGAAATGGACAAAGTGTGTGAAGGTCAAGACATCTAGAAAGACATCTAGAGGTATGTCAACTGTTAAAAAGGCAGTCCAAGAAAAAAAAAAAAATTGTCCTGTTGTCAGATGAGTTTGTGACCAAGTGACTACGGGTGTAGAAAAGGTATTCGGTGCCCTCTTTACTTGTAAGGTCTGCTCAGGCTGTCAGGCAGTGCCAAGAGCAGGGCATCTGCATGAGGGAAGACCACCTGGTACCAAGCTATTGTCTTCACTGGCAAGACAGAGTCTTCACTGACAGGGTGCAGATCAACATACCTGGGCAGGACTGGTAAGGAGTCAGCTCCAAGTTCAATCAGAAACTGCAGCCCAGATAGCAAGTCAGGACCAATGGGCAACAAGACTGAATGCACCCACAGTATAGCTCAAGTAAACACTGGATGTTCAAGACTGAGCCGAAAGGACCAAGGGTACAGCGATGGGGACTCAGGCAAGGTTGGACAATGAAGCGTATTTTTGCACTCAGGGCCCTTATACATGCATTTCAGATCTCAATGCTTAGTAAAAATGTTTTGGTAGAAAAGTACAGCCCACAATAAAGGATGGTCAAGTTAAGGTCTGCGTGCTTAAGTTGAACATGCCCACATTCACTGGACTGGATAGGATGTATCTGAAGGTGGCCTGGTTAATTTAATTTTGATGACACTCATATTAACTTAAAAAACAACAACAACAACAACAAAAACTAAAGGCTATACTGAAGGATAGACTTTTCTCAGTGGTCCACAGCAAAAAGGCAAGAGACAATCCATACAAATTGCAGCAGGAGAAATTCAGACTGGATTTCATGAAAACAGAATCTTCATAATTGGAGCGCCTAACTACTGAAGCAGGTTGCCTGGAGAGGCGGTGATATTTCCATCCTTGGGCAAGGCCCTGAACAACCTGGTCTTTGAAATTAGCTCTGTGTTAAGCAGGAGGTAAGAAAAAGTGATCTCCAGAGATCCTTTCCAAACTGATTGTTCTATGATTCCAGGACAGATTGGCTTTATAGCAAACATTTCCTTTATAAAGTTATCTTCATAAGCCTTTTCCCAGCACAAAAACTGAGAAAGTGAAAATAATACTGTTGAAATTTGGCTGGCTGAATTAATCATATACGTATTTAAAAGTGTAAAGTGGAGACATAGTTGAGCATATCTGAATCTTGTATGAAAATAGCAATATTGCAGTAAAACCTAAGAAAACATTATTGCCTATTATCCAAAAACTCGAACTGAAACAGATATTTCAAAGGTCAAACAAAATGTTGAGAATACAGATAAATGCAGAAAAGTGCTTTTTGCATCTGGAAGGCCTGAGAGTTAGTTTTACTATTTTGGTTCTTGCATTTGGCTTCAAAAATATACTTGTAGAAAGTAGAATCCATAAGAAAGTGATGAAACAGGTACATTTTCTACATAGAAAGATCAAAGATATTTGGGGGGGGGGGGGGTATATAATTCATCATTATTCATCATTATTCGTCATTCATCATTATTGGTATATTAGTATATCATTATTGGTATACCAATATATAATTGGTATAATATTTAATTGGTATAACCTATAAAAAACAGAAACAAGTTCATTTGGATACACATGTTCCTCTTAATAATTGATCATTTAAAATTGAGATTGAAATGGTTCATAGGCAGTTTTTTTTTTCTTCTCTCCTAATTCTGTATAGTTAAACAGGTTAGAAATTTTACTAGACCAACATGATCTGAAAGTGCTAGATTTTTCCTCTCAATTTATGCTTCCATAAGCATTAATTCTAATTTACACTCCCATTCACTGTACTTTGAGATAGACTCCAAGTTGGCTATGAAATATGAATGTCTTAGGAAAAGGTTGTATTGAATTTCTAGAACGATAAGGAATATGTGATTCTTTAAATACCTTTTACACAAGTCTTATAAATTAACTCTTTTTGTGCAGATATTGATATCAGAATATTGACAATCCAGAAAGTAGATCTGAAAACAAGAAATTATTTTAGAAGATATATTAAATTGGTGGTTTTATCTCAATAATAGTGGGAAATTTCTTTGCTTCACTTTGATCCAGAGCTGATGGCAGCTCTTAATACAGCTCTTACAGACAACTTTCAGGGATGCAGGGATTGTCAGAATAATATTTCTGGCTGCTTTACACAGTGTTTTCAAAAGTAATTCTGAATTGACAAGAGATTGAGAGATTGATAAATTTATTTATTATTATTATTTTTTAAGGCAGTCAAATTGCACTTGAGGAAAAAACAAGAAGGAAAAAAAAACAAAAGATGAAATACTGTATAAAAAGTTGTATTACTGAATGTATTTATTAATTTTAGCAGTATATATCTATAAATCATCCATGAATACAGGTAATCTGTAGCACTCCATCTGATTTGTATTTTCATTTGAATCAAAATACTTAGCATATACAGGATCAAATATTTTATAAGTGAAACTGTACCTTCAGAATTTAGAAGAGAGGGAAAACCCACATGAAAAATTTAAATAGACATACATACAAAAAGAAATGCATATGAACCTGTACTGCATTCACAGTGGTTATTTTAGCACCATCCTTACTGACCAAAATGTTGTTATTCCAAATCTCACATAAATATAAAAAATAATCTAAACACATAATATTACTGGAATAAAAATAGTTTCTGCACAGAAAATAAATGTCATCTTTTTTAATTAGTCAAATCAAAAAGACACATCACTTGTACTGGCTTGAACTATATGCTGATAATTAACTCTCTACTCAACAGATTTCCTAGAAATATGTGGTATTTTAATGTCTTCAATCTTATTTAATTCAGATTTTTTAGTTGTTTAGTGTATATAGAAAATAGTGACAGCACTGTTTTAAATGTAGAGTTTAGTAGGATAGACTAGGTATGGACACACAAATAAGAGTTTTTATCTGAATCAGCAACTTGTCTTATGTATTACTGAGGACAGTATGCAAATACATTCAGCATGGGAATTTAGAAAATGTTAAACATTACAACTGTCTCCACTTTGGTATAACTGCACCAGCACCTGCTTCAAAAACACTTTGTGTTTATCTATTGTGAAAATGCAGTATTACCAGCCCTCACATGACTTATGTAGTTCACAGCTGCAGAAATAGTTGTTGCACATTAGAGTACATCAAATGCTATGTCAAGAAAAGTGGTTTAACATTTCTTATGGAATAATTTTTAACTGTGCTTGGCAGGTAGAACTGTACTTCCTGCTAATGTGCAATATTTTGTATCGAAGTTTAAGCTAATACTGGGGGGACAAAAATGCATTTTGCTTGTATACAAATCAGAAATGTCAGAAGTACAAGCCTATAGCTGATCCAGCATGCTATAAGAATCAATCACAATGATGTCCATATGATGTCTCTTTCACTTTAAACATAGCTCCCAGCCAAATACACTCTCTCTTGCCTAGTCAGCGATGCTACTGAAAATACCATTTTCTGCAGCCAGAATAGTGATAATTTTACTTTTTAGAGAACTTCTCCAGCAGTTATTGCCGGTCTTTTAAGTCCATTGGACACTTTGTGTTTTCTTTTTGGCTCTAGATTTGCCACCAACCAGCTTCAGAGCTCCATGGTTAACTAATAAAAGTCTTTCCTTTATTTTTCTTTCTTTTTCTTTTCTTTCTTTCTTTTCTTTTCTTTTCTTTTCTTTTCTTTTCTTTTCTTTTCTTTTCTTTTCTTTTCTTTTCTTTTCTTTTCTTTTCTTTTCTTTTCTTTTCTTTTCCTTTCCTTTCCTTTCCTTTCTTTCCTTTCTCTTTCTTTCTTTCTTTCTTTCTTTCTTTCTTTCTTTCTTTCTTTCTTTCTTTCTTTCTTTCTTTCTTTCTTTCTTTCTTTTTCTCTTTCTTCCTTTCTTTCTTTCTCTCTCTCTCTTCCTCTCTCTCTTTCTCTTCCTTCCTTCCTTCCTCCTCCTCCTCCATCTTTCTCCATCTTCCTTCTCCTCCTCCTTCTCCATCTTCCGTCGTCGTCATCTTTCTTCTTCTTCTTCTTCTTCTTCTTCTTCTTCTTCTTCTTCTTCTTCTTCTTCTTCTTCTTCTTCTCTTCTTCTTCTTCTTCTTCTTCTTCTTCTTTCTGTTGGATGAAAATTTAGAAGCTGGGAAACATCTCAGAATGCAAGGACATCTTTGCTTGAACATCATGACATCTTTGCTTGAACATTCCTTTTGTACTAGACATTAAAAATTATTTTGTGTTCTATGTGTTTTGGATTCAATATAAACCTAGAAGACTGCACAGCTTGCTAATTTATCTATGCTTATTGAATTAGGGTTTCTAATTTCATTGTTTTCTGCTAAATTTTTGTGTGAATTAAGTTTCAGTCTTCTTACTTTGTTGGCTGCTCCATGCTATTGATTAAATCTTCTTAGAATGACTTTTATTATAAAGCTCAATAGGAATTGGTTTGAAAAATCCTAACTAGGACAGAAATATTTATTTATTTATTTATTTATTTATTTTAACCTCAAATTTCTATTAGAAAGCCATCTTCTCTTCTTTTCTTAGCAGTCTACTTCCTCAAACCCTGGAACATAGACAAGGATGAAACAGACAAATTAAAAGAGTTTAAAATAATTTCTAACTCATATAACTTGCTTTCTCTAGTGATATCACATTAGCATGGACATTTTTTCTTCAAAAAATGATGTTTTTATTTGAAATATTTTTCTTAAAGCTCCTCTTGGAGCCATTAATGAATATAGCTCAACATGGTAAAGTCTACTTTTCAATTTACTTTTTGCTTTTTTTTTCTTTTCTTTCTCTCTCTCTCTTTTTTTTTTTTCTTTCTTTTTTTTTAAGCAGTTAAATTTCATATTTCAGTGTTCTGATTGAAAAAATAGATTAAATGACATGAATACATAAGGAACAAATACATGCTAATTCTGTTGGTATTACTGAATTTATTGACTATAGATTAAATCTTATGCTATTTGGGACATAATTCTTTGAGAAAATAAATATAACTTTTAGATGTGGTTATATGAAATTAGAACAAATATCCATCTAAATAAATATTTTATGCTTACTGTGGCAATGGTAGACAGGGACTATAGAAATATAGACAAGGACTATAAAAATAGTTAGACAATCATTTTTTCCCCAGTGTATTCTCTCTCAGCTTTCAACAATTTGCATTTGGCATCCACTGAGTTAAAATTTCTAGTTATACCTTCATTTTTAAAAGCTATGGAGCAATAGATTTCGCTAAATTCATTTGATGTAATTTATACTTTTTAGTTTCACAATATCCTGTGGGAATTGATTTTTATGGCTTAAGTTAGATTATAATAGGGAGATTGGCTTCACCAAAATATTTTCTGAGTCCAATTCTGAGGTCTCCCTCAGCATATTTCACTGAACTTTAAAGAGAAGGTAAATATCACGTGAAAACACAATGAATTTCCTTCTGCTGGTAGATTTCCCACTGATCTGAGGCCTAACCCTTTGATGTTTTGTGGAAATTATTATTACGAATGTTGAAATTTTGAATATAATAATGACTAGATTACATTAAATTAAAAATAGAGCTGTTTGGGCTTTTTATGACCAAAAAAAAACCACCACCAAAAACAACAACAACAAAAACAGTAGGCTTTTTAACTCCAAGATGGAATGTCTGGTTTTGATGAGAAAGGGGAGAGGGTACCACACGAAAGATAAGCATCACAGTCTTTAATACCTTGCTTTAAATCAGGCAAGATACAAAATTGAAACAAAGTTGCTTATCTGAGTATAACAACCATCAAATAATTTATGTTTAGAGTACTTAATCACTTATTTTTATTAAACAGATTCCCAAAAGTCCTAGGTCAGTCTGTTTGTTCCTTTAGAGATTAAGTTTTAACCATTCTGTTATAATGATGTCCAGAATTAGAAAATCTAGCTCTATTCTGATGCTTTGCTAGTAAAAAATATAGATTGAAGACATTACTTGCTAAAGAGTTAGTATCAGTTAGATTAGAATTCTTAGGAAATATTTTTTGCAAGTATTTACTAATGAACAACAGCATAATAATTACTTAGTGCTGGTGAGGGATTTTTAAAATGGAAAACAGAAATTGAAACTGAAAATTAAAATGCTGCATGGAAAACATGCTCTTCCAAATTATTCTTGCTTCCAAATTATTCTTGCAAAAAGCAGACATTGATTCTAATAGTAAAGCTGTGCATAAAATGTAAAGATGAAACAGATTTTTTTTTTTATACAGTCCAAACATAATGGATTCAGTGACAAGGTTAACTGTTAGAGGTTGCTTGTGACTTTTGTATAAAAGCCTAGTAAATTGTCTTTTTTATACAGAACTCACTTTTTTTTTTTTTTTTTGATCTTGTCACTGTTCTCCTTCCTTTTCACCTTAAAATAACTTTTTCAAAGTCAACTTCTATTCTCAGTAGCTTTCAAGTAAACGTCCCCCCCCCCCCCCCCTTTTTTTTTTCTAATATATCAATCATTTTTAAGGAAGTAAGACAGTTTTTATGACAATTTTCACTTGATAGAAATAGCTGTATTTTTTCGGTCAGAAAAAGAAATTTCAGAAGAAAATCACTTTACCTCAGTAACTATATGAAATAAAAGCTTAAAAGAATATATTTACAACTGGGTTCGGTTCTTCTGGGTTCATAAGCAGTGTACATTGCAAATGACTGGAAATAGGTGGATTTATTTTTTTCAAATGTTCTAAATCCCATATACAGCCCAGTAACAATGACTTCTACTATTCCTGCTACAGGGCTGTGCCTTGAGCTGTGAGCAGAGGTCTCAGGGCTGGCCTGGGCTCCCCATGGCTGCAGCTGGGCTGAGCTGTTTCCAGGCCTGTGGGCCGAGTGCCTGCTGCCTCCCCTGCCTGAGCTGGGCTCTGCCAGTGCCTCCGTGGGAAGGGTCTGGCAAAGCCAGGGAGTAACTGCTCAGCAAACAAGAGCCCCTGGGGTGGGGGTGGGGTGTGGCTGAGCCTGGAGGAGGCCATGCTCACCCTGCTGGGAGCAGCTTGGGGTGAGGAAATACATAAAAATAAATCCGAGTAGCCTCTGTTACTGAGGAGGAGGGGACCCTCACCAACAGCACTGCATTTCTCCCAGGGAAGAACTGAGGATGTGGATGACATGCTGTGAAACCCTGACACCACTCAACTGAAAAAAGGCTATATCCATTGGCCTTATGACCTACTGGGACACTGGAGGTGTGAGCACAACACCAATGGAAAGGGGTAGATATTAGAAAGATTTTTCTTGTTTTATTTTAGATAATTCTAAAGGTATTATTTTTAATGAGTTTTTTCCTGTTCTAATTCGAACTATGATTGTTGTTATAACTGTACTGCTTGTTGCACTTCGGTTGGAATTATAACTTTTTATATGGGCTAACAATTCTTGGCTTGGTATATGTATTATTTTCTTTCATCCATAACAAAATTTGAATGTAACCCACCCCTTTAAAAAACACAGGGAACAACTGGGGTAATCAGGCATACTACTGAGAAGAATTCCTGGATACATTAAAATAGATAAAGTCTTCTTAGAGTCTTCATATAATTAATCTACAGATAATTCTGTTTTGTTTTACCACATTTCTAATACTTTAGACCTCAAAATAATTGAATCTCAAGAAGGAAAGTTCTACTTCAAAATGAGGGAAGTTCTCCAAACGTGAAATTGAATATTACTGTCATTATTAATTCTCTTTCTCCTCATTTCTTTGAGAAGTTTACTGAAAAGTTGCTTTTACAACATAAAAAAAAAAATTATACATGGAATGACTTTGAAAAGCATTTCATTGGGCTTTTAACTACCAGAGACTTTGAGATGAGCTCTCTGCAAGGAAGGAATTTATGGAAAATACAACCATGAAATCTGATCAAATTTTATTTTTGTTTCACCTTCTAGTGTCTAGAATGACATAGTAAAGGACAGAAAACACTGGAAAATATTTATCTTAAAAAATAGTAATATGAAGAAGCGTATCCTAATGGTAATGAAAACTGTGAAAGATCTTTATCTGCTATGGCATTGCAGAATGTCAGTAGGAAATGAATGCACTACAGTTACTGCTTTTAAAAATATGAAATTCTATAAACCTCATCACTGTGTTATAAGAAAATGCATCTGCTGAAAACTACAGTGTGCCTCTCACAGTTTCTATTAGTTGAAAATGCTTTTTGTTGTAATAGAAAACAATCCTGAAGTGTCTACGTAAATTGCTGACTGCTACATAAATTGCTGAACGGAAACCTGGAATTATTTCCAGTTAGAATTGACTGGGCAGTATCACATGAAATAAAATATGGTGTTTTTATTCTAACAATTAGTAGAAACTGGAAAGGACATCAGCCTTGCCCAAAGACGCAACATCAGTGATACTTTTACTGGGGTAGGCCACAGCTCAGTGCTGGAATCTTCATGAAAGATTTTAAACACTTAAGCTCCTCTGCAGTCCTATTACTTTCAGTTCTTGGAATTATTTGGTGATTAAAACTACAGAACTGTTTAGGAGAAAGTAAATACATTCTAAGAGAATGATAAGTGCATTCTGTACTGAAGTCCTTCTGCTTAATCACAGTATTCAAAAATGCATGTCCTTCTTCCTCAGAAAAAGTAACTGCATGAGATACCTTTAGAGCTCTGACTTTTTTTTATTATTCTTGGAGGACTTTTATTCTGCACCTTCTCAGCTGTGACATCAAAGTTCAGATCTTTAAGGAAATTTCCTGTGTACAGGGATGTCTCATCTGTCTCATGAAAAATTCCATTCTTCTAGGGAAAAGCAGTCAGGAATGTCATATGTGTCCTAGATCTCGGTGTTTCCAATATCTCTGGCACACCATACTGAGTATTGTGCAGAAAAGACCTTGAATACTTTGATTCCGTGGGGAATTTACAGAGCAACTTACAAGACACCTTTGATATGCTATGTCCCTGATAAGGTACCTTACTCGTTTTTCTATTAATTGGTTGAACTATTCTGATAAGAGAAAAAGTTTGTATATGGATATAGTCTTCATTGTAGGAAATAGGGAACTTAATCTTGGCCAGAATTTGCACAGTAACTAGTGTCAGAAAGGTCATCTAGGAACTGTTTGAATATGAATTGGATGGTGATGGATATGTCATAATTAAATGACATATTTAATGAGGGGAATTGGGGCTGACTGTTCATTCCTTAAAAAAAGTATTGTCTTTTGCCCTGTGGCACAGTTAATCAGGCACCTAATTCTGGTTAAAGAAAAAAAACAAAAAAAAACAAAAAAAAAACCACTCCATACCTTCAGTTTTATTCTTGTGGTTATTCTTGAAATAAGTTCCTTTAACCAGATCAGGTTCTTCTATTTTAACAATGGTAAGAATTGGCACTGGTTCCCTTCTTGATATTTAATGTTTAAATTAGAGTACAGTCGGGAGTCTCTGCCCCATCCTTTACCGCAAACTACAAACATCTCTCTGTTCCTCAGGTTTTTCCTGAAATTGCTATTTGATTTTTTCCACAAGAAGGGGGAAAAAAAAGGGGGGGGGGCGGGGGGAGAAAAGGAAATAAAATAATAAAACCATGAGGAATGTAGGTAAATTGAGCTGATATATTCAGTAAATACAGAAAGAGGAATTTTACATGCACCGGTCTCAGATAAGAAATTCATGCACTAAAGTTCATTGATTTTTTCAAGCAGTAAATTTAATTCTAGTCTAGCAAGAATTCCCACGTGAATTGTACCTACAGCATCAAATTGTCATTATTACTGTTCACTCCAGTAAGTGTAATCTAAAAAGAAGTTATGTAGTTGGTGTCTACTACAGGCTGCCTGATCAAGGGGAGCCTGTTGACAAGGCCTTCTTGCTTCAGCTATGGGGAGCATCACACTAGCATGCTCTCAGCCTGATGGGGGATTTCAATCACTTGGATGTGTGCTGGGAAAACTACACAGCAGGCTGTGAACAATCCAGGAGACTCTTGAAGTGCATTGAGGATAACTTCCTGGTCCAGGTATTGGGCAAACTCACCAGAAGAGAAGTGTTACTGGACCTGGTGCTCACCAATGCACCAGATGAACTCAACAAACAGGTTAAGAAGCTGTCTGGGCTATGGTGACCATGCCCTGATTGAGTTTGTGTTCTCAAAGCATACGAGCCTGTCTAAGAGCAAAGACAGGACCCCAGAATTTAAAAGGATGAACTTCCAGCTGTTTATAGACCTAGTGGATGAGATCCCCTGGGACACTCTCCTTAGGGACAGAGGAACTGATCAGACCTGTCAACTCTTTAAGGACACTTAGAGCACAAAACCTCTCCATCCCCATGTGAAAGAAATCCTGCAAGGAAGGCAGGAAACTGGCATGGACCAGCAAGGACCTGCTGGTTAGACTGAGGCACAAGAAGGAAATGCACAAGCAGTAAAAGCAGGAATATGTGGCCTCGGAAGAGTACAGGGATGCTGCCTGGATGTGCAGGGATGGGATCAGGAAAGCCAAGGCACAGATGGAACTGAGTTTGGCAAGGGAGATACAAAAAATACAAGAACAGTTTCTATAGGTACATTGGCCAGAAAAGAAAGGTCAAGGAGAGTGTACCCCCTCCAATGAATGAGAAGAGAGAACTGGTAACAACAGACATAGAGAAGGCTGATGTACTCAGCAAATTCTTTGCCTCAGTCTTCACTGTCAGTCAGGCTTTCCATATCTCTCCAGTCCCTGAATCATCAGGCATGGTCTGGGAGAGCAAAGTCCCTCCCACTGTAAGGAAATAGCGAGTCTGAGACTACCTGATGCAACTGAACAGGTACAAGTCTATGTGGCCCAATGATATGCATCCCAGAGTCCTGAGGGAACTGGCTGATGTGGTTGCCAAGACACTCTCCATCATATTAAAAAAGTTATGGCAGTCAGACAAAGCCCCTGGTGACTGAAAAAATGAAAACATTACTGCCATTTTAAAAAAGGGTGGAAAGAAGTAGCCCTGGAACTACAGACCAATGAACCTCACCTATGTGTCTGGGAAAAGCATGGAACAGACCCTCCTGGAAGCAATGTTAAGGCACATGCAAGACAAGGAGGTGATCTGAGACAGCTAGCATGACTTCACCAAGGACAAATTATGTCTGACCAATCTAGTGGCCATCTATGATGGAGTGATTGTTGACACATGGAAGACCGACGGATGTCATCTATCTGCACTTCTGTAAGGCTTTTGACACAGTCCACATGACATCCTGGTCACTAAACTGATGAGAGATGGATTTGAAGTGTGGACCATTTGGTGGATAAGAAATTGGCTGGACAGCTGCACATAGAGACTTATAGCCAATGGCTCTATGTCCAGGTGGAGACCAGTGACAAGTGGTGTCCCTCAAGGATCTGTCTTGGGACCACTGCTGTTTAGTATCTTTATCATTGACAGTAGGACTGAGTGTACCATCAGCAAATTTGAGTGGTGCAGTTGATACAGCAGAAGGAAGGGATGCCATCCAAAGGGACCTGGACAAGCTAGAAAAGTGGGCCCATGTGAACCTCATAAAGCTCAGGTCCAAGTGCAAGTTTCTGCACCAGGATCAGGGCAATCCCAGCCATGAGAACTGCATGGGAGAAGAACTCATCAAGAGCAGCCCTGTAGAGAAGGGGAGTTCTGGGGGACAAAAAGTTCAACATAAGCAAGCAGTACGTGCTTACAGCCCAGAAGGCTTCATGAACAGAGGTGTGGCCAGCAGGTCGAGGGAGGTGATTGTCCCCCTCTACTCTGCCCTTGTGAAGTCCCATTTGGAGTAGTGTCCTGGGGTGGGGCCCCCAGCATAAAAAATATGTGGACCTATTACAGCAGATCCAGAGGAAGACCACAAGGATGATCAGAGGGCTGGAGCACCTCTCCCATGAAGACAGACAGATTGCTGGGCATGTTCAGTTTGGAGAAGAGAAGGCTCTGGGGAGACCTCGTTGCGGCCTTTCAGTACCTAAAGGGGGCTTATAAAAAATGGAGAGTGCTGTTTTATGGAGTGACAGAATATTGTAGAGGAAACGTACAAAATCATCCATTAACAAAATTTCACACATTTTATTTCTGTTTTTATATTTATTGTTGCCATTCCAGTGGCCACATTTACTAATTCATCCTGAATCTTTTCTATGATATCCTAACGAAAGTTTGTGTTGAATCTACTTACAGAATATACAATGTATTCATATAGTTCTCTTCAGCCCAGTAGAAACTCCACTTAGATCATGTTTGGAATGGAGGGGAAGGAGGGAATGAAAGAAGGAAAAGGAAAGGAAATTTGCTTTTTCATTTCTGAGATATTCAGCACCTTTGATAGCACTGGGCTCTAAGAATCTGCTGCTCTTGCCTTCTTACTTTTGTTCTCAGTACTCTCATATGCTCCTGATTCTGTGCAGCAGATTACATTATATTTCTTCCTGCCATCTGTTACATCTCCGACTGCAACTGTGAAGTATTTCTAATATACTGCTGTACAGAAAGACCTTGCAAAGTCAAGTATACAGAGGTAAATATACCTGTGTTCAGAGAGAATCACTTACTGTCTTTGATGTCTTACAAATGGAAGAATCGATGAAAATAGTTATTCTTACTGTTTTTCAGCAAAACTGAAAGGTACATCTAGAGGTACATCTATTGTTCTGTACCTCTTCATTTATCTCAAGCTTGTGAAAATTTCCAAATCCCCCTAAAAATGGGGACAATTAAAAAAAAAAAAAAAAAAGTCAAGTCAATTGCCTTAGTTTAGTCAGTTATTTAATCAATTGTATTATACTTTGTGTTAAGGAATGATACTACTTCAGTAATTCAGTGCAATGATAAACAACAATAAAACAAGGTATAGCTGAATCAGATTATTTGGATATTACTAACAGTCTCACTGGTGTAGCCTTAAATTGAATACTGGCTTCCTCCTTGAGAATCTAAATAGTTCTGTGCTTGCAAACCATGAACTGTATCTAAGGAGTGTGAGGGAAGGATCTTGGAAGGCAACGCACATACCAGCTGCATAAGATGTGGACACTTCCTACAGGCTTTAGTTTAGTTGGTTCTGAGCCAAGGAGCTGACACAATCACCAGAATATAATTTCTGATCAATCAATGCTTCTTCATAAAGTCTCTTCAGGACTGCACTGCAAGTAAAATGGAACTCCAGAAGCACTCTGATTTGAATAATAACTTGTGCACAAAAAATAATCATGTATGTATAGAAAATAGGCTCATGTTTTCTCTACCCTCAATTTCTAGCATATTTGCAAATTAAACAGTTTAAAGAATGTAGCTCAAAATAGCCTTTTTTAGTAGCAGTTTCTTCTCTGGTACATTAATGTATCAACTTCCAGATACAGAGCTATAATTCTCAAAACATTCATTTTCCTCGAGAGCAAGATATCCCAGATTTACGAAAATACAGCCGCAACAGTAAGACCAATGGTCATATTCTGACAAGCAAACAGAACCAAAAATATACTGTGAGCATTTGCATTGTGTAATGAATAATTCACTTATCTTTCACCTGTGGAATTCTAGAGAAGGAGAATTCATGTTTCAAGATGAATTAAGTTTGTCTAGTTGACTCATCAGTGAAAAAATCGTTCATTTGCAAAATAAACATAATCAGCGGCTTTTTTTTTTTTTCCACCAGAGGTAAAATTAATTGATGTATTTCGCAAGTAAATGAAGTAAATCAGGAAAAATAAGAGAATATATAGAGCTCAATAACAGTAGAAAAAATAAACAATAATTAAAAAAGATACACACATGAGAATTCTCTATTATTCATGCTATTAACATCCATACTGAGTTTTCTAAAGGCTGTCATTTAACACATTTTGAACAGTTTATTATTTCTAATTGCTCAATCTAATTTTTCAGACATTCAGTCAGAGAAAAAAATGTTTTGCCATTTGTCAGAATTAAATTAGATCCTACAATACATTTTTAGCTCTATCAAATATTTTTCAATACATTTATTTTGTTAATGGGTTTGGTGATCTTTGGAACAGTTTTCATTAGAAATGTGTGGGAGAAAAAAAATCACGAGCATTTGACTAAGTGCTAAAAACTTGGAAAAATGTGATTAAATTTCTGTCTTGAGTAGGCTTCCGAAACCATTGCTCTGTTTTCTATCATCTCCCTTGCATAGCACAAGCACCAAATATCTTTAATTGCCAGTCCTCATGATTCTGCATTGTTAGTGTAGTATATTCACTATTTAACCTTTGTCCCCATGGTTGCAACACTGTGTGCAAGAGTACTCTAAGAGATCTTTCCTGTAAGAATTCTTATCTAGGACGCACTATAAATATACATCTAAAAGCATCCTTAAATATTATATAAATATCTCAGGCTCAAAGAGATGCTGTAGAAGAGATTCAGGCCTCTGTGGCAGCATGCCTCAAACTATCATGAAATAAGGGGATTTAGAAAGGACTGCTCATATCTGCAAGAACATAGCCTGGCATTTTGGTGACAGTTCAAAACCCCAGGCAGCTCAACTCAGAGAGAGCAAAGTAAAGCAAAACAAAAACTAAGCTAAAAGCTGACTATGTTAAAGATTATGAGAAGAATCATTATGAATGAGGGTAGTGAGGCACCATAACAATGGGATAAGCACTGAATCAGGTGGTATGTCCATCATTGCATGTCAGTCAGTCTCTTAACAGAGCTAGAACTAGATTTGAGCAATGAGGATTTAAGTCGCTTTGCTTGAGGTGGCTCAAGGAACGGAGATCATCCACCCACCTGGATCAAAAAAACAAAACACACACATCTACTTTCTCCTTTTTTAACATAATATATTTAGATTCAGAGCAATCATTCTTAGACTGAACAACTGCTTCCTGTTCAGGGTTTGTGCACCCAATATAGAATCATAGAGGTAATTCGGTTGGAAAAAGCCTTTTAGATCATCAAGTCCAACCATACAGCTAACACTACATGTCCACTGCTAAACCATGCCCCTAAGTGCGACATCCGTATGCCTCTTAGATAAATCAAGGGATGGCAACTTCACCACCTCCTTGGGCAGCCTGTTGAAAAAATTATTCCTGATATCATTTAATTCTGATATCATGATAATCTAAACCATCCCTGGTGCAAGTTGTGCCCATTGCCTTGCATCCTATCACTTCTCACCAGGGAGAAGAGACTGACATCGTCCCTGCTACAACCTCCTTTTGGGTAGTTACAGAGGGGACAGATATATATTATTTACTCCCGCTCCCCCAGCAATACAGGCTTTGAAAATTGACAGTGTTATAGTTGTACCTAAAACTATTTTTCTATTTTATCCAGTGTTTTGCTTAATGCAAAATTATAAATGGTGCTAGGAGCAGAACCCAGGATTCCTTTCTTCCAGGTGAAAGCATGTGTCAGGGAGTTACAACACAGCAATACTTACTTGCTTGCTCCATCTTTCCAGCTTCATTAATTTCATGCTTATATCTGCACAGTTATATATCTGCACAGTTATAACAGGAGAAATAGAGAATGTGTGTATTTAGATTAACATCTGGTTTTACAATTGGAATATTGTCCTGGAAAGGAAAAAAGTAATTTTTTGTTTGTTTTAAGTTAAGGACAAAATATTTTTCATACCCATGAAATTATGTAAGAAGTGAACAATTCATCTTCTCCTGTATTTCTGAATGAAAACAACTATTAGTAGTACTGCCTGCATGAAACTTATTTTTTTAATATGCCTGATCAGTCAAGTTGGTGAGGAGTTATAAGTCAAGGTTTCATGAGAGACCCTGTTTTATGCAGTTTTTGCTTACAGTTACTTTCTACTCTCGAACTTCCCAATCAAGAGGATGAGTTCATGCCTTCTGGGGCAGTATGATGACCCAGACTGGATAGTTCACCTGGATTTAAAAAAATGCATGGAGGGCTACGTTTGTTTGTTTGTTATCTGATTTAGTTTTAACCCAGAACAAATCCCAGGCTGGTTCATCACATACAGATATATTGACAGTGCTGAGGGCATATCACGGATTTGGGAATGGACAGTGAGGAAAGGTAGGAGAATTTAAGCAAGCTTTGCTGCTGAAAGAAATGATTAACCAAGCATGCCCTCAGACCCAGCTTAGATGGTATTTAGATAGTTTTGGCCATCATCAAACTTCTTATGTTTCGAAATGTGGAAAAGATGTTGTATATTATCTATATTTAAGTTGAAGTTGATGTGAGTAACTTAAAATTAAATAGAGCTTCTTGCTAAGAGAAAAAAATACAATATATTGTATTAACATGTGTGTTGATGGAAATGTGAAATAAATGGACTAATTCACAGTCAACAAGGATGAGTTCCTAAAGGAAATCAATAGTTTTCAATTTGAAAGGGTAAACAAACATGTTCCTGTACTTCTGGGTGCAAACCTGAGGGGACACCATAAATTATTTTACTGTGGAGTTTATTATACTAACAAATTAAAACTATGCATTTCCTTCACTTCACTACACATTTTACTCTTACTCAAGTAAAAAGAACTGTCACGACAGCTTTGAAACATATTTTTTTTTGGTATTTTGTCATGTCACTGTCTTTAAAATATAATTATCTATCTCTCTAAAGATAATTTTTTTAGCTTTCTGAGAAAGACCAAAAAGTAAGGCACCCTTGTGAAGATTATCCCTAATTGAGATTTGGATCCACATTCACATGATATCTAAGCACAACAGCATCAATTACCTCTTTCTATAATTCATTCACATTGTGATTTAGTATTAGAAAGAAATGAATTACTTCAATGGATGCAAAATTTAGCAGCTTAAGAAGATACTTTGACGCAAGCGTTTAGTGACTGCAGAATGGCAAACCAGTATAATCCATAAGTTTTTCAGTTTTTGTTTTTCTTCCAAGTTTATTAATTTTTAAACAGTTCCCTCTGGGCCGCAATATTGCACTCAGAACAGTAGCTTATGGTTATAAATAAACACTTGTAGCAACACACACAAAATTCATTAAAAAAAGGAAACAAATCTTGATGAGTTCATGACTTTAAAAAGACAAATCATTATAAGAAATAAGAGTTGTTAAATGGTTCTGACAAAAAAAAAAAAAGATTTTTAATCTAACTTTGGCAGGACTAGAAGTACTTTTGTTTTCTTCTTGCCCCTTTCTAAGGTGCTGTAGTCTCCCTGCTTTGGAATGAATTTACAGTTGTTAGAAGTGAAAGTGAAACTATAATAAGAAAAGTTATCTTAATCTGTGCTCGTTTTCAATTAAAAAAAATCCATTTATTGTATGTAACGTAGTGTTTTCATGTTTCAAGATTCTGAACTTTATGCAATGTACCATTTATTAATTAAAATAGTCATAAGTCTTTATGGATAAGCGTTCCAGAGATGCTCAGTAGAAGTCTTGTTTTAGAACAAAGAGATTTTGTAACTTTTGTAGCAAAGAGGTAACAGTATTTAATCTGTCATTATATATTCATGAAGTAATAGACTTTCTTCTGCCAACCTAATTTCTTCAGACAAGAGCAATTCACAAGAAAGGCATATTATCAGTAGCTTAACACCTGCTGCTCCATGTATATTATTCCTTAGTGTCTTCTTAGTGATATATAGCAATGTTATTTTATTTCGTTAAAGCTACACAAACTGTTTTGCTAACGACAAAATAAAGCAAGCTTTATACAACTTCCTTTTCCATTTGCTGACTGCATGAAAGAGAAATATTATAGCAAATAGCCTTATGTGCATGTGTCTGTAATTTTAGCATCTGCTCTTGAATTATTGTGTGTATTTCACAAACACACAGCTGAACAGATTTTCAAATAAGGATTCCATTTTTACTTGGGCCTCAGATCTTAGAAAAAGTTTTAAAGAGTCTCAGTTTGTTGAGACTTATCCTTCCTAAAAAGTAATGTCTTCAAAATTATATAACCACAAACATTTCTATGAACAAAAACACAAGAATCTAATCTTTCAAACTATACAAATAAAACACACGTGGATAGAAATTGGGCTTTATGTTTAAAGTAGAAAAACTTATAACTTTAGAATGACCAGTTATTTTACCATTTATATGCAAAATTATATATGTATATATATTTATGCACACACAGCCCAAAGATAAAGAAATCTAAAATACATTGTTACGTTTGTATCTGTACACATTTCTCAAGAACAAGCATTCTGTTGTTTATTCTCATCATTTTTTCTCTGAAAGCTCTCAGATTTTTTTATCATCTTTCCTACATTGCAAATCTGAACATGGATTTTCATACTCACCTCACTTCAAAGCAATAAATAAATAAATAAATAAATATCTTTACGAGCAAAAGGAAAGAAAGAAAGAAATGTCCCAGTGGGTATGAATCCTTCTATACTACAGACTGGTTGCAAAGTCAACACACATACGGACCTGTTTCTAACCACAATCTTCTGCTCAGCCAATCTTGTTCCTAAAAGTAGTGATAGACAACAGTAAATCAGTACTTACCAGAACAGAAGATGAGAGATATCAACATATTTCCTAATTTTGGAATGGAAAAAAATTCTCTCTCTCTCCCCTTTTAATTTTTTTTAACTACCAGTATTGAGAAAGATTTAACATATACACATTTTTCAGGGCACTAATTACATGCATATGAGATATTCATTTGTTTACTTTTTCTGTATGTAATACTAAGAATGTTATTTGCAGTTTGATAAATGTATTGAACTATTGCTTGATTTCTACTTAAAGGAATTTGATTTTCACTTTTTTATTTATTTATTTATTTATTACTAAAACTGCCTTTTTTTTTCTTTTTTTTTTTTTTTTACTAAAACTGCTTAACTTTTCAGCTTGCTACCAAATCCCAAACAAAAGACAATGTTTACCATGTTTACCATCAAATCATACAAATTCAGTAAATTACATACAGGTTCAACTGGAGGAGGCTAACAAATGTTGCAATTATGCTTGCCACCCGAAAAATAAAGCATTACATTTTAAGACAGTTACAGCACAAATAAGAGATCAACCTTGAAATTTTCTTTGTGGCCAAAGTTTTGAAACCTGACCACCTAAAATTAGAGGTAATTAGCTGCTGTCCTATACCAAACACTCAAACAAACAAATGTTAACAGTCCAGTTTTCATAGGTGCCAGATATTCTCAATGTCTGGCAAAATAACAAACAAACAAAAAATGTTTGACACCATGAATATTTGGTTCACAACTATGTAACTAGTTTCCTTTCTCTAGTACTCCTGTTCAATACATGTGAAATTGAGAACAGAGTTCAACACACAGTTATGGAACCAAGTCTACAACACTCTGAACTAAGATCACCCTTGGAAGAGATAAAAATAAACCCAAATATTGGGGAACTTAATACTTGTTGTTACTTGTTTTTTTCTCCCTTTTCAAAATAACTTTCAGTAGACTTCATCTCCAAAGAATTAATCAAATTTTAAATTCATTTGAAATCTGGTTGGCTTTATGAAAACTCAGGGCTTTATTGGAGGCATTTGCATTAAGACATTAGGTGTTCATCATTTTCCTAAGATCTTTGAAATTACAATCTATTTTTGTATACACATCATTCAGCTAGGCTATTTTCTTCAAGAATACTGCTTTAGATTTTATTTATTTATTTATTTTTAAACATAAGGCATTATGTTACATATCAACCTGTCTTCATCAAAAAGTGCTAATCAAATCCCTCATGATACCTAGCTTAGTCTTCTGATGCAGAGTATTTGTACCATCCTCTTCAAAGAAATATTTTAAAATATTTTCTTATAAACTGCTTGGAAAACAAAACAAAACAAACAAAAAACAACCAACCAAAAACAACCAACCCCAACCCCCCCCAAAAAAACAACAAACAACACAACTCTCTTTTATGTTGTGTTTATGTGTATACTTAAATAATTAATAGAATACTTTTTGGCTTGTGGGGGAAAAAAAGCTTATGGAGGAAAAAAAAAAAGATGAAGCTGCTAGAAGTAGCATTTTAACTTTTGGCAGAACAAGATGATTTATATAAATATTATTTTTTTTTTTTAAGAAGTCTTTGAGCCACCAAAGCAATTCCATTGCAACCTTAAATAAATACTATTTCTTTAACTTCATTTTTATTTACAAGGTTCCAAAAATATTGTTACACATAAATAAGAATATTAAAATACTTTAGACTGATTAAAGTATTTTAATATCACCAGGCCCTTGATATCAGCTGATTCTGGAACTGCCTGTGCCATAACACACTCATAAAGACAATTGAAGAAGACCAAAGTAGACTTTTCTTCCACAGGGTTCATATTCCAAATCCTTGTTGTTTAGCAATTCCTTCTTTTTTTTTTTTTTTCTCCTTTTTCCCTATGCTGAAGCGTCTGATTCCCATGACAACTCATGATAAAAACAAAAACAACCATCTAAAGGCTTGTTATTTGCAGCTTTGTAAACTTTCCCTTAAGCTGCTGAGGCAGCATTTTCCAGAGACTCTGTAGCAGTATTTCCCTTGCTGTTCTCCTGCTGTTGTTCATGTTCTAATTCTTTTGGCCTTGTAGCTGCAAACTCCAATAGTGCTGTTATGATGGGTTCTCATGGGAGGTAACTACCAGTGGCAGGAGAATTACACATCTTCCCCACCCCTCTTTAGCTCTTTATTTGTAGTTTTTATGTTAGAGAAAACCAAAGACGAGGTACAAGAAAACAACAGTCATGTAACTACTTGACAATTGTTCAAAAGTTTATGTGCAGAAATGCTTAACAACCATTCTGCAACACTTGCCCCTGCTTGCATGGTCCAGCCAGCACCAGCAACATCAGAAATAAGAACAGCCAATGAGGACTGGAGTGGGATGTTGGGCCTGATCAAAAGCACTAGTAGAAAACATGGTGACAAATTATCATCATTACTGCCATCTTCACCATCATAATCTGTTGCGCTGGAGAGTGTCCTGTCACTGCTCTTTGAAGATGACCACAGGGCAGCTCCCTCTCCCACTCCCCCCTCCTCTTTCCTTCTCCCTCCCATTTCCTCCCTCTCCCACTCTCTCCATTCCTCTCCCTCCCTGTCCCTCCCCCTCCCCCCCCCCCCATTCCTTTTCCTGTCCCCTCTACCCCCATTCCCCTCCCTCTCTTACCCCCCCCCCCCCCCCCCCCCCGGCCTTTTCTCCCATTCCCCTGTCTCTCTCCCTCCTTCTCCCTCCTCTCTCTCCCTCTCCCTCTCTCCCAACCCCTCCTTCTCCTGTATTTTTCCTCAAAGGAACTTCTGCTGTTGGAGTCGATGTATGCCATAAGCTAGATACCTCCAACAATTTGTATTTGTACATGTAAACCTGCTTCAGCACTCTTCATGCCACTCTGGCATTCAGAAAGTCCTTCATAATTGTCTTATCAAATTTAAAGGTGATGTCAACAAGCACTATTCATCTTCATGACACCAAGTTAGGATACTGGAATGGCCTGTCTTGAAGAAAACACTTATAGTTTTTATGTAACCTCAACACAACGCAAAGGAAGAGACATGATTGCATGAGCATAAGCAACAATAGAAAGGTGATGAGAAGGAAAAATTTCCAAATATGTTCAATATGCTGTCAGATATTTAAATTTATATGCCAAATATCAATGAAGTTATAAATAAGTTAGAAGTTATAAATCTGCACAGATATTAGTTCAGTGAGTACATTGTGTAACATTTTATTGCGTAACATGGTAATGCTTTAAATGGTAGAAGTGCTACTAACTTCAAAAGAACACATTAAGGAAAAGGATAGAAATATAAATTCAGAGAAATCCAGAAGGAGCAGAGACAAATTCAGTCACTGGGAGTGAACAAGAATAGGGTAAAAAGGAAGATGATACTCAGCTACAAAGATTAGAAAAGATAAAAAGCACCCAAATTATCACAAACATACTTTACGTGTATTCTATGGCTGAATTTATTTAAGAAAAAGAATCAGGGATGAATGTAAGATTAAAGACAGAGGAGGAGGAGCTGTTTCATAAAAAAGAAAGAGAGAACGTGTTATGAAAACCTTTGGAGTAACGCAGAAGAGAACGGGTAGGAAGGAGAGTTTTCTGAGAGAGATGAAAGCCAGAAAGAGCTAAGGATTGTTTAACACAAAAGTTCTTTCCTGAGACTGAATTATTTTTTTTTTTCTTTTGTAACTGTATTTCTGAATTTGTAATCAAGACTTTGCCCTTCCATTTTATTCACATTAAACTTCTTAATTTAAACTTGTACAGTGCTTAACAGAAATTTCTCAGGCAGTCAAAAAGCTTTTTTCAGTGAAAGAATTCTAAATTAGATGAATAAAGAGACATACTGACATGACTGCAACTCAAGAGAAACATAAGAATTCCAGAGGCTGGCAAATATTAACCACTCACCTACAGCAAGACCACAAAATTCATAAGTAAGTCACCAAAATTGAGGTAGAAGCATAAGAGACTTGAGCCTTTTCCATTTGCAAAAAGTGAAGGGAGAAAAAGGGTTATAGACAACACTACAGACTGCCATGCTCAATGTCAAACAGTGGCCTAATTGTCAGAATAGCAAGAAATTTTAGTTTCTTGACTTAAACTTAACTGCGTGTCTTATTTCATATTTCTGACCATTCACAGTCCTACTAATATTGAATGACAATATTTTGGAGGGCTGTGCAGCTACAACCTGTAAGCACCATTCCAATAAATATCTAATTCTAAATATAAACTGGAAGAGCAAACAGTCATTGGTACTATTTCAGTAAATCAGATTCTTGTTTAAGAGTGAGAAAGTGACAGTTTCATTCCAGAGTCTTACTGATAGAGTTATACATATCAATTACCAATGACCAGCACAATATTAAGGGCCAGACAAGGGATGCAAAAGTCTATGTTACATGTGGACAGATAGATAGAAGAGGAGGAACAGGTGGAATCAAGATGTGCACCCTGATTTCTGGAAAACAGCACATGAGAATGCAGTTTCCTGGAGCCAGTCCAGAAAATGACCACTATTTTATCAGATAATTCTGCCTAACCAGACTGAATTTCCCTCAGCACAGACATGTATGAGCAGAGAACAGGGAGGTCCTTCTGCTTAGGGACAGCCCTACAAATAGTTACTGCAATACAGCCAGCAAGAGTTTATGCAATGCACTAGGTTTTCCATCAGTAATGGTCTGTGCATCTCTAGTACTGTTGATAGGACTATAGCAATTTGCATCAGTTGCAATTGGATTCCTGATATGTTACCCATAACTGTCCCAAATTCAGTCAGGAAATGGTATAGTTCCTTACTGCTCCTACTGTGCTCATATGCCTGTTGTATCTCAGCTTACATTGTCATTTCTTGAAAAGCCTTTTTAAAAAAAATAAATAAATCAATATTTACATTACCATGAAACTGGAATGCCACATTAGAGAAAGAAATTTTGACATGTATTGACCTACATCTGTCTTTTCACACACTGAGCATCAAGAACATTTTTAAAAAACAGCATTTTGTAGAGATTAGAAATGCTTTTATGACCATAGAGATAATTGCAGGCATAGCTTTGGTATAGCATGTTGGAGAGAGGCTGCTGTGATAAAGTATCATAGCTGGAATGGATTAAACAGGGCCATCAGAGTAAAAGGAAAAAAATAATGTGAATACTATATGAAAGTCTTTACAGAGATAGAAAAGAGCAGAAAGAGTAAGAGTGCACAAGGTGCTACTATATCAAGGACTTCATTATCTAAGTATTAAGAAACTTCTGCTCCAAAGTCTTATGCTCTGCAGCAAAAGGAAGTGTTTAAACACCCAGGTACATCAAAAGGAAGTGAGAGAAGGGATAGAAATGAGATCACCACTCTGTCTGAAACTTCAAACATTTTCCACAAAGCAGAATCACAGAAGTTCTGAGAGCCAAAGGTAAATGAAGAGCTGCAAAATATTGTGCTCTGCAGCAAGAGAAAAATATTAAAATATTTTGGCCCTTCCATTTTAAATGCAGATAATAATGAGACAGAAAATTAGGACTGTGGATGTGTGAAGTTAGCAAAGATCCATCGTTATAAAAAGAAGCAATATGCACAGCTAAAATTAAATGATCCAACCATCAGAATGATAGACCCTGGAATTTGGAGTCTACATGATTCATAGTTTCACTCTGATTAAAGCTACATATTTAGAGGACACCAGATGTGTTTAAAAAACAAAATAAAACAAAACAACACATCCAAATTGAGACCAGTCTCCCCCTTTCACTTTTGAATTTTTGTGTCACTGTATAACTCCTATGGAATGCCAGTAATTGTTACCTGTGTCCTGAACACAGATCATTCTCCTACTTAGATTTTTCAGTTGTACTTTGGGTTTTCTCTGATTCTTTCTGAGATTTTGCTTTAATGACTTCCAAACCTTTGTAACACCTAATGGACCGAACTGAGCAGTTGTTCCTTTGAGCAGATTACTTAGTAGTAAGTTTTCTTCCTCTCTATCCTGCACACCCCAAATGCTATTTCAGCATAACAAATCTCTTCTATCATTCAGCCTTTTACACCTAAAGGGAGGACCCTACATACATCCTCCCCACTCCTGGGACTTTGGCTACTGGGGCCTTGTACCAAGCAAGGACAGCTGGTGACTGGGGAGAGGCTCTCAGATGTTGTGGGTCAGCCACGGCCAGGGCTGATCCCTGCTCTGGGGAGCCATTTTTAGCTCAGGTTCTTACCTTGGGCCCACCTGAACTACAACTTCCTCTGCCTTGCAGCCATGTGCCTGCTAAGCTGGGCCCATCTGTGGACTGGTTACCCTAGCCTGGCCTTGGACCTACCTTGTCAACACGGACTGTTCAACTGAGCTGGGTTCCCAGAGTCCTGTCCTGTTCCCTCTCTCAGGAGCTGTTGGATGGGGTCCAGATAGTGAAGTCCCTGCTCTCTGATAACTCAGTTGCTTTAGTGAAATCTATTTAATTCTTCAGGTTTAATCAACCTCAGAGTGCTCCTGAAATCAAATTTTTACAACTTTTTTTTTTTTTTTCCTAACTAAGGAAAAAAATGCCTCCCATTGAGTCGTATGGATTCTCTCTCTCTCTCTTTTTTTTTTTTTTTTTTTTAATTTATATGCTGATAATGCCCAAAGGATCTAAGATGTCTGCAATAATATATGAAAGAATTATTATTTGGGAATCCACTTAACTTTTAACATACAGAAGTTGGCTAAGTAAACTATTAGTACAAAATGAATTTTGGCTGAGGGGGGATTCCCACTTATCTTTCTTGACTACATGAAAATCAATATGACAACCTTAGACACAAATATCTAGAATCAGAGATACCTCTGTATTTTTTCCCCAATGCAGTCAGTGATGGTTTCAGAATGTCTTAAAAAATACATGAAGTATTTGCCTATTTTTGTATCAGTCATTTGTCTCACCTGTTATTGCAAACTAACAAGTTTTTTGTTTGTTAGTTTGTTTTTCCATGAAATTAAGCTCTGCTGCCTACAGATTAAATGGCCAAAGAATACTGACAATTAGATATCTCTTTACATAGTCAGGACATCCTTATAAAAACTGCCATAAAAACTAAGGAGAGACATAGTTCAGCAACTAAAATTATTGTCCAGTGTAGCAGTCATGCTTAGAACACACTATTTAGTTGCAAGACAGACAAACATTACTGCTGCACCTTACCTATCCATCAGTTGAAGGACAGGTATACATAACTTGCTATCCTTAGCATGGCTGCAGACATTTGAAATGAAGTGCTATATGAGGATGCATAACTACAGGCTTCCAGGAGAGACATAAAACTCTCTCAAAATTTAAGAGTGATATTCAGGAATATAGTCAGCACACATAAATCAGTTTTGATCATTATCAACCACATTTTGAAATGCTCCTAGAGGTAAGTATGCATATGCTGTTGCAGAATCCAATTTTCTTCCATTTTTTCCACATTTTTCTTAGGAACAAAAATCAAATATATGAGGCTAACTACAGGACTTAAATAGTGTTAGAAAAGGGTTAACTGCTCTGTCCTGCTCTGGTGTTGTCTGATCTGCAAGGAAAGAGTTAACTCTTCTTCCTGGAAGCCAGGAACTGATCACTTTGTCTGAGAGCTGTAAACAAAGGCCTAAGCATTTTTGTGCGATGCTTGCAAGCAACAAACAGATTATGTGCCAAAACACCAAAAACCCTGTTCTGAGGTAACTTCAATTCTGGAGATGAGCAAGGTCTCAAGGTGACACAACACAAGAAAAGACTGGAGATAACCTTAGGCCTGCACCTGTCCCATGCTGGAAACTTCACTGTGCATGGTAATGAGTAAAGATGAGTTAGGACAAATGAAATGATATAATTTGACATGTTTGCATAGCATTTTCTTGCAAATTAAATAATAAGCTACTGCAAATTTTAGGGGGGTTGGTGGGGTGCCCTCTCCCTTTCATTTCCCTAATGGAGAGGAGGTGGGTCTCATGGTCATGACTAAACCCTAGCAGAACTTTGTAAATCTGCTTGGGTCCTCTTTCCTCCTCATGGTACACGAGTCAGTTTTCTGTCTCTAGCTGGAGGGAATTTGATATTAAAGCCAAAAAAATGTGGTTTATAAATCTTTATCAAGACATAATCTTTATTGCCTTACTGAGGAAACAAAACAAAACTTTTTCTGCAAAAACTTACCATTGCCTGCTCTTGATTTGGAATACCATCACCAACAATCTTTCATTACCAAAACAGCAACTATAATACTTCCTGTATAAGAGACCTATGACACCTTTAGACAGAAAATAAGAAGGTTATTATTAAAAGCTTTTTATCCCCAGGAGGATCACACTAATTTTGTCATTTTAATTCAAAAGTTCTTTTATTACTTTTTTCTCTCTCTCTTTTTTTTTTTTTTTTTAATTTGTTGTGTTTTTCTATTCTTTCAGCACTAGCTGTTATTGTGATTTTTCCATGGTCCTAAAGACAAAAAAAATCACTAAACATACAATATATTTTTTTTAATACATGTTCAATATTATAAATCTATTTAACTTTATACTACTGTAAAATGGTTAGCCTTTCTGATCATTACATGCAGCAAGTACCATGAAAACGTCAGTTTATGGAATCCATCTGGCAACCAGAGCACTCAGATAAGCAAGACAAAAAACAATATAAGCAAATATCTCTCTAGAATTACTTCCTTCCCTCCCCCTTTCCCCCAATTATCTTTTTTTTTTTTTTTTTTCCTTCTTCTTCATAGACAGATGATTAACTGTCTCATTGCATGTACTGCAGACAATAGTCATTTGACATCTTCACACCTTAAAGTCTAATCAGCTTTGGGTTATTATAACCCCTGACATATTCTGCACAATAGATAAAATATTCTAAAAATGCAAACTCAAAAACATTTTGCTGTGTAATTAGAACAGCTGTAATGAATGAAGACAAATGATTAGAAAAAGAGAAACAGGATCTCATTCACAACAAGATGGTTCCTAGGGAATATTAGCAATTTAAGAAGAAAGAAAAGAATGCACTTGAATTCTTATCCACTGAACACAATTATGCATTCTATTTACTCAGTATGATTTTCTTTGTCTAAAATACTGCTTAGAATTCATTATACAAGATTCCTTTGAAAACTAACACCAGAAAGCAAACCAAAGTAGAGCATTTTAGCAGAGTCCATACTGTCAATCTGAATCTAAATTGAGAAAAATACATTAAAAGAACTACAAAACAAAAAATCTGACATCATCTTTGTTATTGGGAAATTAAGTAATAATACATCCTTTAAAATATATAGAGGTAAATTATAATTTATATATATTTATATATAATTTATAATTTATATGAAAAAAATGAGTTTGAATAATCCGATTTTAAGATTGGGTTTAAGATCCGATTTTAAGATTGGGCGATTTTATTTGGGCTGGCTAGAAAATAAGTGCCATTACATGGCACTTACAAGAACTTTGAAAACATAAAATCATAGAATCATTTAGAAAAGACCCTCACGATCATGAAATCCAACCATCAATGTGATCCACTGAGTCCCATCACTAAAGTATGTCCCTTAATGCCACATCCACACATCTCCAGGTATGGGAGGGAACAATTAAAATATTCTTTTAGGCTTGTAATAAATAAATGGGAGCTGCTCATCTACCTTTGGGAAATTGAGCTAAAAATCACTTATGTATCTGGCTGAGAGTAAAATTGATTGTTTCAGGAAGACATTTCCTAGTTTGTAGAAACAAGAGTGCAACAGAGTTGGTTTCTGTAAGCCAGTGATTAAAGACTGACTTAATATTGGTTAGTTATGTGCAAACTGCCTGTGAAGTGGAAAGCCATATCCAGCTCTCTGCTTTAAGTAAACAAACAAACAAATAAATAAAAGGGTTCTTCACATTTTTTTTTTTTTTTTTTGGGGGGGGGGGGAAGGGTCATAAGCATATTGAGTCTCTTAAAAAAAAAAAAAAAAAAGGGTTGTGTCCTTCTATGGTGTTTTTACTCAGCTGGCAGCTAAGCTCAACAACTATTCTTTCACATACACACACACACACACACACCCTCCTCAAAGGGAAAGGGAGAGAAAATATGATGAAAAGGGCTCAGGGGTTGAGATAAGGACAGGGAGATCACTCACAAATTACTGTCATAAGCAAAACAGACTTGACATAGGGAGATTAATGAGATTTATTACCTATTATTAACAAGGTAAAGCAGTGAGAAACAAACAAACAAACAGTAAAAACACCTTCCCCCCATCCGCCATCCATCTTCTACGTCCTCCACCTCAGTGGTGCAGGGGAATGGGGGCTGTGGTCAGTCCCTGACATTTCATTGCCGCTGCTCCTTCACGGTCACTCTCTGTCCCTGCTCCACGTGGGGCCCCTTCCACGGGATCCCGTCCTTCCCAAACTGATCCTGCGTGGGCTTCCAACAGGCAGCAGCTCTTCAAGTACTGCTCCCACATGGCTCCGTACGACGGAGTCCGTCCCTCAGGAGCAAACTGCTCCAGCATGGGTCCCCCACAGGCAGCAGCTCCCCCCAGACCCCCTGCTCCTGCGTGGGCTCCTGTCCACGGGCTGCAGCTCCGGCCCAGGGCCTGATCCTGCAGAGGCTCTCCATGGTCTGCAGCCTCCTCCAGGCCACATCCACCTGCTCACTGGGGGCTCCTCCACGGGCTGCAGCATGGAGATCTGCTCCATGTGGGACCCATGGGCTGCAAGGGGACAGCCTGCTCCACCAGGGGCCTTTCCACAGGCCACAGGGGAACTTCTGCTTTGTGCCTGGAGCACCTCCTGCCCTCCTTCTGCACTGACCTTGGTGTCTGCAGGGCTGGTTCTCACTCCTCTGTCTCAGCTGCTGCTGTGCAGTAGTTTATTTCCCTTTCTTAAATATGGTCTTCCAGAGACGCAAACAACATCACTTGTTGGCTTGGCTCTGGGCAGCTGTGGTTCCCTTTCGGATTCAGCTGCAACTGTCCCTTATGTGACATGGGGCAGCTTCTGGACTCTTCTCACTGAGGCCACCCCTTCAGCCACCCACTACTAAAACCTTACCACATAAACCCAGTAAAACTTCTAAAAGTGAGAATTTTTCAGAAAAGTCTCTGCCTCTTTGCTTTAATTCCTTGTCACAGAAATCTGCAAATAGAAACCCTGGACTTAGCTGAGCCTGCTGAAAGTAGTCTGTTACTATGCCTGTCCTTAAATATTTAGCAGCAGCATATGAAGCAGAAAATTATCAGCAATCAATCCATTTTTATATTGGTTGGCAGAATGTACCAACCATGTGGTCTTAGAAAATAATATAACCCCCATATTATTCCTATTTAGATATTTCAGAGAAGAACTAGACATCTGAAGTTTAATCTTTAAAAATCACCTGAAGGTTAGGAACAGTTTTTGCAATGTCCACTCTCTCCATAAAGGAATATATATATGTATATTATATTACATACATATATATATTTTGTATGTATATATAATATAATATATAAGCTGTACATGTGAACATTTTAGAGAAAGCAAAAATAGGCTGACAACTGAGGGAAAATCTTAAAAAGGAGATGATTTTACCTGTTGTTAACTACAATGAAGAGAATTAACAATTTCAACAAAAGAGAAGTCTGTTAAAAATTACACTTGACCACATAATAAAATAGTTTACATGTTATATATGAAACGAGAATGCACAAACTCTTCCTTTTCACAACGGAGTAGAAACCAAGAATTGTATGTATAACACTTTTAACTACGCTACTAATCTTTCAATCTCTGAATAATTTAGATCCAGACTAATAATGATTATTGTTAAGATTTCAATTATACTAACAAGAAATTTTAGTTTTACACATCTATATAATATATATATATATATATATATTCTTGGCTTTACATGTTTGTGTACATATATCTGGCTATACATATGCTATGTTTTCTTTTTGCCCATAAACAAGATTTTGACTGTAATAAAATAAACAAGTTCATTTGCAATTAGATACTGCTGAAGTACAATTAAAAATGCATACCATCTGGAGACATTAGTTGCTTTGATTTTCAGTAGCGTCTGGTAGAAAAGAACTTTCTTATTTGCCTTAGCTTTATAGTCTGCAGAGTCCACACACAGTAGTCTGTTTACAGCCAAGTAATTATGTGGTGCCTACTGAAAAATATTTTCTTTTAATTATTTTTCTTGTTGTAACACTGAAGAGTTTCAAGCACGGACTTGGACCCTCTCAATACTTTCTATGCAAAAACTTAGCAAATGAGTCAGGAGATGGATACAGGCTGCCAAGAGAGTGTCAAACTAACAATGGCAACGTTGGCCAGTAAGACAGAAAATGATTTTAGGTATATTTAAGAGAATTAGGAGACATTTGATGTATTCTGGATAGGTGCATAAGGACATAATCATTTTTCAGTCTTAGGGAAAATAACGTTTTACGATCCTAAATACAAGCAGCTTGAGAGCTGAGGTGCTTCTGTGTGCAAGGTTATGCAGTCAAAACTGTATTGGTGAGGTTACAGAAAAAGAGAGGTACCATTTAAAAACAGTTTCAGTAAAGAGTGGTCCAAGTTGAAGATGATGTCTTGATTATTGACTGGATTATTAGACAGTTTGGTGCTTTTTTCCGCAGCGATTGAGAAAGAAGAGAAGCTTCAGAACACAGAAATTATTTCTAAACATTGTATTCTAAATATGTAGTTTTGGCTACTGAAGAATAGCTTTGGCTACATTTATACTTCTCCAATTCAGGGACTCATCACAGAGTTCCACATTCTGTTCTGTTTTACTGCGAAGGGGGTAGGGCATCCTGTATACTGTATTTTAAATATATTTTAATGTATTCAACGACATGGTACTGAGTCCTTACTTTGCAACATTCAAGAAGCATCAGATATTGTTTTCAATTAAATAACTGAAAACTGTAAATGCTTTCACCTTTGGTTTATTTCTTTCATAAAAAGGAATATGAATATAAAGTATTAGAGAACAAATACTCTCACAATTTTCCTAAAAAGTAAATCCCAAAGTATAGGTAACCCCATTAAACTTTTAGTATCTCATAATCTGATCATTTATAAAAGGATAGCTCTTATACATTTTTATAGAATCATTGAATGGTTTGGGTTGGAAGGGACCTTGAATATCATCTAGTTCCAACCCCCCTGCCATGGGCACTAGACCAGATTACCCAAAGCCCCAACTAACCTGGCCTTGAACACTTCCAGGGATGGGGCATCCACAGCTTCTCTGGTCAACCTGTTCCAGTGCCTCACCACCCCCATAAAGAAGAATTACTTCATAATGTTGAATCTAAACCTACCTTGTTTTAGTTTAAAGCCATTACTCCTTGTCCTATCACAACACTCCTGAGTAAGAGTCCTTCCTCACCTTTCCGGTTGGCTCCCTTTAAGTACTGGAAGGCTGCTGTAAGGTCCCCCTGGAGCCATCTCTCCTCCAGGCTGTAAAACCCCAACTCCCACAGCCTTTTTTCATAGGAGCTATACTACACCTCTCTCATCATCCTTGAGGCCCTCCTCTGGACTCTCTCTAACATGTCCATGTCTTTCTTATGCTGGGGGCTCCAGAGCTGAATGCAGTACTCCAGGTACGGTCTCACGAGAATGGAGAATTATTCTATACTTTATTTCAAAAGTGGAAGAAAACACCAGAGTTTATTTCTCTTGCTTCATATATCTGTAAACTTCAAAGTAAAGGAATAACTTAGGATCTGTATTATGTTAAAATTAATTTATGTGAAATATACCTAGAAATGAATCTATTTCATTCATTCAAAAAGAAGTCAGTTATGACAACATAGATTATTGCTTGTGTCAGATACCCTATCTGTTCACTCTGCAGTCTAACACTTTAACAGGAAGTTCACTTACTCATTCACCTTTCTAGCTTACATTAAAGTCCATCGTAGGAACCTTAAGAGGTTACTTCTTTCCTTTTAAAGATGTTAAACGTGACCTACCACTATAGTTACATGAGACCACAGATATAAAACCTTTAACAAGCCAGAGCAAAGTTTGAAAGGGAAGCTTTCATAGGAGAAGAAAAAAAAAATGATTGTATGAATACTGTCCATTTGGAAAGAGATACAAAGCTCATGTATTTGTTTTCTAATAATTTATTTCCGACAAGCACGTGCAACTCCGAAACTGATCCACACACTCAGATACAAAATCAAAAATCCTATAAACCAGTTCTACACACTTGTATAGGCTAGAAAAGAACAAAGAAAGAGGATAACAAAGGGTAGAACAAGTCTGTTGGGAAAAATTCTTACAAGGATTTCCAGCTTGCCCTTTACAAAAAAATTACATACCATTTTTTCCCCTATTTTATATTCCTGGGAATACATATGCATATACACATACAATAGTAAAGAATATAGCTTTGCTTATTTAAACTAATTTTTTTTCTTGTTTTAATTATGATTAATCTAGGAAGAATTCTATTTACATTGGAAAGAAAATTCAAGGAATAATGAAAATGCTGTGTTACTTCTATACAAGCCTTAAAGATGATCTAGCAAACATTCTCCTAATCTATATCACAACCATTCCCAAACAGCAGATATGAAGGATGAAAATTAACAGAATATAAAGGACAGGAGAGTTGAAAGAATAAAAGTCAGGACCAGAAAGAGAATGAGGAAGGTCCAGAGAAGTCAGTTCCATAGGTAGAATTTCTTTTAGATGCTTTAGTGTTCTGATACATTCAAATAATTCAAATCATTCAAGAGGGAGTTAAAAGGAGGATTTTGTACAGGGAGACTTATAAAACTAAAAGAACTTAATACTTGAGAATTTCACTGTGGTAAATAAGGATTAAACCTGAAAGACAGACTTAGAGGTGGAAAGCAGAAAATGCAAAAGAATACAGAGCTTTTGAAAGTCAATAATAGAACAGATACAACAATAATTTGGTGGGTAAAACAAGAACTAAACACTACTGAGAAAAAAGATTACAAATCCAGCCATGTGCCTGCAGCTACATCAAGAATTAATACAATATTCCTTCAGTGAAAGAATTAACCACAGTTCTTAAAGTAAATGAATTTGAAACATGCTCTAAAGAACCTCATGAACCTGTGGAAGGTTCAGTAGGAATGCAGGGAGAACACTTTATAATGAACAATTTCTGTAGCCTTAGAACTGCATGATTGAGACCTGCGTCTACCGATACTCTACTATTATCCAGGGACAACTAGTTATATTTCACATTTTCTCTTTGAAACCTTTACCTGTGAGGCAGCCAGTAATGACAAATCTTAACAATAAAACTGTTTTATATCACCGAGGGGGAGGTGAGCTAGATCAGAAACCTGAAGACTCAGACACTTAGTAAAGCTTTCAAGTCAAAAACAAGCAGCATGCCTAGTACTAAAACCCAACAAATTTACTATTACAAGCTCCTTGTGATACCAAGTGGGCAATCCAAAGTGGTAAATATGTCTAGAAGTCAAGAGGAATTGGAACAGAAAACACTGGCTATTGTCAGCGACTAGTGTCAAGTAGAAAGGAAGTGTTTTTTTTTTTTTTTTCTCCTTATGGAATTCAATACTATTCAATGCAACTTAGATAAGCACTACCAGCTGGAAGCTAATTACATTCAACTGAACCTAATTATTCAAAACCCCTTAATTAGAGGGGAAGCTATTGCTGTTAAGGAGACACGAGTGTATTGGGATAAAAAGAGGGTAAAGTATTTTAAAGCTATATATGTGTTACACTGTATTTGTTATGTATTGTTTTTGTTATTATATTGTTGCTATTCCTTCTGCTTCTGAAAGTACTGTTAAAACCATTCTGTGTTCATTATTCCTCTACAGGGGGAGAAAAATAAAATAATAATTTAAAAAATCGTAGCATTTCCTTATATATTCAGATTTAGCCACAACTGAACTAGTAATTTTAAATTGGGATGTTAAGAGCAGCCTCCTCATCTAGTGGTTCTGGTAATCCCTCTTGGAATCCCATTGGCACTATGCCTGAGGACCAGGGGTCTCTGCCCAGGCTGGGGGATGCAGCTGCCACAACCCTCTGTTCCCCTGCAATATTTGCATGAGGAACTGGGAATGAAAGAGTGAGGCTAAGCCTGGAAAAAATAGGGGTAGGAGAAAGCATTGTTTTAATTTGCCCTAGTTTCTCACTAGCCAAGCCTTTTTTTAATTGGCAGTAAACTAATTTCCCCCAAGTGGAGCCTTTTTCAGCTGTGATGATAATTGTTAATCAGTCTCCCTGTCCTTATCTTTACCTGTGAGCTTTTTCTGGCTAATTTTCTCTCTTTGTCCTGTTGAAGAGGGGGTGTGAGACAATGGTTGGGTGGGTGTCTGGCAGCCAGCTGAGGCAATCCACCGTAGTCACTAAGACACTCAAGAACTGCGGAAGTGTTTGTCCACTTTCTATCTACCCTCAGAGACTGTTACGGGTGAAATTATATACTTTACTCATAATAGGGAAGCAGCAATACATGTATTGATATGATGTAGTAGTCTAACAAAGCTTAGTTGTAATTAAGACAGCAACTTAGCCAGATTTGAGATGGCAAGTTATTCTTGATTATTTACTGTATAGAGTACAGGGTAAGTCAGAAGAGTCAGGAAGACCCTCCTTTTCAGTCACAAGGTTCAGAGTGGACCCTCCTTGTTTTCCAAACTCCTTGAACAGAAGAGGTAATGGTGTGGCTGAATCCACTTCTAGTCCCAGATTTGTTCAGTGGTTCATAGCTAAGGGTTATATGTACACAATCAAAGATATAATTTTAGTGAGTCTCTCAAATTTTAGCAAGCTATTAATTACTTTTTAAGGATCTGTTGCATCAAGGTATCTCTCATAAGGAGTGACCGCAGCAGGTGTGACCTTGAGAGGTGTCCCAACTCAAGGGGAAATCCTGCTGTGCATCCAGCTGCTGTGCAGAAGAGCTCAAAGGGCTCTTAGCCCATTGGCTCACTATTCATTGGGTAAGATAATGGACTAATAGTCACTTGTTGTTGTTGTTTTTGTGTGTCTGTGCTCCATTGGCCGTCAGCTGTTGAACAAGATGTCTGTCTGTCAGTTTCTCCAGCACCCAGCTTGAGCCAATATTGTGGTCACTATTTGGCTGAGCAAGGCCTTGGCTGCAATGGCCAGTGTTTGAGCAAGGCAACGGCCAGACCAAAGGTGAGAAGTGTGTCTGTAGGGGGAAACACCTTCACAGAGGTTTTCAAGATCAACCAGGTTAAAACTCTGCAACCTTCTCTGACTTCGTAGTTGAGATTTAAACATCAGGTTTTACCTGGGATCTTCTTTCAGTCCCTCCCAACTAGAATTGTTCCCTAACTCTATGATAATTCATATGTTTTCTGTTCAAAGCAAGATTATAGTCAGGAGACTTTAATAACAAGAGCCAGGCTCAATCAAATTTTAACAAATACTCTGAAGTCATCCAGTCACCTGTTCTGGAAAAATAAGAAATATCTCAAAAATTTGACTGGAGATACAGTGTTATAAAGGAATGTTTAAATCTTAGAATTTAGTTTCAATCAGAGTTAGAGGTCATCTGCTTAATATTCTAAAAATGTGTCAAAAATAGATTTGTAACAGAAAAATGTGACTGGAGTGGCTCATCATGTCAGCTTGCCAATATGGTGATTATAATAGGTATTACCTAGAAGGAAGAACGTAAAGACCATTATAAACCCAAATGTATGACAAGCCACAGAACATCTGCATACCCTCTAACAAATATAAGGCCTTTAATGTCACTGGTGGTCTGCTTAGATGTTTTCAGAGAGACTGTCAGTTTCCAAAGTCCGTTTGTGAAAGATAGCTCCAATAAATGATGAAGCACAGCAAAAGAGTCCACAGATATTTGCTACTCTTATCAGTGAGGAAATTGCTTCTCGATCTGAGATCAGAGGAGTTTAAAGAGTTAATTCTCTACACTGTGCAGTTTCACATTATTTTTGAAGTCACATACAACGGTCTTCAGTGACCCTTCCAAGTTAATATGTAAAAGCTCTACTATATCATGTTTTGAGTCCTCTTTACCATTGTTTGTGCATATATGTAGTGTGTCAATCCTTACCATATTAGTGTTCCTGTATTCTTCTGATGCCAAACAATAAAGGGTTATATTTTTAAAATCATTTCACATAAAACATTACTCTCCAAGAACCTGATTTCAGTACAGGGCTGTGTTCAAAATAATATCAGGAGAATCAACAAATGTGATCTTATGCCTGATTTTATTTAGGCCTCATAATTATTTTTCATGTCTGGAAACTGTAGCTTACTTGAATTTGTAATGCTGATTTCACAGTTCAGTAAAAAAGGATATGCAAATTCTGGTAATAAAAGTAGCATTAGAAAATTGCCATGTCCTCCTAGCCTGTTAAAATCTTCTGGAATAAAATGGGAGGCGTAATTCAATATGAACTGCGCAAAGAACAAAGGTTTTATCTTAAATTGGTCTGAAAAAGAAAAAGTAATGATTAATGACAATAGTAATCTATGAGACCTTTATTATCAGAAATTCATAAAATAAGAAAAGGTAATTGAGTTACTAATTGTTATATTTTTTAATTTAAATTATTTTTCTGAAGACTATTAATTAAAACTAAAATTAAACCTGCACTGAGACTTCTCTGAATTGCCAAGAGCAACTGCAAGGAGTTGAGTCCTTCAGCAGCCAGTTGTCTCTGGACCACACATGCACTCCATCAAGCATACCCTTTTTACAGATCTAAGTTAAGTGAGGAACAACTTTACTTGAGGAAGCAGACCCAGGCCTAGAAAAAAACAGTGTTAAAGTTAGTTTTTTTTTTTTTTTTTTTTTTTTTTAATTCTATTACTGTACATTCTGAATATATTCAGTAATGCTAACAACATCCAGAGGCTGAGTACTTCAGGGAGGACAGTGGAGCTACTTTCAGCATTACCTTGAAGATCTGTCCTCACCACAGCAGACAAGAGCAATACATGGTTCATCACATTGTCCTCTTGGACAGATTATGAATGTCCATTGTACTTTCTTTCTTTGCAAAATTTAAAAATGAGAGAGTTAAACATGTTCAACCTAGTATAGATAGTTATGTAGTATGTCTGGTAATGTCCCATGCATGTTGGTCAAGAGTATCTAAACTGAAAAAATCAACATTACATGGGCAGGGGAGAGAAGGGGAGAGAGGGCACAATAAAAATAGTCTCCTCTGCAAGACTTTTTACATGGATAATATTGTGGTTTTATAAAATAGATCTTTCTTACCCTCCCCCCAACCTTCTTGATATAAAAACAATTTACCAATTTTAAGATTACTTATCTTTTCTCACAAACATCCTTGAGAACATGTAAAACAAAATGCATGGTACTTGCTAGAAGAAAGTCATTCAACTGTGTTATCAATCAGTTGTTTCAGTGTGACAGTTAATAACTGTCCATAAAATTAAAGTAAGTAAATATAGGCATGAAATAAGAAGATTCATATAAATATGTAAGTTATCTCAAAGGTTAAAAATATCTAAGGCACGGGATTTTTCAATATAATGAAGGTTTTCTGTTAGTGCCCCTGCAGTTTAAATGAACTAGTTCTCATCAAGAGTGTCAAACATTTCTCTGTTATCCACATCTGAATTATTCACTGCATCTTGTTTGCTATTCTGTGATTCTGTGATTCTCCTCTGAGAATATTTATGTCACTCTACTCTCATAGCCAGAAACACCATTTAGTCAGCAGCATAGCTGAGTGATTGCATAGAACCACAAATTTTAATAATGGATTATACAAGCTAACTTGTTCTTAATATTAGCATAAAAATAATTCCTCTAAATCTCCAAATGCATTTCTAAAAACTTTTGAAAGGTCTATGAGAAAGCTGTTAGCATAAAAGCCAATATTTATTTATTTATTCAATTATTTTTATTGAGAAAAAGTTAAACTAGGGAGAAAATAGAAGAGATCAAGTTATTTCAGCCTATTGCTACAAGGCTCTACATTTTTTTTTTTTCATGTGGTGACTTTGTACAGAACATTTACCCCACAGGTTTTACTGGATCCCAGTTTTGAGCAGACAACATCTGCGTTTTCAGTTCTTAATGGTATAGTGCGAATTCACCTAGAAACAACCCCTTAAACTCCCCCAGATCTTATTGCCTTCCTTAAGCTTTCCTCTTCATCATATCATTCTTGTATATGTTGATGACTTAATGAGTGTGTAAATGACAGTCATTGCATATACAAAATAAATGTTCAGCCAAATACGAATAATTGTGTCCTTCGTGTTCTCTTGTTCTCTATAGTCTCCTTGTATCTACTTTGCTACTGAATTAAAAAGTATCTGGAGTAAAAAGAAAAAAAAAAAAAGGTGAATTGTAAAGCTACTTTGATATATATATATATATATATATATATACGTATATATATATTTAAGTGTTTAGTATTCTGCAGTCATACTATCGCCTTCCCAAAACACCACATTATTTCAGTAACCTCCAGGCTAAATAAAGTTTACTCAAGGTCATGGCCTTTAATGAATTCCCTGGACATCCTTCAAGACTTATTGAATATATTGAAACGCATGCCTTACCTACAAACATAAATGCTTTACCATGAAGTGGAATTCCTCCTCTTATATGATAGGAAGGAAATTAATTAAGATCATTTTACAATTTTTGCAGTGCAGTGCTCCATTTTTCTGCCAGCTTCTCTGTGATATTAAAGATCAAAACAACAGAACTGTGCACTTGGGAATACAGATTATCTTTTTTAATGAAGGAGTCATGCCTGAATTGAAAAAAAAAAAAACAAACTCTACATTAAAACAGAAATTTTAACTCATATTTTCATAAATATTTGAGTGAAGAAAACTTTTGATATAAAGCAAAATATTTTCTTCAGTGGAATATTTAAATCTTTATAATGCATCATGAAATGCAACAATAGTTTCATACCTTGTACTTCATGAATATTGCCTTGAGTTCTTGAAATTTGGAAATATTTATTGAAATGAATGTCTACAACTATGAGCTAGTGATCTTACCCTGACATTTAAATGCTTTCCAGAAAAGCTATTTATGTCTCCAATGTGCCAGAAGTCTCAGGGAAAATATTAGATGCCATTTTTAGCTGTTAGATATGAAGCATACAATACATTTATAATTCTAAGAGTGTTTTTTCTGTCTATTAATGTTCCCCATGTTAGTGACCATCAAAAGTTTTGAAAACCTGTCATAATAATGGAGATGATCAAACTGAAATTAGATTTCTGAATATGTAGATATGAATTATTAATAATGTCAAAAACAATGATCAGCGCTGTCACATCTGGGCTCTCAATACAAATTACATCGAACCAATATGTACAATGCCTAATATCACAGGCAGCCTTTTCATTGCCTTCAAGGAATATGTAAGGTTTTTCTTCTCATATTCAATTTTCATTTGGTGGTATCTTATGATATTAAGATCTCTTGCTACAAGTGATTAGCAATAATCCAAATCTAGCTTGTTAAAGATTCATGGTATAATGTTAAATTCTATTTTGTTGCCAGATGCCCCAAACAGAATATTTTGGGCACCACTGGCTGGAAGGAATGTAAACTGTGGCACACACTGTTTTCTTATGATGTAACCAAGATTACTGAGGAAGAAACTGTGATGAGGTTACTCTTACAAAATGAAAGTATCTGAAGCTACTTCTACACTTCCTCCTAGCACAGCTTCTCTGAGGGGTTTCTGCTAGCTACTCTCATTCTCATCTCTCTTGCATATAGATAACCTTGTGACTTCACCCAAATGGATGGCTAAACTACACAAAACCTCTCTCACACCCCCCCTCCCCACGGGGGGGGGGGTGGGGGGGGAGGTTGCCAGGGGTGGTGGTGGTGAGAAACTATGATGGGAAAGAAGAAAGCCTGAAGGTTGAGGTAAGGATAATTTAATTAAAGAGAAAAGAAAGAGGGGAAAAAAAAGTGTGGAAGTGAAGAGAGAGAAAAAAACAATCATTCTCTACTTCCCATCAATGAGCAATGTTCAGCCACATCTTGGGAATCAAGGCAGCAATACGCATATTGATTGTTTGGGAGGACAGACTTTTTCATAACAAGAGCCTTTTCCTTCTCCTTTACCAGCTTTTCTTGCTGAGTATGACACCATATGGTACGGAATATCACTTTGGCCGGTTTAGGTCAACTGCCCTGGTGATGTCCCCTCTCCACTTCTTACTTCTCCCCCACCCCTACTGGCTGAGGGGGTGGGGGGTGGGGGTTGGAGAGTGTCTTGATGTTGCACTAGCTCTGCTCAATAACAGACAAAATATTGGTGTGATATCAATGCTGTTCTAGGTACAAGTGCAGAGCACAATACTCTATGGACTGCTGTGGGGAAAGTTAATATCCCAGCCAGACCCAGTACAAACCTGCATAGATCGGTCTCTTAGTTGTGCTATCAGACTTTGCAGGGTAGGGGTTTTAATGTAGTTTCTTATTATGTAAAAATTTGATTTACCTATGTTCATGAAAATCTACAGTTTCTAGTACAGTATTCAGTCAAGTACTTTGACACAAACCTATGGAGGGAAGAAAGTCAATAACTGCATGTCTATACATATGAGTGTTGAGGTCTAAGATAAAAGTGAAAGTGAAAATCTACTGGTATGTTAAGTTACACAACATTTTTACTCTTTCAGAACAACACTTAGCAACATAAGCAACTTCCAAAACCATCAGCAAAACTTATTGGCTCCTGAAGGCAGAATTTGAGAGCATGTCTTTGATGTTTCAATAAAATAGTGGGGGATTAATTTTCAAAATACTTGTGTTTTTTAGACTTGAGTGAAATGGAAATCCTGCATAAGCAGGGTTTTCCATCCATTGGAAATTCATTCCAATCTTGATTGTGCTCAAAAAAATCAGATTCAAAGAGTGTATCTAAAATATGTTTAGAATGAACTGGAGTATTATTAATTCATTCATCAATTTTCATATGAAAAAACTTCTGGAACTGCATCTTGGTCAGCCAAGACTTTGAACAATTTTAATGAATACAGTGAAAAATTTGGAACTTGAGATAAGCCTTTGAGTTGTTATCAAATGTTGTCAATGTCTTTCAGCTGTTTGTGTTTAAACAGAGTATGTCAACCAGTTGGTACATAGGTTGAAGATATTTGACCCACTGAAGATCCAGGTTATTGATTGGGCCTGACCTCCTGACAGACATTTTTCTCTCATCTGCAAGAACACAAGAAAGATAAGACAACACAACATATTTGTTTTGCTGAAATTTCCTAGGAATTATACAATTAGGAAAACACTGATAGCTATGGCTCTGTCTATGAAGAGAATATGTTTGAAACATGACTTCTCAAAGCTGCAGATGACTGAAATCCTCAAGAAATATACTTCTTATTATTGATAAAGTGTTATTTAGAGCTCCATGGATAGATAAGTACAAGAGAACAAAGCCCTGAGGACAGATTCTCGGCTAACATAAATTAGTATACTTCCATTGTCCTTAATAAGATTAGGTCAGTTTCCACCAGTCAAGGATCTGCGCAGTGTTACATTAACATTAACTGATGATGTTACTTCAACAAGTGTAATAAGAGCTGTTCATACTGCTTTAGAGTTAAATTTTCTTCTTGTACACTAACATGCTTCCAGTGATTTTAGGAAAGGATAATTTTTTATTCTAATTGCCAGACTTGTTTAATCCTGGAGCATTTGTTACTATAGCTGCATGTATTTTTAGTATAATATCGAAGCTGAGGGGCATAATTTAATTACATGATCACATGCTAGGTCAGTGTCTTTTTCCTTTAGGGTAATGGTATTTTCATAACTAATTTATGCTAGCAACTGTGAAGCTGCATATATTTTAAAGATTGACTGTTTTGTAAGTAAATTTCTTAAACTCTGAGAGGAAGACAAAAAAGCTGTTAAAGTATAAATCATTAATTTGGTTTATTTCTTTGTGTCCACAGGGGCCATATAATCTCTTATCAGTTGTGTTACAGATCACCATGGGAGTACTGCCTTTGGACAGTAGAATATTGCACAAGAGATTTTTCATATTGCTATAGAAGAAGAGAAGAACAGATGGCTGTATTTTAAAAGTGGACAGACATAGAAACAATAAGTAATACCACTTTGAATATTGATAGAACCTTACCTGTATATGTAAAAACTGAGAGGTGAGGAGGAAGCTACCAATTTTAGTTAGATTTTCAAACTTAAAGTTTCCTGCTGCACCTATTTCCTAAGTGATCCAGGGGTCACAACAGTAGTTTCAGCATGTGAACAACATTGGGGTGGCTGTGAAATGCTAAACATATTTTATACTCTACAGTTACCAAATGGCGTTCTAATGTTTACTGCGTTTTGTGTAAATGATTGTTTCTTGCCTGTGGCTTTCAATCTTTGGAATGGTTTAGAGAACAATTGAAGTGTAATCTGTTTTTGAAAATGTTAGCAACTGAGTTAGGATTCAGAATATATCTTATACTCAACTGACTATACCCATTGAGAAATAATGGATTATAAACATTTTGTCAGTGTAAATAAATAAAAAGTTTAATCAAAAGCAATTATTGTGTTGTGCAGTTAAAAATATCATATAACCTTTCCCCAAGTTGTACTATATGTCCATACATAAAACACTGAGGAATTCAAATGTGATATACTTTACATTCCTAAGCATCTTCTCTTTCAAAACCTTTTTTCAAACTACATGCTGTGCAATTCCTCCAGTATTTCTGTACTCTCAGAAGAATGAACAGGGAAAATACATAGATCAAAAAGGGGGCACACAGCTCTCCAGAGAACAATTAGTGATCATTTGCATAGTCTCTACAATCCCAATGTGAAATAAAAGCCATGTGTACCAACTGATGGTTGAATTCTGCTTTATCAAAATGTTAGGAAAATACAGTTTCTCAGAAGAGAGAGGGTCAGTATGAGTAGTTCCACTTTTGAGGACATCACTTCTAATATTCTATGTTTATTCTATGCATATCTGCATTTCAGGTGTATACGTATATTTTTCAACACTTATTAATGAAAACAGAGACATTTTCACCAGTATCTGTCTTCAACTTTTCCACTTCCTTGTTCTGGATAAGTATTTTAGGATGAAATTTACAGATATCTTTTCAAAATTCATAGCAAAAATTCAAAATGACAAGCAGATTATTCTCAGAATAAACCCTCCCCTTTTACTAGTTAGCTAATTATATTTATCTTTGTGGAACATTTCCTAGATTTCCCTTTATCAAGGAACAAGATTCCCTGGCCTTCCCTGGCCTTCCCTGGCCTTCCCTGGCCTTCCCTTCCCTGGCCTTCCCTTCCCTGGCCTTCCCTTCCCTGGCCTTCCCTGGCCTTCCCTTCCCTGGCCTTCCCTTCCCTGGCCTTCCCTTCGCTTCCCTGGCCTTCGCTTCCCTGGCCTTCGCTTCCCTGGCCTTCCCTTCCCTTCCCTGGCCTTCCCTTCCCTGGCCTTCCCTTCCCTGGCCTTCCCTTCCCTTCCCTTCCCTTCCCTTCCCTTCCCTTCCCTTCCCTTCCCTTCCCTTCCCTTCCCTTCCCTTCCCTTCCCTTCCCTTCCCTTCCCTTCCCTTCCCTTCCCTTCCCTTCCCTTCCCTTCCCTTCCCTTCCCTTCCCTTCCCTTCCCTTCCCTTCCCTTCCCTTCCCTTCCCCCCCTCTCTTTTCTCCATTCTCCTTTCTTTCTCCTTTCTAAGTATTTTCTGCCTTCCTCAGTTCCACATGTGGATGTGGTCTAGTGTCTTATTATTGTGACATTAATTTTTCAGAATTTTTATTTCATCTTCCTCAATCTAATCACCATCCTCCTCATCCCACTATAATTGTCCTCATAATTACGTAATTCATAATTTAAAAAACTGAAACTTCCAGTTTTCATTTGGAAGAAAATTCCAGTTTTACTGTAGATGTCTGGTTCATTGACTGTTATATAACTAGTGACTTGACCACAGATGCTCCATGTTTACATTTCCTGAACAAGATCCAATTAAAAGCTTACCATCTGTCATAAATCTTTGTCTCCATACAGCTTTTAATGTAAGTGACATTATTATTCAAACCTTAGCCCATCTTTCATTCACCATTGTCAAATGATATAGACATTCCTTTACTAAGAATTTTTCAAAACCTCCAAGAGTTTTATGAGGGGTTATTTGGCTATAGCCAGTACCTCAAAAGTTCTCAGAGAAAGTTATTGTGGAATATAGCTCAGTTACACTCAAGCAACATTGACAGTCCCACTGTAGATTTGGCAGGTCTGGGGGCTAATGAGAATTTCCTAGGAAAATACTGAATGGATTTCTGACAATTTCAGAAAATGTTCATAAATTAAAAATTTTTGGATTTGAAAATATGAAAGATACTTTATAAATAATTTTCATACACAAAGAATGCTTGGAGCCACAGAAGATATTAACATATATTTTTGTGAAACCTGGAAAAATAAGTATACACCCCTCTTCTCCACCCACTTTCCACAAAAGTGCAATGGGACATTATTATTATTATTATTATTATTGTTATTATTATTGTTGTTGTTGTTGTTGTTTTGTTGTTGTTATTATTACTATTACTACTATTACTATCACTATTACTATTACTATTATTAATGAGAGCAATTCAATTGATTTGCATCTGAAGTTCTGGTAATTTTACTTTGTTAGAAAATTAATTATGCTTATACAGTAGCTTATACTGTGGCAAGCAGCCTTTTAAAGTATATTTAGTAAAGCCTGTTAGTGTAGAAATAGACTGGAGGGTTATTTTTCAAGATTAGCTATTCAGCACATGACGTCTGACTTCAGCCACTCCTCACCATTCACAGCTTCTGAAGGTACTGCATGCAGAATCCCTCTCACACCTTTTTTTTTTTTTTTTTTTTTTTTTTTAATAAAAAATAAAATATAATTTTAAAATTATTCACTTTGAGGTAGAATCTTGGAATGAAGTAATTTTTCCCTTAGTTTACTAAATTTGATGGCAAAGCTTTCTGTGGCTTCCTCAAACCAAAATATTATTCAAACTGACATATGCTTTATTTCCGTGTTTTCCTTGTAGCAGAAATATATAGTATTCCCCTGGTCTTGGCAATTTAATTGTCAGAAATCCATTTTCTTAGCCTGTGCATCTGTAGTTTTATTTCCCTTTTACATCTTTTTAGTATGCTGTTAGGATAGCCTAGTAGTATCATTCATAATAGGTGTAAACATTAAGAAAGTTTAGTTCTCAAGGTAATCTCCAATGTTGTGGGATTTACATGAGACACTAAATAACTTCTATATAGTTGTTTATATATTTTCAAGTATATGTGTATGTTTTTTAGAAATTTAATATTCAATTGGAATAAATTTGCCCGTTTTGTGCACATTATCCTAAACATTAAAATATTAAAATTGAACTAAATTCTTTGAGTTGTAGGCACAAATCTTCAATGGTCTGAAATAAAAGTGTATACTTTTATACAAAATTTATTATTAAAAAGATTGTATGACATTTAACATAAAATGTATTTTTTTTTCAATTTAAAGAACAAAAATCCTGAACTAGGAATATTTGAATTGCCTAGTTCACTGGGTATTCAACTGTCCAATTTAAAACCTCATTTTGATTTCCACTTATCAATGAGTAAGAAGGAAAGGACTCTGCAAGAGAATAGCTAGATAACAGTACACTGCTGAAAGCAAAATATAGACACAAAAAGATTGTGACAATTTATTTTTGGTACATAGCCTTTTTCTTAGAGTTAAGGGCTAGAATGGCATGATAGATCTTTAATCCCTAAATCTGACAAAGAATTGCTAAGCTTCAGAAGAGCAGACAATTGCCTTCTGGCTCTCTCCTGTAATAAACTAGTCTCCACTGAAGAAGTACTGAACCACATGACTGAAAATTCTTGGTCTAAAAATATTGTATTGAACTCTTAGCTTCTGATCCTTCCTCCTCAAAATTTCATATACTTTCTTTAGCTGATTTTTTTTGTCTTTTATTAACCATGGTTAATTAGAAGTATAAAATATGATCCTGAATATATCATATGGCTACCCATTGGGCTATAAAGTTAAAACCTCATTAACTGAAAGAATTTTACTAAATAATTTTCATATACAACATATTATTTTCTTCTAACGTAGATTGCTTTCACATTTGATTGTATTGGCTTTGTCATTATAATTACCTAGTCCATATACTTATCTTTGTTTACAACAACAGCAATCTTTCTGTTTCTCCAATTACTTTTTTTTTTTTTTTCCTGCTATATAGATGAACTGTCTTGTATAATTTCTATTAACTGTTGTTTTGAATTAGAATAGATAGATGATATCTTCCACTGAACTCTAGTGGAAACTGTAGATGTGTAATTTCAGTTACTGCATATGTATTGGTAATGAGAAACAATATGAAATTGGAGAGATCAAAAGATCATTCAAGATTTGATTATTAAAAAACTATTCCAACATTTACATTTTGTGTTACAACGTAGATGATATGAAACAACTCCAAGATATAACCTCCTCTCTAGATGCTATTTTTGAATATACTTTTTTTTTTATAAACTCATAGACATGTCCCTAATGACACAGTCCATATATATAAACCTAATTTTGTAAGTCTTTTCATTTCCATCTATTTGTTCTCAAGTGGTCTGTAGCCAGTTTGATCATATTTATACAATCATCATAACTTAGCCCATCACCGCCTTCTCTGTTATACTTCATTTCATATACACATCTTTTTTTTTTTCTCTCTTCCTCATTTCTGTATAACATCTTTTTTAACATCTGATAAAATAATATTTGTGATACTGAATGAAAAGAATGGTAGTCCACTGACTGGTGATGGAGGATAACATTGATGAGGAACCAAGTCAGTGTGTTTGCAATGCTGTAAAGTTTCCCAAGATGTGCTGGAAATACAGGTCCTGGAATTATTCCATTCAAGACAACAACTTCTGCAATGTAAAATCATCTTCACTACTTTTTCATACTATAGATGAGGATCAAAAAGTCTGTAAAAAGTCACAGTCCAACAGTTCTCTTCAGTCTTGCTTTATTTGGTCTTGATATTCCCCCCCATCTCCCCTCTCTCCCAATTAGCCTTTTGCAGAAATAAATAAATTAAAAAAAAATAAAGCAAAACAAAAGTATATTAAAAAGCAAGCTGTGGTAGAAATAAAGCAAGTTCCATGAATGAACAAAAATGAATGTAACAATAGCTTTCAATAAAGGACAAAAATGCCAGATGGAGAAAACAAACTGTTAAAAGCATAGCTACAATGAAATATATTGGACAGTTGAAAATTTTGTAGTTCTAGGAATTAAATGCAGATACAGGAAAGAAATAAAAAGCCACATTTTAAGTCAGAGTTTTAAAAATATTACAGAGGCACACATTTTCAGTGTTACATCTTAAATTTCTTTCACTATATGTATTTCTTCTTGTCAAAAGCTTGGCACCAAGATTTTTTTATTGTTAATGCCACATCACCTGTCTCAAACATACAGATAATTTATACTCTGATTAGATTAGATTAGATTAGATTAGACTTTAAAGTCTCACAGACTTCTGTAATAACTTTTACTCATTCATTCAGCCCCTTGTAGTTTAAGGACCTTTTTTCTTACTCAGAATTACAAACATCAAACACAAGGAAGTGTTAAGTTGTCAGTCATGTAGCACTTTAAGACACAACTGGAAGAAGAAAGAATAAAAATAATCCCTGATTTTTTCTTTGAGAAAAGTCAAATATTTTAACCTATCTCCATATCAGTGTCTGTCAGCACTGCCAAATGGGCACATGGACTGAATCCTCAAATGCAGCTTTATCTGCATTGCAGATGTCACTTTCTTATACATTGGGACACATCTATCATCATCACAACAGAGAATTAAACTGGACTGAGCACAGTTCTACCACCTTGCTAGTCATCATTGCTCTTCGACTCTGAACATTTGTTGAAGATGTAGGGACAAGTGTATTAGGCTAATAGGAGTGTCCTCAGATCTCCAAACAGATGCAATGAAATATTTAGTTTCCACCTGGATAGTCTGAGACAAATGAAAGGATGCTGTGAAAACGCTTTTCCAAAACATAAACTCCAGTGAATTTTGGCCTCCAGTGAATCTTGCCATCTAGCCCATATGAACTTGCAACAGCATGTACCACCTCCCTTTCAGTCCCAGTTTTGTATCGTATTGTTATTCTGGTTTATTATATCAAATCTGTGGAAAGACTTCATTTGAAATAATAATAATAATAAAAGCACTTTTTCATGGGTTGCTCCTACAGACATCTTAACTTCTGGTGGGATGACATTTTTTTAAATTGGTTTTGGAACATAGTTAACGAAGGTCAATATATTTTGATTTTACGGGGTCATATTTTATTCTGCACTTTTTTGTGTTTAATGATTGCATGTCCTAAGATTGAAAAGTACTTTGTCATAATTAGCAGCTATTATCTCTGCCAGAAGTTGGAAGTCCATGCACCAGGAAAATAGAGAGATTAATGAAAAAATTAATAAATAAGTAAAAAACAAATGCCAGGAAAATATCTCTTAGGAAAAAAGAATGACTTGGAGACTTCAGAAAAATACATAGATCATCGTTTTTCTGCAACTGGATTGAATTAATTTTCTAATTAGAAATCAGAAAAGACTATGTGCGAAGCAAATAATTTGGAAGTACCATTGTATGATGATGATTAGATTCTTAGAAGTACTTAAGTTAAATTTCGTTATGCCTGATGGCTAACACTTTTGCAAAATCAGTTCATCATTCATCACCAGAGATGGAAAAAAGAAAAACTGCAGTGACCTCAAGACATTGCTGTGTGTCTAGGCACCTTCAAACCATGGGAGAATATTTCCCTTATCTGCATAAGATGTTGGGTGGAATTTGTAGGAAAGCAATGAGTTTATCTGTGAAATAACATAGTTTTTAAGTTTTCCTCTGGAAATATACACGTATGAAGTAAAGTTAAACATTCATGTCTGAAGCAAATATAGCTTCATTAAGGGCAGATTGTGCCTGACAAATCTGATGGCCTATGATGGGGTTACAGCACTGATGGATAAGGAAAGAGCAACTGACATCCTCTACCTGGACTTGTACAAAACATTTGACACTGTCCCGCATGATATCCTTGTCTCTAAATTGGAGAGACATGGATTTGATGATAAGGAATTGGCTGGATGGTTACATGCAAAGAGTTGTGGTCACTGGCTCAATGTCCAAGTCAAGATCAGTGACGAGTGGTGTTTCTTGGGGGTCAGTATTGGGACCATTGCTGTATAACATCTTTGTTGGTGATATGGACAGTGGGATCAAGTGCACCCTCAGCAAGTTTGCTGATAACACCAAGCTGTGTGGTGCAGTCGACATGCTGGAGGGAAGGGATGCCATCCAGAGGGACCTTGACAGGCTCAGGAGGTGAGACCATGCGAAGCTCATGAAGTTTAACAAGACCAAGTGTGAGGTTCTGCATCTGGATTGGGGCAATCCCAAGCACAAATATAGGCTCAGTGGAGAATGGATTTAGAGCAGCCCTGGGGAGAAGGCCCTCAGTGTGTTGGTTGAAAAGAAGCCCAACGTGACTCAGCAATGTGCACTGGCAGCCTAGAAAGCCAACCATATTTTGGGCTGCACCAAAAAACATGGCCAGCAGGTTGAGGGAGGGGATTAACCCCCTCTACCCTGCTCTTGTGAGACCCCACCTAGGGTGCTGTGATCAGATCTGGGACCCCTAATATAAGGACATTTGAGCAAGTCCAGAGGAGAGCCATAAGGAAGATCAGAGGGCTGGAACACCTCTCCTATGAAGCCAGGCTGAGAGAGTTCAGCTTGGAGAAGAGAAGATTCCAGGGATACTTTATAGCAGCCTTCCAGTACCTTAAGGGGACCTACAAGAAAGCAAGAGAGGGACTCTATGTCAGGGAGTGTAGTGATAGGACAAGGAGTAAAGGTTTTAAACTAAAAAAGGGTAGATTTAGATTAGATATTTGAAATAAATTCTTTACCATGATGGTGGTGAGGCACAGGAACAAGTTGCCCAGAGAAAGTTGTGGATGCCCCATCACTGGAAATATTTAAGGCAAGGTTGGATAGGGCTTTGAGCAACCTGTTCTAGTGGAAGTTGTCCTCTATGGCAGGGAGGTTGGAATTAGATTATTCTTCATGTCCTTTCCAACCCGAACAATTCTATTGTTTTATGATTCAATGATTCTGTGATTCTACTCAATAACTTGTTTTATTTGTGTCAGGGTTGGAAGTATTTATGGATGCAACCACAAATACAGTGGCAAGAACTCTCTTTTTGCACACTTTGACCTCCTCATGCCACAGTGACACTTGCATAGTGGTTTCTTACCTTTGCTTATATCCCTAATTCTTTAAGAATTACTATTTACTATCTCTAATACCTACAGAAAAAAAATATGTATATAACCGGTTTTCCTTTCTTATATTAAACTTTTCTTCCCAAGATCACCCTAGTTTAGCACTGCAAACTGTAGATAAATTTCAATCAGAAAAACATTTAATCAAAAGTATTATACATAGTAAAATTACTAAAATCCATTAATAAATTACATCAAATACTTCACACCTTCTTAAATATTCTGGAATTTTTAACCATAATTAGACATAAGAGTGGAATTTATGACAAGGCTACACCAAGTAAAAGTGTTCTAGATCCAACTAGGGGTACTGTCTTGTATCCTAAATCCAAAATGTCACTATAAATTAGTTACTGTTGCAACATAAAATAAAAGATTCTAGCTTCAGGTGAACTATTAAATATGTATCTTCCAACTTTAAAAAAGACATTTAAAATGAAAAATTATATGATGCAACTTTTTCAATTTCTACTTTGTATTAGATGCCAGAAATGACTTCGAAAATGATAGCCTCTGGGTAAAGGAGAATGTATACAAACTGCTTCATTTTACATCTCAATTGTCTAATCCAACTGCATTAATCAAGTGGAGGTAGTCATCGTGTAGCCAGATAGACACATTCTAGTTGACCTTGAAGATTTTTGTTAATAATGGACTTCGGTTTCCAGAAATTATGTTAATGCTCATTGAGAACTATGCAGGTCACACTGTACAGCATTGCAAGTCTGCATCACATGTTGCAAAGTTCAGGAAAAAGGGAAAACAACATTTCAGATTAAACACCTCTAGGATTTACTAGACTTTCCATTGACATTTTTTGTCTCATCGTTCCTAGAACCAGCACACATTTCTAGTTTATTCCTACTGCATTTCAGAAATAAACACCTGTAGCAAAGTAAGAAATATACACTGGTATTCCACCTGCCAGAATAAATGAATGGCAGAAAATTAATATTTGAAGAGGCATTCAGTGGCTTACCTGTGTTTATTTTTATGCTGTCTCCCATTATTGATGAGATGAATAAACAATCTCTTCCTCCTTCCCCCTCCCCCCCCCGCTTGTTTTCATGCTAAGTACCTGATTTAAGTAATAACTCTGTATTTTATGGAGATGCTTTTAATTTCTTTTTCCAGTCTTTCTCTTACTTTTTTACAGGCAGATTTTTTTAATATTATTAAAAATTATTTATTATTATTTTTATTATTATTATTTTAATATTTTTATGTTAAATAACTGTAAGCCTGCCAAGAAGGAATCACTCTCTTAGATAAGAAAAAAATTGCAAACCAGAAAAATTTAAAGTTCGACTTTTGAGCATTGATTCAACTTGTACAATACACTTTTGTATTGTACAATACAATTTTGTACAATACATTTTACATACAACACAGTTTCAGTTCTGAGTGAATACATTCAAAATAAATAACATGTACATATATTGTCTATGTCTAAGCTTGTTGTTTAGGGAAATATCCTTTTTTTATTATTATTTTATTTTATTTTCCCAGGATAGCTCTATTTGAACACCTCTCCTATTAACCTCCCTGTGAAAAGTAATACCTATGCAGCACCTAGGTTACTTTTCTTTCCATGGTACATCAATTCTGACCTTTTTCCTATATTCATCTGCAAAGTATATGACAGGATACTCAGCATGCATGATCCTGTCAGGACACACTATAATCTTCTTTGTTAGCTATGTATTCAGTGAATTCCAGTATTTATTTGAGCTCTGAAGTCTTATAATTCTTACTCCAAATTTACAGCATTTTGAATTCTATAAACAGAAATGCACTTCATATGATCAACTGAAATACAACTGGTAAGAAAAGAATACACTTACCAAATGCTTATCTCAAATTCTGTCCATTTGAGATATGGAGACAGTAGATTATGTCAGTATAAAATACAGGATAATTTTGTAGAAACAAGAGTTTGAATCTAATATGTCTGTTTACATATAAAGAAACCGATATCTTCTATTTTTTTCTGTGGGGTAGAATATTTCATTTTTTTTTTTTCACCTATCCAGTTTCACCACTACAGCTCACAGTTGCCTTTTCCCATTACATATACTCTGGTTTGTGAGTCCCTCCATTCTACAGCTTTTGGTACTCTTCCATCATAACTACACCATCTGAACTTGATCTGTGATATATTTAATCTGAAATTTAGGAAAATGGCTTGGATTCTTGAAGTTCACCCATGTTACAGAGATAGAGATATTTTTTATTATACACACTAACAAATTTTACCCATCAATAAAGAGTCCCACTTTCTCTTTTGTATTTCCTTCCCTTTCTCCTGGGTCTTCTATTATTTCCCCCAAATTTTCTAACTTTCAGTCTGCTTTCAGAGGTTTTATTAGTGGAAGTTTATTTTCAATATAATTAACTTGGTTGACATCACATCTTAGGTTTTCATTTAAATCCTCATTTACTGTATTGATTCATGATGTTTTTGTAATTAAAGAGTAACATAGTTCTGAGCTATAGTAATACCTCGTGAGAATCCAACACACTGGCAAACATACAGCAATAGCAAATGTCTAAATGATGATTTCATCCCACCTAGAGGAACAATCAGGCACTGAAGCAAGTTTAGGGACCTGACACATCCTTAGTAAGGGAAGTAGTAAAAAGAATGATTTAAAACATACTTTTGTAAGTTGTACAAGTTCTTAATGGAGATCAAGGTGTTAATTTTGACCTTTGGATCTACAAATGTTTTCTTCCATTTAAATTAAAAAGATCTTAAAACTTAGTAAAGATTTATATATATACATATACATATATAGTAAACATATATATATATATAAAATATATACATATACTATATATAGTAAATATTATATTTACATAGTAAAATACTGTTCAGGAAAAGATTAAAAATTCATGGATGTAGAGAGTGCCAGATTCTGTAAAATGGTGAGTCAAAATTATTCGAGAAAGGATTGTTAAGAAAAGCATTTTCTTTTCATGTTTTCTATTTTGTATCCAGTGTCCATTTAGCACAAAATTCCCAAGCAATTTCAGGAGTAGAGACCAAGAGTTTTACCAGGCCTTACCAATGCTTTCTGCTAGAGCATGGTCTCCTCATGATAAGACCCATCAGTCTTTTTTTGCTCAGCCACACAAGAAAGTCCTGCCAGACTGAGTCTTTCTGAACAGAGGGAGAGGAAGCTAATTATCTAGCACATTAATTAGTTAGCTTAAAAATTTAATCTGATGTACTGAAGGTACAGACAATAGTTATATTAACAAAGGCTCTAGTGGAGATACAACTGGTAGCATTTCTTTTTCCCCTTGATCACTAGATCTTGCCAAACAGCGTCAGAAAGATTCATCAGTTTTAATTGTATCAGTATGAGTAGACTTTTCCCCACCCCATATTTATAACTTTCCTTCTATAATAGCAAATTCTGATGGTGAACACTTTCCTTAATAAAAATAAAAATAAAAAAGCACATAGTTGTTATACAGGAATTGTAGATCTTTCAGATCATACACAAGTGGAATAGGGATGAAAAAATGAGAAGCTGGCTGAAGAAAGTTGTTTCCCTCAAATAAGCAGAATGGCTTATATTTTTATTCTATTGCACAATGACCTACAGAGAAATATATATATATATATATTTCCACTATCATAGTTGTCAATTTTACATATTAAATGTAAAAGATGGTTAAGCCTGAAGCAGCTACTTTCTACACAGTTCCTAAAGATCTGTCAGCAGCTTTTATATCTTTGCCCAGTTTATCCACTTGTGATCCCAGAGACTAAATACTATTTTTCATTCTTGCAACTTCTGCCTCTAGGAAGGTTTCTGTAACTTACAAATAACCTCTGTATAATGAGATACCAAATATATGTACTGCTTCTCTGAATTGCAGTACTATATATTCATTTAAAAACAAATGTTCCAAATGCTAATGCTTTCATACTTTTAACAGATAAACAGCACTTTTAGATCTGACGTTTTTGTGTTTGATGTTAGCTGTTCCCATTTGAAACCTTATTAGGACACAGGGGGAATACAAGGCATTCCTCTATGTACTTCCCAACACCAGTGCCTTAAGGCACAACTGTTTGCAGTTGTCAGGTGTCAGAAGATGTTTTTCTGCTTCACCTCACATAGTTACTTTCTGGCTTAAGGTGTAGCAGTGTTTCACATTAACATCTACACTTTGTCATTTCTATTATTGTTTGGGGTTTCCCTCACCTCCCCTCCCCCCAAGTTCAGTGTACAGCTGAATGAGTAAAAATCTAGCTGGGAAAGGAGAAAAGATTGACAGTCTAAATATATACTGAAAAAAAATATATATATATACAAATATAATTTTTTTTCCCCCCAGAGAAAACTACTTTAGAGAGAAATAACAGATGTGACTTCTATTAAAAGAGTAATAGATTATGCATTCATGAAGTTTACTTAAGGACTAGGCTGGTACCATGAATTTTCTTGAATAAAGATTAATCCTTATCTACCTCCACATTTCAGAAATAGTGACTGGCTGTAAATAGGTATATTTTAGAGTATTATTTATAGAGTATTACCTTAACCATTGCATTTCATAATGCGGTTTCACAGGGCATATTATGTATGTCGGGGAGCAGCAAGTGTAGGTTTTTCCACTGCATGAGAAGGGGAGCCAGGAGTGACAGGGCAGTGACTCCACCAACAAGCGACATTGTCCCACAGTACCAATGCAAGACAAGAGGATTGGTGGCTATGACCAGGAGCAACCAACAGCCCTGTGATTTTCAGCTATGACCATAGTGACAAAGAAAGTCTGAGACTGGGCCAGGAAGTCAAGTCAGTGAGACTGGGTAAGGGACAGCAAGTGCAATGTCAAGGAGAAGAATATCTGCAACAAAACTCATGCAAGGAGCTAGGGCAAGGACCTGAACTTAAGGTCCACACAGCATCTCTTTGTTGTTGTAGATTATTGTTTGGGGAGAATATGTAGGTAGACAGTATCAGAAAGAGTGTCAGCAGAGAGAGCTTACTGGAGCACAAGTTAAAAAAAAATGTTGTAAGTTTGTGAGATAGCAAAAAAGAACACCAGAAGTAGTAGCTTATTAACTACAAAGAGAAAAGAAAGGGAAATTATAGTTATTATAATTATATACTTACAAAGGAGATTATTTAAGTTCCGAATCTTGGGAAAATTATAAATAGAAATTAACAAAAACATTTCAGAGAAAAAGATGCTCAAAATTGTTTTTCTTGTGTGTGTGTGATATTCGTTCTAGTAGAGGTGATTTCTAAAAAGCCTGGTTGCCAAAAGTAAGGATAATATCTGTTTTAGTACTGATTTGTCTCCATTTCTGTCATACTGAGTCTATCAAAAGACTTGCATGTTCCTTCTCACAGCATCCCAGTGAAAAGATATTTTTCTATAAATCATAGGCAAAACAACAACATCAACAAAAAACAGAAGCACGGGAGGACTTATGCAGTGATGGAAAAGGAGACAGGGGCAGATGCAGACAGTCTAGTTCCCCAAGTCTCAGCACTGTGAGTACTGTACTACAGGACTCCCAGGAGTCAGCAGCACTGTCAATTTCCACACAGCATTTTTGTCAGAAAATACCATCTGTTATTATTAGAGTATTACAAATAATATAGAGTAGGGAAAGAAATACTTTCTTTCTTTGTTTCACCAGGTTACTCTCTTGAATTATGACATTCCCAGTGCAGGAGCAATTAGTCAGGCAAAGGATCCATCTGATCAGACATGAAGAGCCGCAGTTAAATTAGTCACCTAGATACCTAGACAAAAACAGGCATTCCTCACCAGTGCTATTTGCTGGAAGATATCACAGATGTCCAAAACAGGTCAGGTGATTACTGACCTGTCTATTGACAATCCCTATTACTGTTTACTCACTATAAAAAGAGTCTAGATTTGAAAAGTTAGCAGGTAAATGTCATGGTGATTACCTCTATTTATTTCTGTTTACCTCTCTGAAATATTTTCTATTTACCTCTCTGAATTTCTCTTTCTCTAATTTCTATTTACCTCTCTGAAATACAGGGCAGAAAATGTGTCTGTACAACCATAAAACCCTGCAATTAGTTTTTACACAGATGTACTTTTATAAACAGTTCACAAAAATTAGTGACCAGATTGTGTGAACTACTTGGCAAACTGAGCACTCAGGTTTTATGAAAATCCAGATTCTTTTCAGTTGCTGAAGTAAAAGACAATTTCTTTTGAAAATCTGCTCTGTAGTCTATGTGCATGTTGAGTCATTTTAACCTTGGTGTGCAAATTTAATCCTGTGATTGGATTAAATTCTGGATCATTGTTCTTAATATTTTTGTAGACCGAGGGCCTCTTCAGGGCTAAAGGGACAATTTATGACCTATTAATTCTTTCCTCATGCATAATGCTAAGAAATTCATTAAAAAAAATATATTGATCCCATAATTTCTACTTGAGTTATAGCATATATTATAGTTATGCTTTACAATGTTGAAACAGTACCAGTGATTCCAATATAAAAGCAGGTCAGATAATGCTAGAACACGAATCATAGTGTCTTAGGAACCTGAAATACTGCCACAGAACAGACAGAATTCAAAAGACTGTTTTATGTCAAAGGAAGAAGACCCAAAAAATTTAAGGCAATCTGCAACAATGTATTAGCTGAATACAAAAAGGGAAGAATCATTCAGTATTGGCGTGGAAGTAATTAACATTATGAAGAGAAAAAAAGATATTTATTTCACAGGACTGCTACATTTGTGAACAGAATTTGACTGCTTTGCAAACAAAAAATTAATGTAGTTTTTCCTCTTTTTTTACACTACAGCGGCCAATCCTCACCTGTAAAGTTAATGGCGTTTTGCTACTGTATTTTGGAATATCTAGGGTAGATCTTAGTCAATAATCCATATAAGTTTATATTATACTCTTGGAAAGGTATAGTCATTCATCTGAAAATGTTAAAACTTGCTCCATGCTCCAGGTTGGAGGAGCTGTCGGAGGGTTACAAAGGTTATTACAACACAAAGGCCACATTCTGTAAATTTTTTTTTGTAATGAAACTGTTAGTTAAATCAGTTGCAAAAGCAGAGCAGAGACCCATTAATGTGTGCAAGGGTCATGCTACCATCCTGCAGGGGCACAAGTCAATGATTTAATAATTACAGCAGGAACAGTAGTTCAGACCAGGTGGATAATTTCTGTATTAGAGAAACTGATGGAGTGAGGCACAGATTAATTTTGGGTATGGGAAATCTTAAAGTTCTTGTAAAAGGAAATGATCCTGAATTTTTTACATGGATCTTTAACATGAGATACTACTACCCACAACTTGTGAAGAATTTTTGGTAAGTGGTACAATGCAAGGCTGTGATATTTAGATGGCACTGAAATAGTTCAACAGGCAAATACTAGGAACCTTTTTTTTTTTTTTTTTTTTTCCCCAGATAAAACCAGTTTTAAACAAAATTCTCACTACTTTCACTACATTTTATTTTCACTGTCACAGTCTTTGTGGATAATGCTTATTATAATTTCATAAAACATAAGTCAATAATATATAAAAGTTTGGGGGCATAATCAAAATTTTAAAGTTAGTCCTTCCAATGGCCAGTGTTCCTTCCATTGTACAGGAAGGATACTTTGACAGAAATGATCATTATATCCTTCTCTACCACAAAATTCACTTCCAAAGTTGCGTTCACATTGGTCCATTTTCAATCATACAAATCTGTGATTTTTTTTTTTCACTGTCACAAAATAATCAGTTGTATACTTTATTTGCGTTTTTGAAACTTCTTTGATTACCTTAACCTCTCTCATTTCACCTTATGGTTACAGTTGAAGGTATAAAACCCTTTCATAAACTAGCTTTGAACTACCATACTAACCTTATTGTCCTAATGAATGTTTAAAATACAAAACTAACCTACCCTCTATTTTTCTACCTAGACTCAACTCTTGAGTTGATAGATGTTTTTGCTACATTATATATGAACACCAAAACATCTTCTTCACCTGTAAAGCAAATCTTGAGCTAGAAATATATAAAAAGAAATATTTCAATAAAATTAAAGTTGGGATGAAATAATCAGTAATAACAAGGATATAATAGCAGGGCCACAAAGATGATACGGGGCCTGGAGTGTCTCCCTTATGAAGAAAGGCTGAGAGACCTGGGTCTGTTCAGCCTTGAGAAAAGAAGACTGAGAGGGGATCTTATTAATGTTTATAAATACCTTTACTGTGGGAGACAGAGGGATTTGGCCAACCTCTTTTCAGTGGTCTGTGGGGAAAGGGCAAGGGGCAATGGCCACAAAACGGATCACAAGAAGTTCCGCAGCAATATGCAAAAGAACTTCTTCACGGTGAGGGTAGCGGAGCACTGGAACAGGCTGCCCAGGGAGGTTGTGGAGTCTCCTTCTCTGGAGATACTCAAGGCCCGTCTGGACGCCTATCTGAGCAACCTGCTCTAGGGAACCTGCTTTGGCAGGGAGGTTGGACCCGATGATCTCTTGAGGTCCCTTCCAAACCCTAAAATTCTGTGATTCTGTGATATTGTAATTAACACTCAAATAAAAAGAACTCTGGAAGGCTGAAATTCAAATAGGCAGGCATATGAGAAGCCTGCAAATTTTGAGAGAGAAATCTTCCTTTAGAGAGGCCCAAATCATCCTAGTTCCTCATCCTATTCCACAATAGCCATTTAATGAATAGCTATGTTAATGTAAGATTTTATTCTCTTTAAACACACGTATTGAAAACTAAATCAAATACTTTTCCAATGGTTGTGTTCTCTGTTCAGCTACAGAAGTAGGCTTTCTCAGGCAATTAATCATTGTCTGCCTCAAGTTACAAAGATCCAAGTAAAAGGTGCTGCTCTGGTTGAGTCACTGTGCATAGCTAATACAAATCTCCTTCAGGCCAGCTCCCATACAGAAAAGGACTAAATATTAAAACAAATATCCATGCTTGATACTGATCTTAGATCTACCTTCTCAAAAGGTTGGCCTGATAACATGTTCATGTATAGAGTGCTTGTCAGTTGTGCCAGTGCTCTATCACCTAGACAGTGACATAGCTCAAAGCTTCCTGCTTCCCAAGAGAAATGGAAATAAAAAGTAGCAGAGTTAAATCCAAAGATGTTAAAATAATCCATATTTCAAGTAGTTTCTAAAAAATACAGTACTGCTTGTAGCTGAGAGAATAGTAAATAAGTATATCCATGCATGGGCTAAGAGAACAGCTGCTATTACCAGCAAATTAAGATGTTAAAACCCCAAACAAAGCAAACATTGACTTAAAGCAAGACTAAAGCAGTGGAATGTGACTCCCAAAGCAGGTTTATGTTCATTAGGGATTCTCCTTCTTTTACTTTTCTGCTATTAGGGAAATGATCTATCAGGTATAAGAACAGCTCACATGTCAGGTAGATATGAAAAGGGTAAGTTCTGCAGGGATGTTTGCCAGAAAACAGTAAACAAAGCTGAGTTTTGTTGAACTGCAGTGATGTTAAGAACAAGTGTTGTTTATTGGTTTATTTATCTGATTATAGCCAGCAAGGGAGAAATCAATATAGTTAGTCAGGGATAAATTGCACACTTGTTACCTAGTATAACTTGAGCAGCTTGTGCTGAGATAATTAGCACAACCTGTCTTAACTAAATTAGTGTTTAAAAGTGCAAGGATACAGAACCAATTTTCTCAACAATTATTTTATATCATGGTAGGACATGAAGAGAAACCTTACTAACTTGAATAGATTACATGAATAGATAACTGAAGTTCTTTCTTATTTATTTAAAGAAAATAAGTACACTTTAGAAGCCTGTAATTTTGTGTGTATATAAACAGTTGAGAGGACTATGTTTGCAGTACAGACAAGAATGAGGTTAATTTGAAAATGTTATTTAAACTTTTTTTTTTTTTTAATTGAAAGTAGAAAAATAAAGTTTTCTGATAGCCAGAAATGGAGATTGCATAACATACAAGAAAAAAGGACTTCAGTTCATCCACAAACACCAAGAACCATGAATAGAGCCTTGGATTAATAGTTTATAAGTGGAGATTGCATGTTACTCTGAAGGAGATCAGGGTCAAAGCAGACATTTCATGCATATTTTCATGGGGAAAAATGATCCTTCATAATCAAAAGAATTGTAGCCTTACTACAAAAAACTTAAAGTGGAAGATAATTCACACAGGGTCTCATGTGCAGGAGAAAAGATGTCCTTCACCTTAGCAAACCCCTACGTTTGAAATGACATTTGAGATCTCTTCTAATTAAATCTTTGCTGGTCTTAGAAGAATTACCAGAAGAATTGTTGTATAAATATTGTTCAATGCAACAAACAACAACAAAAACAAAAATCCACAAATCTTTAAGTTTTCATTGGGATGATGGAGTTTTAGTTTTTCATTGCCTATTCAGAAAGAGATGTCAAAAAGGACAGAAGAATTTCCTTTTCATCTACACATGCTCAGAATCTAATATTGTAAAAGAATCAAGGAGAAGAATTTCAAAAACAAAACCACAGAGGTGCCAAGGTTGTAGATACAACAATGAGAAAAATCTGTCAAGTGGAAAAATAAAGGAAAAGTTTTCACCTGGAAACAATGCTTCAATATATAACAAAATAAACATGATCTGCTATTTTGTTTTATTTCATGCCTCAGTAGTTACTACTAGCCTCTCGCTGTCTTTAAACCAGACCATTTTAACACAAAATTATTCATCTGTAATTTACTTTAGTCACTGTTTAACAGCATTCTCTCTGAGAAACAACTGTCTCCAAAAAGTGATTCATCCCATTTTTCCAAAGACACTTAAGGATATCATCTACCTGAAACTATTACAGCTGGTTAGAAAACAAAATTTCCTAAGGGAAAAACTTCCTATGAAATGGGAAAGTTCTTTCAAATGACACTATAAATATTTCTGACATCATATTTGGAAGGATTGTGAATTATATGGAAGAACTTGAACTTACGATGAACTCTCTTAATAGATAGGTTATTCCAAACATTCCAAAAACCAAAATTAAGAAAGTTAATGTCTGTGACACAGAATAGTTTAAGAATTAATTTTGTTACAATTCTATCCAAAAAGTGTTGTTCCTCAGGGGTCACTGCTGGGACTGGTGCTGTTTAACATCTTTGTCGGTGACGTGCAGAGTGGGATTGAGTGTACCCTCAACAAGTTTGATGATGGCACCAAGCTGTGTGGTGCAGTCAACATGCAGGAGGGAAGGGGATGCCTTCCAGAGGGACCTTGACAGGCTCAGGAGGTGGGACCATGGGAACCACAAAGACCAAGTGCAATGTCTTGCATGTGTTTCGGGACAATCCCAAGCACAAATATAGGTTCAGTGGAGAATGGATTGAGAGCAGCCGTGAGGAGAAGGATTTGAGGTGTTGGCTGATCAGTAGCTTGACGTGAGCTGGCAATGTGCACATGCAGCCCAGAAAGCCAACCATATTTTGGGCTGCATCAAAAGAAGCATAGCCAGCAGGTTGAGGGATGTGATTCTCCCCCTCTACTCTGCTCTCTTGAGAATCCACTTAGAACATTGCATTCAGCTGTGGGGCCCCCACCACAAGAAGAACATGGACGTATTAGAATGAGTCCAGAGGAGGGTCACAAAGATGATCAGAGGGCTGGAACACTGATGAAGGCAGGCTGAGGGAGTAGAGGTTGTTCAGCCTGGAGAAGAGAAGACTCTGGGGAAACCTCATTGCAGCCTTCTAGTACCTAAAAGGGGCCTACGAGAAAGCAAGAGAGGGACTTTTTGTCAAATATACTGATAGGACAGGGAGTAATGGTTTTAAACTAACTAACTAAATAAACAAATAAATTTAGACAAGGAAGAAGTTCTTTACTCAGAGGGCGGTGAGGCACTTCCATCCCTGGAAGTGCTGAAGGCCAAGTTGGATGGGGCTTTGAGCAACCTGGTCTAGTAGGAGGTGTCCCTGCCCATGTCAGGGTGGTTGGAACTAGATGATCTTTCAGGCCCCTTCCAATCCAAACCATTCTATGATTCTATAATTCTATGAAATGTCATTATCTGTGAGCTTGGTGCAGCTTTCATTACAAACACTGAACGGTTTCAAAAACTCTTTATTGTTGAAATAGAACTGTAATTGGAAAGAGTTAATAATCTAAAAAAAAAAAAAAAATAGCAATGATTTATGTGCAAAGATATTTTTAGCATAATGAAAGAGGAAAGATTTTGTAAGATTTATTTTTATTTTATATTTTTTATGAAGGATACACTGCTGTATTTGAAAAGTCATTGAAAGAATTTAATTCTGTCACATTTCAGCCTTACTAGAAAATCTCACTATATTAAACAATCTTGAAAAAAATGAAAAGATTATGAAGAAAAAAAATCATTTCATAAAGAAAATGAAAATATCTTAACAACATTATTTTGGTAAACTGATCTTCTCCATGTGGAAGATTACTTTCAAATTCATGAAGAATTCTAATAACATTTAGTGATGAACAGTTCAGGGAGATGACATTTATAAATCTAAGAAAAGAAAAACTGTTAAAAGAAATAGAATGTGCTTTTTGTAACTTTACATTTTGTTAATGGTTAAATAGCATTTAGTATATATTGCCATGTAAAATCTTTACTATAAATACTGCATAAACAGATTTAAGAGATTTCTTAAATTAGTATAGTTTGGAAAAAAAATAACACGTAAATATTTCTGAAATAACTATGTCTTTATAAATGTCTTTGTAATTTTTTCACTAAAATGAATGATTTTATCTTGCTAGAAATTTTCTCATGTCCTCGTATCAGGTTTATCATTTCTAAACATTTTAGGCACAAAAATATGTAAAGAAAATTTTAATACTGTTATTAAACACTGTTATTACATCTTGAGATCACTACATGAGAACAATCAGTACCATAGCTGTACTAAATTAAAAACTAAATGAGACCACCATTCTAGTTCTTGGTTTTTATACGGTACACATCTAATAGAATAAATTATTGTGCTGGGCAACCCATATCTGGATGCAGCACTCCAACTCACAAGGCCAGAGAAGAGGTGAACAATCCCTTCCCTTGATCTGCTGATGACTCCTCTGTTGATGTAGCCCAGGATGCAGTTGGCCTTCTGGGCTGCAAGCATGCACTTCTGGCTCATGTTGAGTTTTTGTCCACCAGAACCTCCAAGTCCTTCTCTGCAGGCTGCTCTTGATGAATTCTTCTAGCCTGTACTCATATCTGGGATTACCCTAACCCAGGTGCAGCACCTTGCACTTAGACTTGTTGAACCTCATTAGGTTCACATGGGCCCACTTTTCTAGCTTGTCTAGGTTCCTTTGGATGGTATCCCTTCCTTCTGTTGTATCGACTGCACCACTCAGCTTGGTGTCATATGCAAACTTGCTGAGGGTTCACTTGATCCCACTGTCTATGTCATGTACACTCTCCTCGGCCTTCTTTTCTCAGCAATGTACCTATAGTCTCCTTTCTTGTTATTTTTTGTATCCCTTGCCAAGTTCAGTTCCATCAGTGCCTTGGCTTTCCAGATCCCATCCCTGCACATCCAGGCAGTATCCCTCTAATCTTCCCAGGCCACATGTCCCTGCTTTCACTGCCTGCGCATTTCCTTCTTGTACCTTAGTTTGATCCTTATATACGATCAAACTAACTTAGCTTGTTCCTTGCACAGCCATCCCAGTTTCCTGCCCTCCCTGCTTGCTTTCTTACACAGGGGGATGGAGAGTTCTTGTGCTCTAAGAAAAACATCCTTAAAGAGTTGCCAGGTCTGATCAGTTCCTCTGTCCCTAAGGACAGTGTCCCAGGGGATCTCATCCACTAGGTCTTTAAACAGCTGGAATTTCATTATCTTAAATTTTGGGGTCCTGACTTTGCTCTTTGGCAGGCCCATTCTCCTTGAGATCACAAACTCAACAAGGGAGTGGTCACCACAGCCCAGACTGCCTCCAATCTTGACTTCTTTAATGAGTTCATCTGCATTGGTGAGCACCAGGTTCAGTAATGATTCTCTTCTGGTTAGTTTCTGGTTAGTCCAATACCTGGACCGGGAAGTTATCCTCAATGAACTTCAACTGTCTCCTGGATTCCTTACAGCCTGCTGTGTAGTTTTCCCAGAAGAGATCCAAGTGATTGAAATCCCCCATCAGAATGAGAGTTTGTAAGTATGATGCTTCTTGTAGGTGAAACAAAAAGGCCTCATCAACAGCTCCCCTTGATCAGGCAGACCCCAACCACTAGGTGTCCTTTATTGGTCTGGTTTTACCAACAAGCTCTCAACCTGTCTGTGGCTGTTTCGCAGAGGCAGCTCTTCACAATCAATCCATTCCCTGACATAGGGGGCAAAACCTCCACCCCTTCTTCCTTTCCTGTCTCTTCTGAAAAGCTTGTAGCCCTCCATTACAATGTTCCAGTTATGTGATCCATCCCACCATATTTCTGTGACAGCAATCAGGTCATACATTTCTAATTGCACCATGGTTTCCAGCTCCTTCTACTGATTTCCCATGCTGCATGCATTGGTGTAGAGGCACTTCAGCTGGGCTATTGGTCACATCATCTTTTCAGATGAACCTTTCCTAATTGCTTTGGGACAGTTTACAAGTATTTCCCTGTTGTTTCCTAAAGTGACAATGTTCCCAAGTTCACTTCCATTACTCAGAAGTACAACTCATTCCCCTGCCACATTTAGTTTAAAGACCTACTAATAAGCCCAGCCAGCTAGCTGCCCAGAACACTTTTGCCTGACCTGGTCAAGTTCTCCCCATCTAGAGTCAGCATGCCTGATCTCTCAAAAGGACATCCGAGATCATAGAACCCAAAATCTTGAGCATGGCACCAGCGAAGCAGACAATCGTTCACTTGGTCTGTGAATAGTAATAATAGTATTTCATACTATTATCCTCATTACTAACTTCAGAATATGAAAGAGTATGAATATCACATATTAAAAAATAAATAAATAAAATTGAATTTTCTGTCCTTAGGGATTATATTTATGAATACAGTATGTTTTCTGCAATTAGTATCTACAGTGAAGTTAATAGCTCTTTAAAGAATCAGATACAGGCTGCTGGTGGCAAGGAGGAATTATCACAGTACAAGACATTTGTTCAGTGTGAAGGTACAGCAAAAAAGTAAAAGCTTGAAAGGAAAGGATTGTCTCCTTCTCTCTCAAAACACTAAGCATATCAAAAGTGTCAAGCAGCAATATCTACCAACTTAAAGTAGAGGAAATGTTTTGTATTCACCTGCTCAAACTCAAAGATGGAAAAAAGCAATTGGATTCTCAGAAATGGGATGCTAGAATAGATGATAATATCAGCACCTGAAATACTTGCAAATGATAAAATTACTTACTGATACCCTAAACTCTTACTTCAGTGAAGAAAAAAAAAAAAAAAAGTCTAAAATCTATCAACTTTGGCTAATGATCACATGATAGCTTCAGCTGAAGAACTATACTTTTCAATTAGCTTCTTCTGCATGTCACATTAAGGAAAGAAGGAAAGAAACTTCCTGCAGAAATGGGTTTGTTCAGCTGCTTTTTTCTTTTGCAGGTATTCCAATATATGCTTATCAGGGGAGAGGTATTAATGCTTTTTTTTTTTTTTTTTTTTTTTTTCTATAATTGTCTAGTAAATACTATGCTGTGAATACTACAATGTGAACTGTAAAAGACATTAGCAATGCCTTTAGAAGCTTACAGGCTAAAAGAACAAAAAGCAAGGAATCAATAAGAAATCCAGAATATGGCACTAATTGGTGGATTGGTTTTAATGGGATCCCTAGAATAATTGAGCAATAATATGCCTCCAGGAAAAGAAAATGTTCAGGAGGATTAACAGTAAAAAACACTTGGAGTTTCTGTGCTTTGTGTTGTTTCATTTCATGTAAGAGATACAGTGGATTAGCTGAAGGCTGTTTTGAGGTCATTCTTGTGGTGGTTTTATTCAGGTGGGCAGCTGAGCTCCACCACAACCGCTCTCTCGTTCCTCCTCCTCAAAAGGAAAGGGGAAAAAAAATATGATGAAAAAGGCAGAAGGGCTGATAGAAGGACAGGGAGATCACTCTACAATTATCATCACAGGCAAAACAGACTCAGCATAGAGAGATTAATTAAATTTATTACCTATTACTGTGTGATAAACAAACAAACAAAAACACCTTTGCCCCCTCCAACCTACTCTAAATCCTCCCCCCGAGCAGCACAGGGCAACAGGGAATGGGGGCTGCAGTCAGTTCCTAGTGCTTTGTCTTCACCGCTCCTTCACGGTCACTCTCTGCCCCTGCTCCACATGGGGTCCCTCCCACAGGATGCCGTCCTTCCCAAACTGATCCTGCGGGGGCTGCCCACAGGCAGCTGCCTTTCAAGAACTGCTCCCACATGGCTCTGTACCACGGGGTCCATCCGTCAGGAGCAAACTGCTCCAACACAGGTCCCCCATGGGCTGCAGCTCCCCCCAGACCCTCTTCTCCTACGTGGCTGCAGCTCTGGCCCGGGGCCTGCTCCTGGGGGCCACATCCACCTGCTCCACCGGGGGCTCCTCCACAGGCTGCAGCGTGGAGATCTGCTCCACCATGGGACCCATTGGATGCAGGGATATCATACTTTGATATGTTGTTAGAAGATAAAACATTTTCCACAATCTTGATACTTTTAATTTAGAGCTTATGCCTGAGACTCACTCTCATCATTGCTTTAAGTGTGTTTTCTAGTTGAAACAGAACTGTTTACATGTTCTTCTGCTCTAATGATTTGTCTTTCTAATGTATGTAAAATTTATTTTGCATGAATTCAATACTTGGCAAAATGAAGGATTAACACCACTGTTAAGAGTCAGATATTGAGTGGTCTTTTATTGTGCTAAGTGTTCACATAGCTCTCCCAATGTATCTCAGTCCTTACAAGCAAATGTAGCAGTTCTCATCTTGGCCTGTCGAGCAAAGTGGTATTGTGCTATGCCAGTCTGTAAAACGTAAGTGAACATGCAATCTTTGTTTTTAAATATTACTGTATATTTCAGCTTTAGATCATTTTAAAAGCCTTCCAAGACTTTGAGGGTTTGCCCACATACAACCGCTACAAATTTATTAAGTCTCTACTTCATCCCATGCAAAAGTGGCTGTATTGACTGTCATAATTGCAAAGAAAAACAAACTGCCTGTTCAAAAGCTGTGATTCTCTAGAATTGGTGGCATGTATTTAGTAAAGTGTGTAGCTGCAGTCTGTTGACAGATATGAAATAACTTTGGAAAGTATTTGCCCCACATGGTACACAATAACCACAGATTATACTGTGGAATAGAAAGGAATTAAATAAGTGCTTAAACTATTCGGAATGCATACAAAAAGGCATTTACTTTCTTTGTTAGCAGTGTTAGGTAAATAGTATGATGATCTAACTATTTGTGGATCTGTATGTGTGCATATTGGATTTTTTTCTGTCAGCTGTCTCTTATTTTTTTCTGTCATTGAACTGCTACTTCTTAATGGAAATATTGTTTAAGAATAATAATTGTGTTTAGCTGGACAATCCTGTTTATGATTAAAAGTATGGGCTTTTAGGTAACTAAGTACTGAAAAAATATATTTTAAAATACTATTTTAGACTAGAGAAACAGTACTCCATTTGTATTCTGAATATTTTGAAATATGAGTAATTACTCATAAAAACTTCAGAAAAAAATTATTTTAATGTAATTTTGAATCTTAAATATCATACATTAGTTTGAAAACTCTCAACATGAAATATTTTACCTTGGTGACATTTTTTCTCTAGCAAACAATTAATTGATATTCTTACAAAAGATTTGAACTTGCTTAGAAAGAATTTTCCAGGAAAAAAAAAAAAAATCTTTTTTATTCCTTGCTTTCTTTCTTATCTTTGTGTTTTTATTTTTTTTTTTTTTTGTTTTTTTTTTTTCTTAATTCACTTTGATAGCAGGAAAATATGGATAAAGAAATATGGAATGCTGCTTTTTTCATTTCCTCTTTCTAGGTGTCTGAGGAAATTACACTTATATGAGCTTGATATATATGAGTTTACATGCAATTAAGCATATTTCTATCCCTAGTAACCTGTAGTTCTCTTACAAAATATTTGCCAAAAATTATAAAATTGCTGGAAAAAAATAAATTTATAAAAAAAAAATAAAAATAATAAAATAAAAGTGAAAACAGGCAGCCATATAGAGAGGTGCATTGCTTTACTGCAAACTTGGAGGAAAGACTGCTAAGCCATTTTTCACTAATTTAAACAATGTTAGACCTACTGTGTTTTTCAACTTTTAGCATGATAATTAATACAACAGTAGAATACTGATAGTTGTATGGGAATTTCTGTATTTTGATTTCCCAGATAAAATACTTGTTGTTATTTAACTGAATCTAGTTAAACAACATGTACATTTAAATAATTTGGACTTTTAAGTTTATTTTTAATTTAAGAATAATTTTTGATGTAAAAAGCACTCAACAACTACTCCCAAGGGACAAATAACTTTTATGATTTCTGCTGGTAAAATAATTGTTGTTATAATTGTGATATTTTTGTTCAATAACATCATCATCTTGATCTTTGATCTCTAACTGCTGATAGTTGTATGCAAAAGCCACTCTAGAAAAAAGAAAGATAATCATTGTATAGAAAATGACTTTAGAATTAAGATGTCTATCAAATTTAAGAAATATTTAATGTTAATAAAAATCCCTACTTCCTTACTTAATTGGGTTTGTTTAATTATTTGTAAACTAAAAATTTGAACTTAGAATTTAGAATTATGTTAAAAGACATGAAAATATATTAGGACATGGAATTGCAGAGGTGAACCTCCACATGACATTAACGCAGTGTCTTTCATAATTCATTCAGACTTTGGGCAAAGAGTTCTACACAGTTCTGATATCATTGGAAATTTTTCCTTTCCTCAGATAATTTACATTTCTGACACTCTCTTCAATCATTGTCCTTATCAACTCAGAGTATAGTGTATGACAGATGCCTTCATCCTCTCCCTCACATCAAGAATGTTACAGTACATAGCAAATGTTTGACATGTCTGTCTAAAATTATTTAGATAGTGTCTCAGGGGAAAAACTGCTCAGTTCAAGTGGTTTAAATCAAAACTGGATTGAAACAGTGAATTGATTTACTAACAACCTGTGATTAAACAGCAACCAGTGAACTATACATTCAGAAACAATATTGCTAATACTGAGTCGCAATAGGAGACAGGGAGAAAAAGTTAATAAGCAGCTGCAAATTCCTAAAATCTTCTAACACAAAAATGTCCTGTCCTCCCAGCCTCCTCTACCTCTTCTCCCACTCTCTGTGGGTGTGTGGGTGCCCCTTGCACCTCTCCTGCAGGCAGTCTGGGATCTTTGGCTGCAGGGGTGTCCCCGTCACCCCCATGCCTGCCACCCCATGTTGAGAAAGCCCTGGCAGTGCTGGTGCACCGCGCTGCAGGGCCCTGGTGCTGCAACCCACACCGCTGGTGCTCTTTGCTCCACAGCACCTCTCACCTCTTGAAATCTTTATGTTCCTCCTATAGGACTTTTCAAGCTGTCTCCTTTGTTTCACACTCTCTTGTTAATCCCTTGGAAAGTGCTTCATCCACCTTCCTCTTCAGCATTATCTGTTTTGGGGCATATGCCATCTCAGATGTTTAGAGTTATCTATTCACAGACACTGTTTGACTCACAGCCCAGCCTTGTCAGCCATTTTTTCCAAGGCGTGTGGACACCTACACAGGTGGGATACCAAGAAATACTCGTATTTCTGAATGACTGTTCATTGTGTCACAAAAATGACTGGGAATGATGCCATCAGAACAGTCTGGTAGTTACTTTGCTTCTTTCATAATGTTTGTTGCTCCTTCTATCATTTCTTTTCTTGTTGATTATTTGCTTTTTTGACTACTCTCTTTTAAGATGTTTCCTGGCAAAGTAAATTCACGGGTAGAAAATAAGGACTTTCTGCTTCATAGAAGAACCATTTTGGTAAGCAGACTTTCTAATCCAATTTCAGTTGGCTTTCACTCCAAATACTGTTTTTGTTTGTTTGTTTGTTTGTTTGCTTGTTTTTGTTTGCTGTTGCGGTGGAGGTAGAGATTTTTGTTTGTTTGCTTTTTGCTTGCTATCAACAGTATTCATGTATCTTCAAGCCACCTTTTTCTCTTTGCTTCAGATTTCTTATCACATCAGCCTAAACTCAAACTCATCATCTGATGTTGGAATAAGATTCAGTTTGTACTATCCTTTTTTAATTTGTGACATAAGTGTGGCAATATGGTCAATTAATCCATCAGGATTTCATCATCTTGTGGGAATATGAATTTACTTGGTACCTCCCTTTAGCCGGAAAGTTCGTTCGTTCGATAGAAGAGAAGACATAAATTTATTCTGTAGTAGATGCTGTGAAATAGAGATGAGATGGATATAAACACACTTTCTCTATATTTTCATAGCTGTTAATTATTAATTAAATTTAATTGGAATATTTGCCTTCTGAAGGCTGCTAAGTCCTTCAATAGAAAGATCTTTATTCAGCCAAAGTTTTTTTTGTTTGTTTGTTTGTTTGTTTTTTAAATTTTGGGATATATTTCAACAAAGATCAGAATGTAAGGTTTATTTTTTATTCTATTTATTGTTTGCTGAACCTCCATCTCAGCTCCTGTTGGTTTCAGTGGGAACTGTGAAGAATCAGTCCCTTCTTAAGTTTGAGCTTCCATTAAAACTATAACTAAAATTATTTGGATGGGGCTTTGAACAACCTGATATAGTGGAAGGGTCTTTGCCTCTCATGGCAGGCAACTTGGAACTAGATGGTCTTTAAAATCCCTTCCAAACCAAACTATTCTTTAATTCTATGATTCTATGATTTCAATTTCAAGATAATGGTACATGTAAACTGTTGTCAGTTCCCAGAGTGCTAACTGTTAAATAACCAATGCTTTGTCTATTTTCTTGCACTTTCAACACTTTCAAGACTCAGGACAATATTGACAATATTGACAATATATGACTATATCAATATAGTTAAAACATTGCAATACTTTTATGTTATGCCAGGTGTTTCACTTTTTTTTTTTTTTTTTTTTTTTTTTTTTTTTTTTTTAACATTTCTCTTCTCCCTGTATGAGTATATCTGTGATTCCATGCTGATTGGCACCATGGATTTTAACAGTGATGACTTACATAATTGTCTGTGTAGAAAGAGGTGTGTATTGAATCTCATGTAATGTCTCTGAGTGGCAAAGTACAGAATAATCACAGGTTCTGTTTTAGCATAAGACAGAGCATGTGGGTAAGCCTCCTTCATTTGCTTTTTAAGCTAAAGTTTATCTTAACATTACAAGTTGTTGGACACTAAGTCAGGTATTCTCTTATTTCTGCTATGGCGAGTAAGATGATGCTTTATTTACAGAAAACCACATTCCATTTCTTTTAAATTTTGATCTACATTTGTAGAGCAGCACAATCTCCTCTCTGCGTACTTTAGCATGCTTCTTGTCACTGTGCAGCTAATAGCAATCTGATGGTCCATTCATATTCCTCCTTTAGGAAGGAATTCATAGCTTTGGATTAACTCTGTCATTCAGGGACAAAGGTGATACTTATGTCATTTTACAAGGCTATGTCTCTCCAATCCGTCATATTTTCTGGATACATTTATAGAGCTATTTTGTGTCTTTTCTGCCCTTTGTCTGTTCCCTTATTTTACCTTGCATTATAGAGTTCCCCTGTACTCTTCTGCTGTCCTTCTCTTTTTGTGGATGAAATGATGATATGGACATTCAATTAGTACTGGACGAATAAAAATTATGCCTAGTGTACAGTTATCTTATGATGTATCAATGTTAGCATCAAATAGATTAATCTCCAGAACCACATGGGCATTATTTTCACATGCACTAAGTAAGAACAGAAGACGGAGAACTGCAAAGGAATTCGGAAGACTTTGCGAACAGAAGACTTTGCAAACTGCAAAGGAGTGCCTAACATGTTCACTTTAACAAAAGAATAACTAACATGTTAAATGATATCCATTTAAAATCAAATAAACTCTAATGTACTGTACATGACCAAAGATAAAAACAGCCTAGTTGAAAAGTAGTCTTTGTGATGATTATTGCTATGACTTACACAACAAATAAGCCAGATTGGGAAAACAAATATTCAGAAGGGTTAAATCTGCGGAGCCAGCTGTTTTGCTAAATTATCTTCATCCTCTTCTTAATAGTGTGCTGTAAAACCATGCTTCTTTTCCAGACCTCAGACCTGCTGGTTAAATGAGTTGCACAGTATTTGATTACAGAGTATAATCAATGTGTTGCAAAACTGAGTGAATAATTCATAATGTGTCATTTATCTGACAAATTTTGCCCCTGTTTCTGTTTGCCAGTTGTCACTGAGAAGATTATGATGTTCTCAAATGCATCCCTTATTTGAATTTATTTGCTGAATAATTTCCACAAATGATTCTTATTCTGTACCTCATCTGCTGGCAGTTTGCTGTGAGTGTTAAACACTGGAAGATGCATTTTTTTTTATTTTTTTGGGCATATGGATCATGTGATGTTCATCTGTTTCCTGAACAAGTAACAACTAGAATGAAATGTAGTCTAAAGATCGAAATTCTACATTCATTTTTCTACCAATATACACTTAAAATTTATTTGTTAAGTCAGCATGCTTTACTAATCTACAAACTCCAAGCACAATCAAAAGACAGGAGACTGATCCATTATTTCTAAGCTCACCAAAAGTCACAAAGATAATGCCAAGTTATTCAAATTCACTCTTGTTTTTTACTTAGTCTTCACTCATTACTGTACATTCAGATTTCAGTTGCTTCACCTTCTGCAAAATATCTATGGATAGATAACTCTCCAGTGGGACGCTATACTCCAGGAGGATCTGCTAGGAGAGAGGGATTAATTCATACCCTGTAAGAGCAGCCAAAATGTTGGGTCTTACATTTAGAGCCAATACTGTCTCTCCATCTCCCAGTTCTTTTATTTTTGGATGTGCAATGGCCCAGTTTCTGTAGATGAAGAGCTTCTCATTCTCTTTGAATTTCTCCCAGAATGTTTTAATGACTCCACTATATTTTCAGGTTTTCTTTTAGGTTTTGCCATATGGATGGCAAAATAAATAAATAAATAAATAAATAAAGGATAAGGATCTTGCTGTGTCACTGAATATGTCTGACTAGTTATAGCTACTCTTCCAGGTAGCATCCAGGCATCCAGCTCAACAGGATTGTGTCTAGTGAAGCTAGCTTTGTACAAAGCTAGGCATTTCTGCAATGCAAGACCAAATGGATCATTTTATATAACTTAATCAGGTTTCTTTGTTGTCTTAGAGGAATGTATGTGCAGGAAGATGAAGTTAAAGACGGTTTGATTAAAATGTAATTGGACATTTCTGGAAATATGCATTTCATATTCACCTCTCTTTAGAGTTTTTTAATGAGTTGTAGTGATGTTGTGGTTTAGCCCCAGCAGCCTGCTCAAGACCACACAGCTGCATGCTCACTCTCACATAAATGTTTATATATATATATATATATACATATATATATATATATACAACATAATGTTATATAGTATGGAATATCTCTTTGGTCGCTTTGGGACAGCTGTCCTGGCTGTGTCCTCTCTGTCTTTCTTGTGCACCCCCAACATCCTTGATGGCAGGGCAGCATGAGAAACAAGAGTTCTTGGCTCTATGCAAACACTACTCTTCAACAATTAAAAACATCAGTGTGTTATCACCACTATTTTCAGCGAAAATGCAAAACATAGAATTGTGTGAACCTCTATGAAGAACATTAACTCTGTCCCAGCCAAAACCATGACAAGTGGCTTAATTGAAATTGTTTGCTTTATGAATAAAAGGCACATGCCACATTTTAAAATTATTTCTAATGTATAGCCAAGTGCGGTAAATCATTTTCTGCAGAATCTTGTGTTGCTAGCACTTTTGACTACATCTAAGAGTGGAATAACATTTCCCATGTAGAAAAAAAAAATGTCTTTAAGAGTAACTTTAACAGAATTGGACACAGTCGTGATATACATAAAAATCCTTTAAATGTTTTCGGGTTACACTATGAGCTTTGGTTACCATTTTAACAGATTGTCAAAGTCTGGGCTCCTCTATGGTCTGGAATCTGCTACTGATCTGAAACTTGTGACTGCCATCTATGTAATAGGACAGATCCAAGACCTAATTTTTTATAGCTCTAAAGAGAAATCATTTACAATTCTGCGTGGAGCACACTCAAGAAAGAACGAGGTGCAGTTCTGTTGTCTCAGGCTGGTATGCACACTTCAGCATAGTTATCTCCACCATAGTTATCAACAACTTTCCTTTGAAAAAAAAAAAGAAAGTAATTCTTTAAAGAATCATCACTAGGAGTCACTGAAGAATTACACCCTTTCTCACAGAGCCCATGCCCTCCGAATTTTCCATTTCTGTACGTACAGCTCATCCATAACTGTTCTGTCAGAATCTTAAATCAATCAAACCAATCAGTAAATAAATGTACCTCACTTTGCATGAATACATTTAATCTTGTTCTGTGTAACCATTACAATAGGCCAGATTATGCCACTGATTTAAAAATTAATTGACTTTTGAGCATGTAATTCTTAGCTCAATTTGATTTATTTACAGTTGTGTATAAAAATTGATGTATTTTACCTTGATTAGATGAACCTTTCAACAGTCTTCAGCTTTATAAGAATTCATTCACAGGTCTATTTCTGATCACTCAGGGTAGTGAGACAATAAACCAAGTTCAAACTGAATTTTCTTTGGAAAGTTGGAACATTCTTATATATTTATCGCTTTGCTACTTTGCACTTCAACCAATTCTCACTGCCTTTCAGATCAGAATTACTGATAGCTGGCATAAGTCTTAAAAGAGCTCTATTCTACCACTGCATTCATAGCAGAGTGATTCATATAAAATAACATAAATAGAGATTATTTAGAATAGATTTAAATTACTTTGGAACATCATTCCATTTAAATGTAATTGGAATGACATTCTGCTTTCTGGAAATTCCTCTTCTATTATTAGGGAAATACTGGAATAGGAGAATATCTTTCCTTGGGTTTCATCTCAGCTCAATGCAAAGCTTCAAACAGGTCAAGAAAAGTTCATAAAGAGCAAGTCTTGTGAAGTCAGTATTGTTATTAGCAATGGAAACTTTGCAGGGCTACATGGTTACAGACAAGGTGAGGAACAAGAGGTTTTCCTGAAAGCATGGATGAGTAGCAGTGTGATATAAACAAATGTCAAAGGTTGACGTTTTCTCTGTGTATAACTTGGTATGATGTGACCGTAGTTTCACAGAGACAGCAGTAAAAAGCAGTTATTCTACATAGAATGAGATATCTACAAATCTGAATCATGTGAAGTACAGGAATACAAACCTGGTCCTACTTCATCAGTGTATTGATGGAAGACACAATATACAGGGTAGACTGGGGGAGCTTAGGCATGGAAAGATAAAAGATGCAGTGTAGGGTTGGTACCAGAGAACCCACAGCTATAAACAACTTAGTAATGATCAATTACAAAGAAAACAAAACAAAATCAAACCAAACAACAACAACAAAAACCACAGAACTGGAGCAGGACAAAATTTTTTTTAGGGCTACTAAAGATTAGAAAGAAATTGTTTCTGACATATGTAAAATGCAACATATATATTAAGTTTGGATGCTACATGGAGCCCCAAACCAAAGAAGAAATGGGAAGGAGTGTTAGCAAATGTATAAATTTACGCAGAGTGGATCACTGAAGGAGGAAGAAAAAATGACATGAACATTGTATTTCTTTTGGTTAAGGACTCCAGATGCTGATGACTCACCATAACCACCCCTGCTTCCAGTCCCATCAGCACCACCATCACCACAGGTTTAAAACTACCTACTCTAGACCCAGATAAGCAGAGAAGGGGTTGGCATAACACCAGGAAAAGGGGTAGAAACTAAGTGTGTGTATAGTAATTTTAATTGAATTGTTTGTCTTTCTTTTTATAAAACTATCGCATCTGGGCTAAGAGTGTAACAGAAGGCAGAAGCTGAAATGATTAAAATTTGTAACAAAATAAGAACTAATTTATAAGTATCACAAGGAAAAGTTTGGTAAAGTAAAGCTGAAAAGTTAAAGACATACTAATATATTCTTCACAGTAGTTTCCTAGAAGCAAATAATCCGCATTAAATTCCAAGGCAAAATAAATACATAAATAAATTCTTCTGCCAGAATGATGGGTGTAAAAGATAAAACTGGTCACAAGCATTTTAATGTCTTCTTTGTGCCTTGGTTTATATACAAATGATATAAGTGGCTGTTTCCAATATATGTAGCCTTCTGAAATTGTTTAGAGTACTGAATATTATCACATTTTTAGCTTTACATGATCCCCAAAGGAAAAAAAAAAAAAAAAAAAAGAGAGATTTCTCCAAACACATTTGTAGCTGTCTTTCTAGTTCCAGGATATGGACAATTAAGCACAGGTGCTTTGAAAAGATCTTGCTAGTTGTCCAAGACAGCAGAATTTATGAACCGAATGTTTTCATCTCCCTTGGAGAATTTCCATTTAAAAAATTCAAAATACTTTCCAGCTAAATGAGAAATAACTAATATAACAAGATTTGACAGGTCACAACTTGCTCCTTCACTCTAATCCAAAGCTGTAGATTTCACAAAGTTTGTAATGTGTTTAAATATGCAAAAGAACTCAAAAATAATATCCTGGTTTAAAGCACCTGCTATCTTTACCTCAACATTCAAAATATGAAAGTAATGAACCTGTAAAGTGCATCTCTTGAATGATACTGATAACTAATTTTCTGAAAAAGTATAGCCAAAAGTATTTTTTTTAAAAGTAGTCATATTATTTCTCAGACAAGATTGCATGGTACTTTGTAATTCAAAAGTGTTTTTATAGATGTTTTAACACACAGAAATAACATTCTTAAAATGTATGCTAGCACTGTATATTCACAGACAAAAAATATATACATTTTGTTAGTAGAAGGAATAGAGAAATTCTAGAAAAAATAATCTCTATCTGTGCTGCAAAACTAGTACTACAAAAACATATTCTATGAACATCTACTTAAGTATTTCATAAACATAACTGTGAATGACAATACTTTTAAAAATATTTTTATTTCTAACAATTTTAACAACAACGATTACAGGAAAGAGTGATTGCTAAACTATCAAATTTTCAGCAATTCTAAGGGCATCCAAAAAGATAATTTTAGTTAGTATTCATAAATACAATACTTAAGTTTTAATCTTTGATTCTCTCCCTCCTAATATTTTTAAGCATTTTTATTATGCAACAGAATATTAAGGAACTAAAGGAAAGATCTCCAGATAATACTTCTTGGGAAGATATGCAAACTTATTTTTACAGACCTGATGATATTCATGTTTGTACACTGTACATAGTTTTACTGGAACCAGACACAACATGCAAGTTTGTTGAGATGTGGCTAAAATGGAATTAACATAAAATAATTTTAAAATAATTCAATTTCCTAGGACCCAATTTTTATTTCTTTACAGGACATTAATTTTGGTGTTTCATCTATATAAGGTCAAAATGTCTCTTGACACATTCAAAATGTTTCAGAAGAACTGTGAATGATTGGACTTTGATGGTTTTCAGGCATGAGCCCTATCTCACAGGCTGCCTTCTTGGAGGACTATCAAAAGATGAAGAATCATTGTCCTCTGGAAAGAAATGCATACCTGGGAGTCTAGGAGAGAAACCTCCTGGTGCTTCCAAACCTGTAACCATGTATAGCTTGATCTGGGAACCTTCTCCCTTCTGAATAGTCTTCAGAAAAGCTTTTGGGAAGTCCTCCATAACATATATTATATTTTCCCATATATAATATAAGTTTAAATGATTTTGGAATGGTTGCTAACAGGGGATAATCAATATCAATCAAGAGTTTGTAATATTAAAAAATATAGAGTCTGCACTCAATACGAATACAAGACTTATGTGTATTTAGATTCTCATACAGAAGAACAATGGACTGCAGACTTCTGATTTCAAAGCATTTTGTTCTCTTATGAATCATTAGGCATTATGAATGTCAACACCTCAACAATGTGTACTGGACAAAGTCCTCACATTGGTGTTTGAACTTTGAAATTATTAAGATAACTAGTTTATAGATATTATATATAGTTATATTAAGATAACTAAGGCTTCAAATGTTTATTTTAGAAGCTGGTTTTACTACTTCCTTTATCCAGATAAGTCAATGTAATATAAAAGATAAAGCTCTTTAATAAAGCTTTTATTTTATACTCATTAATGTTAAATTTAATATGAATACCCATACATTACAAAGAACCAGACAATATTTCTCAATTGAAAAAGACAAGTAATATGAAAAGACCAGTGTGGCTTTCTACAGACAGTTCTTTATGGATCAGTAATTTCTTCATAACAACGGTTCTAATGGGGCATCACAGAGGAATCTGTTTAACTGTGTTACAGTCTAATCAGATGTGGCATCTGTCAAATGTGCCTGATTTAGCTCTAACAACTGCTAGACTACGTATCAGGATACAAGTTGACCAGTTAACAACAAAATGAAGTCCAAATAGTATTGTATACAAGCAGTAGACCAAAAGACATGGAGAGAATCACAAAGTCTGAAAACACTGAGATAAGTTTAAGTATAAATTTTTATTATTTTCACAGATAAAATTCCAGGCTACTAGCTAAACTTTATGCTACTGTCATTAACCTACCATTTGAAGGGAAGTATCGTTCCTCTTATATGACTTTCTGAGGACATACAAGCATACATATCTGAGGACATGGGGAAAGAAATTCGGGAAGCTAAGCTTGGGTGACTGTTCTGTAAGAATAAAACTATCATTGTGATCCCATGTAAAATAATAACCTTACTATTTTTAATGTCTCTTTCTTTTCCATGGACAGGTAGATTTTTCTGAAAAACTGCTGGTGAGATCTACTTTTCTCAGTATCTTTCTGAGAGTCAACTAGTGTCTCAGTTTGGTAGACCAGGAACTGTACTGTGTATGTGAGTCTTCCTGCATTTACTAAAGTATTTGCATACATTGAAAAAAAAAAAAAAAAAAAAAGATATGTAGGAATGTAGTATTGAAAATTTCAATTTCTGTGTAACTGTGATGTGATTATAACATGTCTCAAAACAAACAAACAAACTAACAAAAAACAACCTTCCCTGATTAGGTTCTGCCAATAGACTCCCACTGTGACTAGCCACCTCTAGGGGGAAGATGTCTTTTTTCAGGTCTTCAAGACCATTTAGAAATTGGCATCTCTGCTTGTATTACCACACAAAGCTGCCAATTAATGTCATTTGTAATGTGGATTCTTGTCCATTAGGAATGGGACTAAAACCACTAAATCATTTTACACAGGCCCCTGAATAGCTGTTTGAAGGTAACACTTTCTGTCACTACTGATCTGGTATAGATGTGAAGAAGTGACCTAGAGGTGTAACGCTCTATCTCATTACCACTTATATGGGTGATCTATCCTACTTGACTTTAATTATTTACTCTTGTACTACACTTTTTTTTTTTTTTCCCCCCCTCTTTGTTCAGGAAGAAATGCCCTCAATCTTCAGTAATTCTCAAAGACAGTTGAGCTATTTTGAAGTATAATATTGGGCCTGTATATTAGGGAAAGAAAGCTAAGTTTAGGATTCTTCTTCCATTTATGAATCTAAGGTACATATTTTATCTTTTATTTTGTGTTTCATTCTGTTACATCTCCTTTTTCTCATTCTCAAGATAAGATAAATCTTTCCAAGTGTCAGGATAAAAATGTTATAGCACCTAAGACTGAGGCTGTTGTAGCTCAGGATTCTGACTTTATTTGAAGGCAGACTTTGATATCTTGATCTTCTCATGTAATATGCTAGAAAAACAAGAACAACAGAAAAACAGGTGGTGTGTTTGAAAACCTTTGGGATAAGATGTCTAATTCTAATCATTGTGATTTTCTGACATTCAGATAGTGAGCTCATTCCTCACCTAGCACTATTGTAGCAAATCATTTTATTGTGTTTCAAACACAATAATTACACAAATAATAATATTAATCCATTAATAATAAAAATAAAATAAAATAATAATAAGCAAAATTTTGTGTTTTCAAAAAATCTGCAAAACTCCTTTTAGTAGTTAAAATTCTACTGAATGCTGATTAAAGCTCTAAAAGACAAAGAGACGGGTGAACAGAAAGAGAGAGTGAGAGGGACTGGAGGGAAAGGCAGGGTTGGAGAGAGAGAGGGAGGGAGATATAGGGAGAAGGAGAGAGAGAAAGAGAGCCCGCTTGCATTTAAAAAACACGTTTGACATAAAACCAAGACAATGTTTTAAGTTTTGACTTGCCTCACTTTGATATATTTTGCATTAACTACATTAGAATTGGAGTGAGTTCATCTTTACTTTATTGTGTAAATATTGCAGAAACACTAAACTGAAGGTTTATGTCCTGGAGGTTAGCTCAGTAAAGACTGATTTTAGCCACAGACTTTAGATAGAGTTGAGAAGCTCATTTGGGATTACTGTCCCAGTCACAAATGTCTAATTTCTGCCTACATGTCCTGTTGATTTGGAGCATCTCTCATTTTTCTTATGGTCTTCACAGTTGTGCTCAGAAACCATAGGAACATACTTAACAATATAGTTTCCAATCTTGTGTTAAAAATGGTCAAGAACCTTGGATTATCTCAATTTGCATTGACTACAGGACCTGGAGGAATATAAGGATTCAGAAAGTCTTTTTGTTTCTCTGAACCAAGAATTATGCAATTGCAGAGGGCCTAAGGAGTCAGGTGCAGAATTTAAATCTAGTATCAGAATATTGTCGACTTCTCATATTAAAGCCAAGTATTAAAGAGTTTAGGACCACCTGTGGTGGTTTTACTCAGGTGGGCAGCTGAGCTTCACCTCAGCCACTCTCTCAATCCCACTCCCCAAAGGGAAAGGGGAGAAAATACGATGCAAAGGGCTCAGGAGTTGAGATAAGGACGGGGAGATCACTCAGCAATTATCGTGACAGGCAAAACAGACTCAGCAAATGGAGATAATAAGATTTATTGCCTATTACTAACAAGATAGAGAAATGAGAAACAAAGGAAAGAAACCAAAAACACCTTTCCCCCATCCATCCTCTTCTACCTCCTTCCCCTGAGCGGTGCAGGGTAATGGGGCAATGGGCGCTGCAGTCAGTCTGTGGCACTTTGTCTCTGCTGCTCCTTCACAGTCACTCTCTGCCCCTGCTCCAACATGGGGTCCCTCCCACGGGATGCCGTCGTTCCCAAACCGATCCTGCGTGGGCTTCCCACAGGCAGCATCTCTTCAAGAATTGCTCCAACGTGGGTCTGTACAATGGGGTCCACCTATCAGGAGAAAACTGCTCCAATACGGGTCCCCCATGGGCAGCAGCTCGTGCCAGGTCATCTGCTCTTGTGTGGGCTCCTCTCCACGGGCTACAGGTCTGGCCCAGAATCTGCTCCAGTGGGGGTCCTCCACAAGCCACAGCCTCCTTCAGTGCAGGTCCATCTGCAGCATGGAACCCTGCTCCACGGTGGTACACCATGGGCTCCAGGGGGACAACCTGCTTCACCATGGTCCTCACCACAGGCCACAGGGCACAGGGCATCTGCTCTGGCACCTGGAGCACCTCCTGCCCCTCATTCTTCACTCACCTTGGCACCTGCAAGGCTGTTTCTCACTCCTCTCTCTCTCTCACAGATGCTGTTCCCCAGAAGTTTTTTTTTTTTTTTTTCCCCTTTCTTAAATATTCTCTCACAGAGGCACAAACAACATCACTTATTGGACCGGCTGAACCCAGTGGCGGGGCCATTATCTAACATGGGGCAGCTTCTGGATTCTTCTCACAGAAGCCAACTCCATGGCCCCCTGCTACCAAAACCTTGCCACATAAACCCACTATACCACCTTGTCATTTCTTGAAAAATGTTTTAAAAATACCAAGCATATTAGTATGAGTAATAAAGGACTAAATAATAATAATATACAGTTATCTAAGCACATATTCATTCCATCCTTCTGTCTTTTAGCCTTTTCCTTGTGATCTCTTTCAGGATTTTTTTTTTTTAATTACTATTTTTCTAAAGCAAAAAAGAATGGAAGTGTGGTTGGGTGGTACTGATGAAAAACTAGTTATGTCAGCATAGCCATGAAGCAATATCTGCACCAATGAAGAAAAATAGGAGCCTATAGGACTATAGCAAAAGTACAAGCAGACACTTCAAAAGAAAAAGTCACAGGATGTTATCAGAGACTAGAGAGGTATAAAGGTAGATCACAAATGAGTAATTACTGATAAATGCTACTTTGAGAGCTGTGCAGGTTCCATGTTTAGGCATAAATTGAACATGTTTACAAAAGTGTCACAGACTATTGCAGACACCTGTGATTGATAGCATAAACAGAATAATCTTTAAAATGTCTACAGGACAGCAACAAAACAAGCTAAATGCAGAGATGCCTCTTTCTGGTATTCTGCACTGGTACTTAACTATTTCATTGTTATTATGAAAGTGAACTGCACCTCTTTTTTTTGTATTGGTACAAGCACCCCACCTCTGAGACTTAGTTATAGGTGACAAACAACTCAGTCTATGTCACATCCTTATCGTAGTAATATCTTCAACAGCCTTTACAGTAGAGTTCACTGGAAACCAGAATCTGGAGCCTGGCCAAACCTATGACTGTATTAATATGATTTTCCATATCTTGAAAGTACACAATTAGTTATCCACATTGTTATGAATATTTATTTAGTTAATATATACATAAATATATTGCATTTTCTAACACATAGAACAGGACAAAAATCAGCAAATATATTACTGTGAATTAACAGGTTATTTGGTAGCAAGTCATCTGCTCTATGTGCACTTTTCAGACTGTGGCAACAGAAGATAACATGACTTTGTTTACCTGTAAACCTAGGTTATTTGATATTAACATCTGATTATTATTTTACATGTACAGCACACCAAGAAACTACAGACAGGTATTAAAATGGATAAATGGTGATCTAATAAGCAATAATAATTTTACACGTATCTGAGTCTTATTTTTAATTGAGATAACAAAATTGATATTTACCATCTTGGAAAGAAATGAAGTTGTTACAAGCACATGCATAATGAAATTTTGTGTACATTTTTTCAACACAATTTAGACAGAGATATAGTGTAAATATACCTGTTTTGATTTTACATAAGATATCTGTGTCAAGATTTTCATTTGTTTAACACTCCTGATTTTTTTGAGATCTTTGAATGTCAACATATTTCAATAAACTAAACAAAAACCTCCATCGACAAGTCCTACAAATTTGGCTTTTCTACAATTCGACCATCTGTTTGTGCTGGACCTGGATTCCTGTGATACTGGCAACGGCCAGTATTGTCTCAGGTGGTGAATGGATGAGAAGAAATGGTGACATATGGTAGTAGGATGCTTAATCCAGCCAAGCAAAACAAATTGTACTACATAAAAGCAATTACAGATTATATTCTATGCACTGAACATACTGAATAGTATTTAAAAGATTTTAGTGACTTACATTTTTTAAGACTTAGTCAAATGACTAAGTCATGAAATGAATTTAAGCTGAAAACAGATAAAAATAATTTTGCAACCTGCATTCTGATTTGTAGAGTAAAAAAAGCTCCCTGGGTTATAAATTTATGTCCTGAAATTAGGTCCAATAAAGAGTGTAAAATGTTTCAATTGATAGTCAATAGAAGTACCTCAAAAAGGACATTTAGAGCTCCTGATTTAATTTACAGATGCCTTCCTTAAAATACTATTAAAATTCCTTTAAAATACCCTTATAGTCTTCAAAGTAGAGAAGTGGAAAATTAATGTTAAATATTCTTATCTCCTTGCAAGATTCAGTTGTTTTAAAATCCATAGTTTTTGGTTATCCACAGTTTTGGGAAACAGGATATGGAAAGAGGCTTCTTTAAATAACAGAACTGGACTGCCAGAATTGTCAAATTATAGAGAAACAGTTTTACCTCCTGTATCCTATAAAACTGTCAAATTTTGCACAGCAATGCAAATCAAGAACATCTTATGTGGTTGTGCTCTGTTCTGTTGAAGATAAATGGTATTTCTTTGAATTAAATCTTCCCTCTGATACTCCATCAGTCAAAGCAAACCATATCCAGAGATTGATGTGGTCATTTATTTTTGCAAATTCAACAATCCAAATAATGTGCGGAGAAGTCACACACCTTGTCTGGAAGAAAAAACAAAACAAAACAAAACAAACAAAAAACAGCTAATCAAAAAAAAAAAAAAGCCAAAACTAACTAACAAAACACACACACACACACACACACAAAAAAAAAAAAACAACAGACAAACCACCACCCCAAATCCTACATTAAAGTCAAAGAAAAAAAGATCTGTCCGAAGTACAATCTCTTTTCTACAGACAATCTCTGAAAAAGGTTAATCTGGTTAATGCATAACTTCTGCAACTAACATCTAATTATTGTTTCCACTTAATATATTTTGTATAGTATTCCACATTCATATTTTCTGAAGAAATGGTCCTATGGATACAGCAGATTCCAATACCTGTGACATTTCAAGGGTTGGGCTTAGGGCTCAGGACGATGAAGTGGAATGACATTTAATTACTGATGTGCAGCCATTCAGTTCAGCTAATTATGATCCCTGGAGTTTAGTCATCATATGTAATTAACTTTTACTTTCATAAAAGCTTAATGTGCTGCAAAAGCAGCAATGACTGTGAATGTTACACTTCAGGATTACTGACAGAATTCAAAATGAATTCTAAAAGACAATTTTTCTCACTAAGTGTTAATATAGCCATCTGCTCTTAAACAATGTAAATTTGTTTAAATAGAAGTGCAGATATCATTATCTATGTTTCTTTTCACTCTCTCTCCTTTTTTTTTTTTTTTTTTTTTTTTTTTTTTTTTTTTTTTCCCATGATCACAGTAACCACAGTATAAGCGAGGGGGAGAATAATTCAGCTCTGGACAAGCAATCATAATCTATTGAAGTAAAGCTACCAAAAAGACTGATGAGTAATTTTGAAAGGCCAGCTGGGTTTTCTTTTAGTTTGTTTTGTTTTTATTCTTTCTCTCTCTTTTTTTTTTTTTTTTTTGAGTGTATTTCAAACCCTTGTACTTTACTAAAATTTAATTTGATTTGTATTTCTGCAGGGTCTTGGGGAATTTTTATTGGATCCCTTAAGACAATTAAACATACATGTACTTAAATACAAAATGATTTAATGGCCAATGGATTGGAGAGAGTCCTACAACTATGAGCAGATCTACAAGGGGCCTTCAAAGATGTGATATGAGCTGATTCCTTATACAAGTTTGCCTCAGAACCAATTATAGGAACACTGGCATAAGGCACCTTAACCCAATGTTTGATTCATCCACCAGCACCATTTCTGTTAATTAAAATTTGTCCCTGAGCAGTATCATCGCCAAACAATAGTGCACATTTCTTATCTTATCAGCAAGGGAATCTACTTCCTTCTGTCCCTGCCATTCCTGTGTCTGTCTGGTTTAATCTGCTCTTCAATCAAGCCTTCTTGCCTTCCATCCTAGATCATAACACATATACACTGCACAGGTGTATTCAGTGTAACCCTGGAGAACTCAAAGCACGTACCCATATTCTCTATTCATAATATATGTGAGGGTTACTGCTGAGCAAGAACCCACATCTAGCAATGCTGAGCTCAGGGTCAGATAAGGGAGGCAATAGACAGTTGGTCCCAAGGCAGGTGCTGAAGCCACTGTCATCCCAGCTGCATCTAAGGGGAGCCCAGACCAGATTTGAGACCCATGCTCTCAGGTCTGTAGCACAGAAACTTTTATGAAAAATGGCAAAATCATTTTTACTGGGCTACTGCACAGTAGCTGCATTGTCCCACTCTGCAAGGGATTGTAGCTTGACAGAAAAGACTAGTCCTAACCAAAAAAAAATATATATATAAAGAAGGTAGGTATAAATATATAGAAGGCAGGTATAAATATACAAAGAAGGTATAAAAATAATACAGTTTTATGGATCATTATTAAGCTGTAGAATACCTTTTACAAATGTAACAGAACATAAGTTAGGCCAAAGGCCAGGAGCAGGTGCCACTGGTAGCATGCTGATGGGAACGATCAAAGCTGAAAAGCTTCTGAAACACTGACAGTCTAGCAACAGCAGAGAAAACAAGGATAATTCAAGAAACCACAAGATAACAGGGTTAGGCTAAAGTCAGATCTAGTATGCCTGCAAATATGCTCCTCACATTACTACACTTCATATTAGAGATGAACTAAAATTCTATCAATGCTAAATTAAAATTCTGCCTTGAGATGTCTTTCCTTTCATACCAGACATGCACTCATGCTGAAATCCCTATTTGTATATAAAATGGAGGAATTACACTGAAAACAAGATAAGGTTTTGCATTATCCTTGGTACCTCACATAATTTCATTTAAAAATTAAGAAATTACACATTTTGCATAATACCGTATATATATATTTTGTCTGTTAAGTTGGTAATATTATACTTCATACACATATATTTATTTAAACTTTATCACTGGAGGTTTTAAAGTTGTGACTGGACAGAGTGCTAGATAATGTCATCTAGGCACCCTTTTCTACAAAAGGGTGGATTAGATGAACTTTTTGGGTCCCTTCCAACCTGGGCTGTTCTATGATTCTATGACAATAATGGCAACTAATGCGAGCCTCTGTTTCTCATCCCATTTTCAAGCTGAGATAAAACCAAGGCACACATCTGTATTAAAAGTTTTGAAGTACTCCTGAACCTCATGGTTGTGTGGTAGGTTTAATACTATAAGTTTTAGGTTAAAAAACTGAATTCCATTTAGGACCTACTGAATCTTAACACCTATCATCCAATTCCAGATTGCTGTTTTATCCTTTTCAATTGGGAATATGACATCATCATTTATGATGTTGACCACATCCTGATGTGACTTGGCCCAGCTGGCTTGATTACCTTTAGCAGACCTTAGATGTTAAATTTAACTAGCAAGTTCTCCAAACATGCTCGAATATTGTATTCATATAACAACTGTTCAAGCCAGAAAGTATTTCTTTCTACTCTTGCCACTGTCATTCCATACTCTGTAATTTATGTACATGATGGCATACCAACTAATGCAAGATTTGGTATTGCTTTCTCTTCATATTTTCTAAAGTAAATATACTGGCTTGTTTAGTTCCTGGTTTATTCTGTGAATCGTTATCTTAATAGTTCTCTTAAGTTCTATTAAGTTAGGCTTAATAGTTCTCTCACAGCTCTTTTTAGAAACTGAAAGAATATCTAGTACTTCCACGATTAGCAATGAGAAGTGGTATTTTAATGCTGCTGTCTGTTATATCAGTCACTGTACTAACAAGACAAATCCTGAACTGCATTTATTTTCCCTGTTGCTCAATGACTATCTGTTAAGGTAGTTCCCATATGATATTTACTGTCCTTGATGTCTTAGACTTTCCATCAATAATAGCTGTCCCTTTCTAACTTTTCTGTGAGTTCTGCTGATTGCTGTAGTCTTCTTTATTTTTGTAGTTTTATTTTCTTTATTCTCTCTAATACTTACCAAAGGTCACATGAATTTTAATTCAGGACTGCATCTTAGGTGCTTAATAAGACCATGCTTTGAAAGGAGAAAAAGGCTTATTTTGGATGACTTTTTTTTTTTTTTTTTTTTTTTTCCTCCTAATTTCTACCATTTTAAAGGTAAATATCTTATCTGCCTACCTGCTTGGGTCAGAATTGATTGTATTTTATGCTATCAAATAGGCTGTTAGTGGCTTACTATCTTCCTGCACCACATTGCTACTGCTGTGCATTGTTTCTATATGTGCAGTCTTGTTTACAGGTTTTACTTCTGTTTCTCCAGAGGAGTCTGAAGTCTTAAATGACAAAATTTGAGGTCACACTTTATTGAACAAATCTCCGTTAATTACCTCCAGTAGACCACTTGCATCAGTCTAATGAGCTAAGTTATATCCAAAGGTCCCATGCAAATGTGAAGGAGAAAGCTAGAGTTAATTTGTTATCTATCCTAATTAAAAGTGATTGTTTTTTCTTACTCTCAAATAAAGTCAATATCTTATTACAAAGATATTCTACTTTAACTAGCCACAGGGATTAGCAAGAATAGTTTCTATCAGTTTCCACAATAGCATTTTAAGTTAAACTTGATGGAGGAACTGTACAGAGCTCTTTTATCTCACCAGACCTCTTAGGCAGGGATTTGAAGTGTGTTAATGAATATAAACACTAGTACAAAAATTATAAGACTTGAAGAATGATGATATTATGCAAACTATGTTAAAGTATAACTACAATTTTTATTTAGTGAGTACAACATTAAAATGAGGTTAGGCCTGGGCACAAACCTCTCTGTTGACCAAATATTAAACTGATTATATGGATAGCGCTGTATTGATGGTACCATCTGTCTAGTAAGGTGTAAAACGAAATACATGAGAAAATGTCATCTTTAGAGATTCAAAGGACATTTCAGGTAGAGCAAAATTCTTCATTCTGGTCAAGCTCCAGCCCAGGCAATTATGTTTGAATTGCTTAAACTCCCTCTCTAGTTTTAATTATGTATAAAATAGTACTACAGGTCCTGTCTTTACTGTTGCTTTGTATTTGTGTAGAAAAAAAAAATATTTTACCCAGTAGTAAATGGCATGATAAAGGAACAAACCATACCATAATGTTTTATTTTAGTGAATATAAAAATCTTGAATAATTTCAAATGATTGAACTGCTTAGAAGCACCGCTTAATGGTTCCGAAGAACATTGACTAAAATATGTTTATTTGTGGATAACACTTGATTATTTTCAATCTTTTCCCTCTGCTATACAGAGATGTTGTTCAGGAGCTGGACAATATAGTGATACTGACACTAATTTACCCCTTCAGGTGCACTCCCCATGGTCGGACTGGCCCATGTTCCATACAGAAAGTGTACAGGAGCAGTCTCAGGTGGAGATCCAGAGCACAAAACATCCTGTGCATTTGAGTACTCAGTTCATGCTAGCATAAATGTAAGCAATCTCCAAATCAGATGGAGGTAGGTGGAACAAAAAATTACTTACTCCTGGGTACCTCAGAGCAGCATGTCTGTAGGGATAATACATGTTTCATTCCCATTGCAGTTAGATTTTCAAAACCTTTACTTGCAAGCACAGATAAGTGAGACACTTAGTCTTACAGCTGGCTATATGTAACTCTGGCTGTGGCAAAATAACTACCCTAAAATAAAATAAATTAAAAAAATGCAGTATAGCCTGAAAACAGTTAATACTAGACAAAAGCATTATCAAGATAAATACAGGAAAGCAAGTTGTTCAGACAGCAAAGGCTATGGACTTGTTTTTGCATACTCCCAGCTGTTGGAGATTTTGCAGTTAATTTGGGGAATACCTCTTATCAATAACAAAAAAATAAATAAACAAACTAACTAACAAAGAAACCAGCATCCTCAGAAGACCATGAAGGTCAACTTAGAAGAGGTTTCAAAGACAAAGAATGTGGCTTGTCTTTCAGAAAAAGATGAAAAATATTTGATCCTACATTCATGCATAAAATGAAGTAGATGAGGTGAGTTTGATTAGATTAGAGGAGAAGAAGCTGGTTTGAATATTACTGTGATAGAAAGAAATAATTAAGATAAAGATTGTTGCTATTGTTCCCAACACGAGCCCACGAGCCTCCCTCTGGAGTCATTATGTGCTATTTACTGAGGGGAAAAAAAAAAAAAAAAGAAAAAAAACACAAACAAACAACAACAACAACAACAAAAAACAGAAAACTGTTTGGCTTTGGGAGATATAAAATGTTACGGAGTAGAATTTTAGGTGAAAACAGGTATCTTCTAAATGAAAATTGGTTTGTTTACATCTAGTCCTATAAAAAGATTCTGATCATAAACACAGTGGAAAGGTTGTTTTCCCTCAAATCTTACTGAAAACATACTGTCTCATGCTTGCAAATCAATTCCGCTTACAAAATCATTAATTCGAGAATGAAAATAGGTTTAATCTTACCTAAATTTAACCACCTGAAACAGTCACAGGATGTGATTCATTTACTCTAGCATTAGTTTCCGGTGTTCTTCAAGATTCCATACAGTATCTGAAATATCTGTAGAGGTGGCATATATGATGGCATATTTAAAACCTTACAGACAATACATACATTTTTAAAGAGCTGGAAGAGTATCTAGGTACATATCATAAAAAAGCTAAATGCCTCTGCCTGAGCAATTCAATATCCAGGGCTATGATTTAATGTGATAAGACACCTAGATTCAGGTGTTTAGACATAAGTAGAGCCATATTAGAGGTCAAAATTTCTGTTTATAGTCAGTAGAAATCTAGCCAACAGAGTCTACAAAACTATTAAAGTGGACATGCAGTAGGTGTTGACTTTAAAGTGCATTGAGTCTCTGTCTACACCAGTGGAATGCATTGACTTGTGGTGGTGGCTTGGACATAGGTAGAGCTACATTTAGAAGATTTAATCCTGTGCTCAGCCCCACCTCTAAGCTTTAACTTACTTTAATGTAGGGAAGCATACATATACTGAGAATCACTTCCTATCACAGAAGAGGAAAATATTATTTAAAGATATTAGCTAATAGAAATGTCTAGATAACCAACTTTAAATACATACTGATAGCTAAAAGTTTAGCTCCTGCCATGCACATCACTGTAAAAGACTCTGGTACAAAACCATTTATATTCATTTATCTGAAACTGGTGAATTTATTCAAGACTTGACCCTTGAGATTTATAGAATTGTAGTCATCTAGCTCATAGAAGCAGTGTGTATGTCATAGAAATAGATAGAATTCAACACATTTGAAAGGAATCTGCAACCCTATGTGCTTTTTGGCTGACTACAGTCCAGTGGATAATGATAAAACTGTTCTCTCTCTAAGGAAACTTTTAGGATTAAGGATTCTTCATAAGATAATTAAAATTTTAAAATAAGCTTGGGTGGAATTAGGGGTCTCCTGCAGACATTTAAATAAATTTTGTTTTCTTTAATTTAAACAGAAATTGAAGGAGTAAAATTGTATTATTGAAGACAATACCAAACATTCATTTCCTGGGTTCAATTTCATTCTGAACTGGCAAGCACTTAACACTGTCAGCCCCTTGTGCTTTTAACTGAATAAAGGTCAGATAATCAGACAACTGAAAGGACAGCTCATTTATCATCCTTTGATAAATGTGCCAGTAGCTAATCTTTAGCAGTGGATGATAACAACACACAATGAAAAGTTAATGGATTCAAAGCACTGAATTTGCCACAACAAGGATGTAATGATGCTGTAGAGCAAAAACTTCAATTTTATTCCATATTTAATATGAAATTATATTTGTGGCTGCAAGCATTAATTACCACAATCTAAACATTATTCTGTTAAATTGTGTTCCACAGAGGTCAAGACAGATCTGGATAAAAAAATCATAATTACGGAACTGATAGAATTATTTCACCAAGAAATTGTAAAATTTATATCCCATCAAACTAACTGGACAAGCCTCACCAGTTTAAAATTTATTGTCAAATTCTTCTTGTCGTGAAGTCATATGCACCATTTTAGTAACACATACTTTGATTTATACCAGATAGATCATTCATCTAAAATAAAAAACTAATTTAGTCACCCTAGAGCTCCAGCTGAAGCTGAGGTACTGATACAACTTAGGTTGTATCTGTCAGCCTTATAGAGGTGTTTCTGTTATTCTAAAGCATCTCACATGACTGGACACATCTGTTTAGAAGATTGTTGGTTGTCTATTGTCAGAAAACTTTAGGAATCATTCTGTATATTATTTTGTTTTCATTTTTTTTTTTTTAATACATTGCAGAAAAAAAGAAAGAATTGTGCTGAAAAAGGTGTATTAAGGCAAGGCGTACTATATGCAAGAATTACTGGTTTAATGAACTGATTTCAGGAGAAAAATGTTTAACCCATAAGATTATATTACTTGAGGAACACAAAAAGTAGGACTCTATCAACTCTATCTCCCTTTGCCTTCATCTTCTTTCTCTCTCCAGAAGTCTATGGTGGAATCGCTTGAACGCATGTAGCTTATCATTTTTTGCTAGAATTTAGATTATGACAATTATGGGTAAAACTATTAAAGGTATTGACCTACTATTCAGACAGGAGAGTCTTAGAAACCACGTCAGAGCAGATGTAGAAGACCTTCAAGTAAGTATCTGGTAATCCTTCAGACTCTGGGATTTATAAGGTTAGAGAAGGTCCTTTACAGGACAGAGGAGATAGAGACAGTATCCTACACTTCAGTGATTAAAACAAACAAACAAACAAACAAACAAAAAACACTGGGAGAAGCCTGAAAAAAAAAAAAAAAAGTCAAGGTTTTCTTTATTATTTTCTTTACTATTTCAGAGTTACATTTTTCCTTAGAAAGGAAAAATTCCAGATCTAAGTAGTGTCTATTCTGGGTTACAATACCTACAAATATATTTTACATTTGTTACTTCATTTAAGAAAGGGCAAATAAACAGTTGTCTTACTAGTTAAGAGCAACATTAGGTTTACTTAATTAAAGATGTTTCAGGTAACTATGTATTTGCCTTATTAAACTGTTTTCTCAGAAAATAATTCACAGAGGAAAGAAGCACATGGCTAGAATTCATATCTAATGTTTTTAATATTTTACTAACAATATTAATCTAATTTTGAAGTATATGTTGCATTCTCATAAATCATTAGTATACTGTGGAAATCATAAATATTATCTCATTGCAGGTATTTTGTAGGCATTATTTTCATTACAGAAAGTAAAGTAGATTTATTGTATCCTCTATATCAATTTTGCAAGCCTGCTCTTGAAGTATTGACTCTGTTGAGTCAAACAACAGAAAAAAATATATATGTATTGTAATATAAAATGTAATATATAATGTAATATAATGTATATATATAATGTATATATAATATATACAATGTATATTAATCAGAAAAAATAAATTAAGAACAATTTCAGGAAAAGAATAAATAAATAAGAAAAGATTATGATTCAATTGATCATAAGCTACCATGTAGCTTAGCTCACACTTTTGATGTGTGTAGAAAAGCAGTCTCGATATTATTTACAGTAAAGTTAGTGATGTGTATGATAAGGCATTCAAGGGTCAATATTGCAAACGTTTCACCATAGCAGTTATAAACCAATAAAATAAAGTTATATATTTTGAGACTAAACATTTATATTACATATTGTACCCAACATCTGGAGCTAGTAATTAAGATCAAGTGGTCAACATTAAAAAAAAAATACAATGAAACCTATCAAATTATTTATAATCACATATATACTCTGCTTCATTAGGCTCTTGAAATGTAAAACAAAATGTATGCATAATACATTTTTCTTTCATGAGTGTTATCTAGTTGAACTTCATTTTTTATCTCAATTGCCTAATTAAGGAATTGGGCTATTGTCTTATAGGTTGATCTTAGGTAACATTAATATTATATCATTAACCTGAGATTTGTTTTGTATTATGACTGAATATGAATTCTGAATAATTTATTTATTATAAAATCTGTTTATAATATAATCATATCTGAAATTTACAATTAGTATCATTTGGTGATAAGAATAAGATTTCTATTCTCTTCCAAAAAGAGAATCAAATGGACTATAAAATGGACTTTGAATTTGTGGTTTATTATGCAAAATTAACTGGAGCATTTGGAAAAAAAAAAAAAAAAAAAAAAAAACAACAACAAAAAATAATAATAAAGGTATTAAAGATATCAGAGCATACAGAAACCCCAAATTAATTTAGATGAATTATGTTTATGTGATTTCTTGAATTTTTTTTGCTTCCTAGCTGGGATTACTTGGAGGTCCACAAACATAGTAATGAGGTTATGCTGGCAGAACTCCTAAAAATATCAAGAAACCTTTTTCACACTTGAATTGGAACCAGACAAAGCACCTTCACTTGGACTGATCTAAAAACAGTCAAGGCATTTCAGTAGAACATCATCACAGAATGAAACTTGATACTGAAAACTTGGGTAAAAATCATTAAATAAAGTATGTTTTAAGAAGCAAAAGTTTCTGAAACTAAATGTAATTTTTCTGAGCATACATATTTTAAACAAAGAGTTGTCTAGAAATTTTAGAACGCATGTTGCTGGATTCACCTGCACTACTTGGTGCTCAGAGTTTTATCTCTGTTCTGCCACACATTTGTCATACTCCACACAGCAGGTCTATAAAGCTTACGAAGGTGGAGTTTTCTCATGAAAGTCAGAGAGATGTATTTAAGCAACTACTACATGATTCAGATTATGTTCATCATATGAAATCCAAGCAAAGGTTAACATTCTGTTTCTATCAGTTTAATCTTACAATAGTTTATTGCACTGTTATTGCCATTGCACAAGCAATGACTTATTTTAATCTTGCTTTAAGATATAATTCTGAAACATACCCAGAAAAGCTTTACAGATGATTGGTCTGATATGAAAAATCCTTAAAGACATTATGTATCCATTGATGTACACTATTCTACCAAGCTGAAATACACTAAAATTTCAGTTTTTCAGTAGTGCATATCACTGATCTCCCCAGTAAAGGCGGAGTTGGGTGGAGACACATGGAGAGGGAGAAGGAGGGAGAAGGAGAATTATATGTTGTCTTATATGGAGGTGCCAGGTGCAAACTTCTACTTTGTTTTTGTAGAGCATCTATCACCATGGGGCTTCATTCTGACTAAGAATCCTAAGGATCATTGTAGTCATAATGTTTAGCTCTTAGTGAAGAAAAAAATATATTTTCAAAGTTCTTTTAAGAAAATGGGTACAGGATTAGAGATAATATAAACTGCAGGATAATGAAACAAGTGAAATGTGAAAACTGAAAACGACACTTGCTTATGAGAGTGTTGGAAAGCATGCCATCTGTTATGGTTACTTGTTTTCTTTACAATGAACAAAGTACAAAAAATACGTCACTCCATTATTTCATCATTATTTTCACTCTTTTTCAGCTGGATTCTCCTATACATTATTACTATTATTACTACTTCTGCTATTATTCTTCAGATAATGTACTGTTAAAAAAGAGAGAGAGGGGTTTGGAGACATGCAAAATCAAATCTCAGACTATACTGTCTTTGAAAATAATGTACATCACCTTTGTGAAATTATGAAGTGAATAAATTGCAAAGCCATAATCAAAGGAACTAGCCTTGTAGCCTGAAGTCAAATTAATCTCTCCATGTCTTCCTTGAAAAATCTTTAAAGGAAAATAATTTATCTCTGTAGTAAATCTATCTTTATTCCTAGGTGTTGGACCACATCTGTCTGCTGTGGCAATGCTTACCATAGACAGCAATGGGAAAATCGGGTTTTGTTACATTGTCTGAACATTCATACATTTAACATTCATGTTAAAATATCATTTCTGTTCTCCAGCTTTTCTGTTTCTCTTAAATCCTGTGGAATGAAAGTGGTAGGTTTGAATGGAAAGTAGACACATTCCAACAACCATCCTATCTCTTTCTATCTCTTAAGTAATCAACGTTTAATTACAGAATTACAGAATGGCTGAGGTTGGAAGAGACCTTTGAAGGTCAACTTGTCCAATCTCCCTCCCCAGGCAAGGCCACCTACAGCCAGGCAGCTCCCCAAGCACTCATGCGTGCATCCCATTAGGTCCCATGGATCTATGCATATACAGCTTGCTTAAGCACTCCATAACCTGACCGTCTTCCACTAAAGGTATTCGTTGCTCCAGATTTTCCCTCTCATCTCCAGGTCCTTGGATTCATGAAGGCTGGTTTCACTAATGAAGAATGAGGTGAAGAAGACATTCAGAATCTCATCCTTTGCGATGTCCTGTGTCATCAGCACTCCTGAGCCATTCCATAGTGGATCCACACTTCCTCCTTGATCCTTCTTTTGTTACTTAAGTATTTATAGAAGTCCTTCTTGTTGCTTTTGACATCCCTTGCCAGACTCAACTGGTGGGCTTTAGCTTTCCTAACCATGCCTCTGCATGCTCTGACAGTGTCTCTATATTTCTCCCAAGTTACCTGTCACTGCTTCCACCTTCAGTATACTACCTTTTAATGTTTAAGTTCTGCCAGATTCAACTTGTTCACTCACATAGGCCTCCTGGCATTTTTGTGTTATTCCCTGCTCATCAAAATGAACTATATTTAAGCTTGGAGGAGGTTATCCTTGGATAACCAATAACTTCCTTGGGCCTCTCTTCCCTCCAAGACCTTGTCCTAAGGGACTTCTCCAAGTAGATCCTTAAAGAGGACAAAATCTCCTAAAGAATGTGGCTATGATCTTGTTTTTTAAACTTGTCCCTTTTCTCATGATCCCGAACTCCACCATTTCATGGGCATGGCAGCAGATATTGGGGTGGATGTAGTCTCCCATCAGAACCAAGGCCTGCAAACATGAGGTTACTTCTGTTTTTCTGTAGAAAACTTATCCACTTGTACTTCCTGATCAGCTGGCATATAGTACATACCCACTACCATGTTACCCAGCCAATCTGCTCTTTAGCTCTTAACCATATTGTCCTTACTTATAAGGATCCATTTAGTCCTTACTCATATTACACATATAATCAATTGTCTCAACACCTATCCCTGGTTAGAGCTCCATGTATTCTGGCTGCTGTCTCCCATAAAGTGCATCTCCACCTCCTCGTCTCCCTCTGTTCTTTCTTAAAGAGCCTGGATCATTGCAAAACCCTAGTCCCCTGAGACATCCCAGCACACCTCTGTGCCTGTAACATCATAGCCCTTCAACTGCCCACATATCTTTATTCCCTTGTATTTATTCCTCGTGTGTGCGCTCGTGTGAGAACCTAATGCAAGCTGAATTAGGTCAGAATCTACAGATATTACTAACTGTCCATGACTAGATCTATATAGATGTATTTAGTCCTTGCTTAGGTTAATAGCATGGACATTCTGGTACTCAATTCATTTAACCCATTGACCCACTAGTAATAAGCAAAAATTTCTGCACTTTATCATTTGGCCTAGAGATACACTTAATCATGTAAGACTGAGGCAACTCTTAGACATCAGTTGGTTCCAGCCAACTCAGAATATGCTAATTAGCAGTATAATTGGAAAATGGTAACTGTGACACGTAAGAGAATATATGGAAAAGCCACTCAGGAACTGATCTGCCATTCTGTGGAAATTTTATCGTTATCTGTGCAGAGACTACATAGAAGTCTTGGGAACATATATCATAGTGATTCAAAGACATTTTGATCAAAAAGATAAGTGTTCTACCTTCTTTTTCTGGTAAAACACAGGCGTAGTAGGAATGTGCAGTGGACATTCCCTTCATTATGGGGGGAATTTTTTTTATTTTTTATTTTTTTTAACTTCCTGTATCATATTCCCATTACCTGGTAGATACAATTTGGATTTCCAAATTTATAAACCTTTACAGACATACCAATAAATAGGTTTTTCATTATGAACATCTCTCTGATCAATAATGAGATAATGTCAAAGGTTATATGCTTTTCACAACAGAGTGAGGCATTGCCATAAGAAAAAAAAAAAAAAAAAAAAAAAAAAGTTTTGCATTCTCTTAGTTGTATCTAAAAAGAGTTCCAGAGTATTTCTTGAGGTTGTTGTGGAATAAACCTATTATCTAAGCAGTCACCTGTGAAGAGTTTCTACAAAAAATGGTGAAGGGCATTTATCATTTTTCAATTAAAGTGTCAAATCTAATCAGACTTCTCCTCAACACCCTGTACCTTATCACAGTGATACAATGAGAGACTTTCCCTTGAATTCCTGAAAAGCAAAGAGGGTAACTCCATGAGCCACAGGGGAGCTGTTCTGTAGGATTTTTCAAGTGCAAGGCAGTTAATCTATCAGCAGTTTACAGCCGAGAAAGTATCTATGGAATTGGTACTATAGCTGGATGAAGGAGAGGTTCATTCTCACAAGACTCCAGATCAAATTGTTCTGTGATGAGGACAGATGTGTCCAAGACTCACAGGTTATTTTAATAGTGACTGACACTGTATACTGGTTGTTTGGCAGAGTGGAGATTTCACTTTTCATTTTTTGGTACTTGCTTTTAATCTAATATGACACAGATTAACAAACCTAAACACTAAATGATGTACAAGATGTTCTTCCGAAATCAAGGTTTCAAGCACAAGCATCTTGCTTTTTCAAGTAAGGAACTGCCAGTCCAACTTGCAATTCTGACTAACAGAAAACACAGTAAAAAGCAAAATATTACTTTAGCAATAACCTTTTTTTTTTTTTTTTTTCAGACAAACACAAGTACTTCCAAAAATTAGAAGGGACACTTCATACGATCTACCACTGGTAGATATAATAAATAAACTATAAGAAATCTGTAAATATTTTCTTCTGTTTTCCTGAAAAACTGGAGGTGTTTTATGCAGAAATGGGAGTAATGCATTCCAGAAAGTTGAAGATGTGGATCACCATAACAGTAACACGCTGTGCGATGTTCAAATTGTATTTGTACATAAATAGAATCGGTCACCCCCTAAACTGAAAAAAATCCAACTTCAAAGTGTCAGATAATGTTTTATTACAGTGGACAAACTGCAGTAGATGTAGAATTACAACCATTCTATTTTCCCCCCTTTCCCCCTTTTCCACCTTCCAAAAAGTCAAAATACAATCATTGTGTTTGAACTACTTTATGCCATCATTGTTAGAGAGAATGTTTAATCTTTTAGATTTATTTATTTATTTTATATGGACTAGTTTTTATATTCATATTTTATATTTATAAATTTTAACAAATTGTAAGAATCCAGAACTCTCTGGCCAGGTTCTTTAGATATTCACACACAAGGAAATTTTAATATCAAGTATACTTATTTGTGGATATTTGATGCTATATGTGATTTGGATTTTGCAGAGTAATACAGCAATTTAATGAAATCTGAACAAACACTACAGCATTTGCAATGTAGTGCTGGATCAAAATACAAACAGGATTCCCATTAGTGGTCTCTGTAAGTTCACTGTCACAGTGCTGGACATCCTCAGTCACCAAGAAGGATTACCTAGGTTAAAGACAGTTCAAGCCTGTTGCTGTTTTCAGAGTTCATTTTGTTGGTCCTTTACTTTCTATGTGAGCCAAATATATATTTCCCAATACAGGTCCATCTGGCTGGGGAAGATAATATTTTCTGTATTATCTTAAGGAAGGCCATTTACATAAGCAGTTGACACACTCAACTGATACAACTACTTTTCCACTCTCTGGTGGTTTTAGTGTTGAACTTTTTTTTTTTTTTTTTTTTTTTTTAATCATATCTGTGATCACGTCCTACATTATTTTCTGAATTTCATCAGCATATCATCCTTGCTATTGTATTGAGTTTACATGGCAAGGTTTGGTTGTGGAGGAGTGACCTTTGTGAGAAGAGAACAGTGGCTGTCCTGTGTCAGGTAGAGCCAGTTCCTGCTGATTACAAAACAGTCCCACCATTGGCCAAAGATGAGCACATCAATGCTGGTGACACCTCTGTGGTAACATATTTAAGAACAAGTAAAAACTGCTGTATGGCAGTTTCAAGATTGAGGAGTGAGAAAAATGTGAGAAAAACAACTCTGCAGACACCAAGGTCAGTGAAGAAGGAATGTGAGGAGGTGCTGCATGTGCTGGAGCAGAGATTCCCCTAAAGACCATGGGGAGGACCACAGTGAAGCGTGTTGTCCACCTGCAGCTTGTGGAGGAACATATTGGAGCCGATATCCGTACTGCAGCCCATGGAGGACTCCATGCTGCAGCAGATGCATACACCCTGAAAGAAGCTGTAGCCCATGGAGAGCCTTCACAGGAGCAGGTTATCTGGCAGGAACTGCAGCTTCTGTGGGAGACCCACTTTTACTTGGCAAGAAATTAAATTAATATTTCTCCAAATCAAGTCTGTTTTGTCCATGATGGTAGTTTATATATCCCCCTGTCTTTATCTGAACCTGTATGCTTTTTCATCTTTTCTCTCCCTGTCCTGTTAAAAAGAGGGAGTAAGAGAGTGGTGGGTGGGCATCTGGCATCCAGCCAAGCTTTACCCACCATACCAATATTCTCGTAACCTTCCATTGCATAAGTTTGTTGATCAGTCAAATATTTAGTGGAGATTAATATCTCTGTCATCATGTTCCACATAATTTTAGTCTGTAACTAGGAGAATGTTTTACAGTGACTGTCCCTGCTCTGTTAATAGTACAGTTTATCTACAAAATGCATATATGGAGATACAAGAGGTATCAAAGAGCAGACATACAAAACTCTCCTGCACAGCAACAGCTGATTCTGTCATGTCTTGCATGAGGCAAGAACCAAATGTCAAAGAGGGAAGAACTGATGAGCATGTTTTCTGTATGGTAACGTTGAAAACCATTTCTTCATTTCCATCATTTTATGGCAAGTGTTTGGACAGCCTTCAATCACCAAAAGTATTAACTATATGTCAGAATGCTAATGGAAATTCATGTATTAAGCATGCACATCAGTTGGGAGCCTTCAGTGTGCTAACTCAAAAAGCGAGATAGCAGCATATGTGGGAAAATGCAGGAAATGAGCAAAGCGTCCAAATTCTCCACAAAACCACTCTCCTCTCCTCTCTTCCCTTCACCAAAATTAAGATGCTATTAAGTCAAATTTCCACTTCTGGTGAAGCATGCTTTTGAATTGCAAGCACATTATTCTGCCGCTAACAGTTTTCAGTGCCTGCTTCTGTTTACGTTTACAGCTCGGATGTGTAGCTGGGAGTTGCTAAAATTTCAGTCAGTGTACCTCCATCACATTAAACCAGCTGAGTTCTGCTTAGCAATAAATCTTTGAAATTATTGATTTTCATGTGTTTACTTATATGTGTCGTGATTTTACTGTATAGGTGTTATTTACTAAGTGATTCTCAGCTAATTGCTTAGAAATAGTACTAAAGTTTACACTCTTGCTATCTTTGAACGGATGAAATAAAGATTTCCATTAGTGAGTACATACAGGGCAGCATACACATGGAATTGTCAGCCAGTAATTTAGATAATGAGCAAAACAATCAGTGCTCCAAAGACATATTATTTTAAAATCATGTATATTATTTTAAAAGCATGGATAGAACAGTTTACTAAGAAAAATATTGAAGATTATAAAGCATACATAGTTCAGTCTTGCAAAGACATGCAGCTTAAGTAGCATTATATTCTGACAAAATTACCTTTTTCAAATTAAAACTATTACAATCTAGGTCAAGTGTAAATGAAAAGGTTAGAAATGTTGATGTATAAATTTGCATGAATAGATATTTCTGTATGAAAATTATCAATAACATTTGAGAATCAAGAATACTTGATTCATGTACCCATGCAAATACACATATGTAGACACAAATAGATCCTGATGATTCCCTTTCCCTCCAGTACCATACATATTTTAGAAGGTCTTTGATATTAGAGCCTGATAACAACAAAAAAAGTAAAGGGACAAATATTAATGTTAGCATGAAAATGCATGGACTGTTTTTGATAGCTTTACTATGTACCTCAAAAGTGTAATTTGTTTGCCTGGTTGGCTGGTTACAGTTTAAAGTGTTCTTGTTTTCTAAAACAGAAAAATAAAAAAATATACATATCCAAACTACAATCATGGAAGAGTGAAGTGTTAATTACTGCATCACTAGCATCAACCAGCATCAGTTCATTCATGTCTGCAAATGACTTTTGGAAACTGGTTAAGAAGTAATAAGAAGCTACCTTAAAATATCATCCCACAAATTATCTATCATTCTTGTACTAATATATCTTCTTATCTTTCTGTGGGTTTACACTACAGAATTTTACTGTATTTACTGGAATGTTCTTTATGAGTTTTCATGAAAGCAAATGACACTTTCCTTATATTCTTTGCTGTTAACTTTTATTCTTTCAATAGAGATTTTATTGTTGTGTGAAGGGAACATTCACTACTTAAACACAGTTTTCTCTGGGGTGCAGCATCGTAGTTATTCTCTATAACAAAACTTAAAATAAATAAAATAAAATAAAATAAAATAAAATAAAATTATGAAATGGAAAATGATGAATAACCTCTACATAGAGAAGTATAGGTGTGTTTCAAATGGATAGAAATGACTTAAATAACCTGGATTTTCACCAGCAAAATGGGATTAATACCCCTTTCCTTTGAAAATGTCTTGAGATTTCTTAATGAACGTTAGTTGTCAAGGCATTGATAACAATTTCTGAAGTAATTTCTGTCTTTCCAACACAATTGTCAATTTGGTAAAACATGATACTGCTACTTGCTGGGAAAGCAAATAATTTTGTTTCAATCTTCAGATAAATCACTCTGGTGTTAAACAAAGAACAGAACAGTTCTCTATATAGTAGCTGACACTGATTTAAAATCCTGTCTTCACCAGTCCTTGTGGTCAAACTATATTATGTGGAAATATTGCAACATCATTTAGAAATTCAGATCAAATTTTCCTGTATGCTACTATATATATATATATATATATATATATACACATATATTTATAGGAGGCCATAAAGATATTATGCAACTTATTTAAATGTAATTTTATTGAACTACACAACTCTTTGCACAACAGCTAAATTGTTTCAATAAAGTACTAATTATGGCAATTACAGATATTAGTATAATTTCCTATAGTTGCCTAATGTTTCCAAAAATAACACCCCTTTCTACCAATCTGATTACTTAAACAAAATTACCTAAACTGAAGTCACCTGAACATTCAACTCCTAGCATTATGTATGCTGAGAGAAAAACAAACAAACAAAAAACTCAAGCCCAAATAGGGTAGATATTTCTCTGAAAGAGGCAGAAGGTGAGTATCTGGGTATTTATCCATGTTAAAGAAATCTAGAAAGTTCTTAAAAGCTTTTTGTGCATCGATGAGTTGAAATTTGTCAGGAAATACAAAAAATAAGGACTTTGCTTTGTTTGTGAAGAAACACACTGTTTAGTCAAATTATATGTTTAAAAAAAAATGTAATTCACACATATTCAATTGAAAAAAACAGAATTTGACAGCTCCATTCCCTAAATGTTCCATATGTACTGAGCATGTTCTGGCCAGGTCTCAGCAGTTATTCATGAATCACAGCTGCTCTATGTATAAGAGGATGTAAAAGGATTGTACCTCCCAAACAACCAGTGGCAGGTTTAGATATGTGCTGAGGCAGCAGCAGAGAGGCAATTCAGAAGATGAGGGTGCAAACTGTCCTATTTGAATTCAGTCAAGATAAAAGACATATTTTGGGAGCTAGATGACTAGACAGGAATTAAGAAGGGCATAGGAAGCTCAGCTTCAAGGAAAATGCATACTATGGTGCAAAATGAGACATATTGAAAAATAAATGGCAAGGGGATTGGAATTAAATGATTTCTAAGATCCCTTCTAACCCAAACCATTCTATGATTCTATGATTCTGTGATTCTGTGATTCTAAATATTAACAGGATCCAGGCATATAAGTTCAGAAGAGCAGTTCAGGTATCTGTAATTAGAAATAAAGGGAATTTAGAGGTGTCTGGAAAGGTTAGACAAATGTTTATGGCTATAGTCTAGCAAGAAAAAATATCATTGCTGCAGACCTGAGACTGTCTATGCAAAATAAAAAGGATAATATGGTAGAAAATAAGTGAGATTAGATGTAGAGCCCAGAAATTAAGATTTTTATTTTAAAGCAGCTGAGGACTAATGAAAAGACACAACTGAAGGTCAGAAGTCAATGAAGGATTCATGAAGAAATGGGAGGAGAGAAAGTGGAATTTAATGGGCAAACAGTTAGCAGGATAATATTCAGCAGCATGCAAAGGTATCTAGTAAGAAAATAGGTTGACGACTGACAATGTGAGGAGGTATGTATGATATTTAATAGCTTATGTTGATTGGAAGCTTTTGTATATCCAAGCACTTAAGCATAGCTAGCAAATACAACTACAGTTCAGTAACATTCAAATGTGGGAGAAAACAACAAATAATTGGCAATCATGGTGACAAGGTAATTATGAATATAACAGCAGAAAAAAATATAGTCATACAAATCATAATATAACTAACTAGATTATGTCAATAACAATGGATAACTGCTATGAACACAGTATCACACTATCGCCAAAATAGTAGTAGAACAATGGCATGGTTATGACAAGTACCCTCAGTTGAAAGTCCCTGAGCTCTCCAAGCTCACACAAGTTCACAAAACCTCTGTTTTGGTCCTTGGAGTCCTGGTACAACTGCAGCACCTTACTGGAGTGTCAAGGTGACTTGGAGGAGGTATTTGCCTCCACAACAGTTGATTCTCAGCCACTGATATCTTCAGTCCTGATCCTCCTTAATTCAAAAGTTTAGTAGTCTTTTGAGTTGTCTTTTATCCAGTCAAAAGACTGATCGATTTTATTCTGTTCCTTACCTCTTCAGCTTTGCAGACTGACTGTTGCTTTTGCTGAGTTAGCTTCTCAGTCTTGAGATAATTGATTACTGTGTCCTCAGTCACTGTGTCTTTGTCCTGGGCATGACCCTCTGGGGACTCCGTTCCTCTATACTAATTAGAAATTAGCGTTCCTTCCTCCTTTTTTCTGCAGCTGACATAACTACATCATTATCCCACTGTTTTTTTGGTGTTTTTTTTGTATGTTCAATTTATTATGATAGTTCAGAAGGACATTAGTTCAACAGTTCTTGTAGTCTGTAGATATACCACAATCTAAAATTTATGTTTAATCAGCATTTGTTAACCCTTATCTACACAACACTAAAGATGTTTGTATAGGGTTAGCAAAAATCACACCAAGGCTCACCTAGACTTCAGTGGTCACCTTTTTGCTGCTGGCTAGCCAAGTGTTAAGGTGCATCTCAGATTAGTAGTTTCCTTTCTCCACAACAGCAGTATATTAAGGCTTATTGGTCTATCCTTACTTGGATAATAGGCATATCCTGTCTCCTGATATAGATGTCAGATCTTTTTGGCATTCCTAATTTTCTTCTTACACAAGCAAAACAGAAAATCAACAAGGGGAATATTAGCAGAGAATCCAAAATAAAAAATGTTTACTGACTAGTTGAGGAGGGTGGATCTTCAATAACAATATGTCCTAGCCCATGATGTGGAATTCAAGATCTCAAACTAATGTCAAGCTAGTCTTAGGGAAACAATTCAATTCTACTTTATGAAAAGGATGTGAACTTCTGTAAGAAAGAACAACTTTCTGAAAGAAAGAATGACTGTAAGAAATTTATGTGGTTCATATGCCAGAAGGCTGTGAGATAACACTATTCAGATAGTCTCTTACAAGTTTATTAAAACTCTTTCAAAAAATAATCAAATAAAATATTATGAAATTATTATTTATAAATACACTTTGTTAAACTCATGAGTTTTGACTAACTTTTTTCTAGTCAGCTGGTGACTCTTTAAAAGTAAAATGAAAAATAATAATAATAACGAGGAGTATGGCCAAGTCACTTCCCCATAATTCTTTGACAGATGTACAGGTTTTCAGCACCTTCCTGTGGATTTTGTTTGCTTGTTTGTTAGTGTTTTCTTAGTCATAACTGTGTATTGTAAAGTTTGCTTTAACTCTCACACTTGTGATTTATCATATTGTCTGTGCATGTTCTTCTGATTTTTTCATATGCCTATTTATCAACGAAATCTCCATTTTTTCACTATCAGCGAGTTCAGAATTTCCAATGCTGATCAGAAATCAGCGTTTCTAAAATTTCTGAGTAGAAGAATTCATACTGAATGTGAGAGAACTGTAAACAACTGTGAAACAATTAATAATCCCCATCATGCTGGGGCAATGATTGTAAAACAAGAGGCATCTGAGGGTTCAATGATTAATATAATCTGACTCTAAGAGACCCTGAATTATCTCTCTCTGGGAAAAAGCAGACCCTCAACATATGTGATGACTGAATTCTAAATTCAGGTGGGATGAAGAGCAGCTTATGCCCTAGTGCCTGGGATATCCCACCAAGGAAAACCAGACAGTAATAATTGCAACACTTAAAAACATGTTTACAAGAAATGACTTCATTCATCAAGAGAATATTCTGTTCTTTGATTTTAAGTCTGGTGGTGGAAGTAAACCAAAAAGCTTACACTGTGTCCCTGATGAAAATGAACAGATGGCCTATTTCTCTTGTGCCACGAATAATATTTTTGTGCATACACTTCAACAACAAACCTCCATTCCCTTATTTCCCTGGAAAAAAAAATCTGGAAAAAAAAAAAAAGTCTGTAAAACATGAATGACGGTGAAAGTCTATGAAATCTTAATGAATCTGTTTCTTAGTTGATGCCTTGTTTGGTTATAAACTAGCAATGTTTGTTACAAGATCAGTGCAGTAACCATACATCAAATTTATTGTGAATAATGAGTGGAAAATAAAAATGCACTTAAAATAATATCCTGTTTTCAGGCAAACAGAGTACCATCTTACTGTTGCCCATCATCACGAAATATAACTAAACTATAACATGACAGATGTAGAACAAATATGTTTCACCCTATAGAAACAACAAAAGATTCAGTCATTTCCCCTCATCATTGTGCTTTCTGCCTCATCCTCTCTTCCATTTCTCCCACATCTTCTTTTTCCAACTCTTTCATTCTTTTAATATCCTATTCTAAGACATTTGTAATTTATTTTTTTTTTATTTCCGCGTAACCCATATATTTTGTCTTCTACCTATAGAGAGAACTTAGTGATATTCCTCAAAGATTTTTACTCAAAGGCAAATATTTTTTGCAAGTTTAGTGAAAAATAGAATTTTAAATATATTTTAGTATCAGATTTTAGTATCAGTGCTGAAGTTAGTATCTGATCCATTGATCTGATTTGGGTTGGAAGGGACCTTGAAGATCATCTAATTCCAATGCTCCTGCCATGGGCAGGGACACCTTCCACTAGATCAAGTTGGTCAAAGCCCATCCAACCTGGCCTTAAACACTGGATGGGGCATCCACAGCTTCTCTGGGCAACCTGTTCCTGTGCCTCACCACCCCCAAGTAAATAATTTCTTCTGAATATCTAATCGACATCTCCCTTCCTTTAGTTTATAGGCTTACTCTTTGTCTTATCACCACACTCCCTGATAAAGAATCCCTCTCCAGCTTTCTTGTAGGTCCCCTTGAGGTACTGGAAGACCCTATAATGTCTCCCCGGAGCCTTCTCTTCTCCATGTTGAACAACTCCAACTCTCTCAGCCTGTCTTCATAGAAGTGTTCCAGCCCTCTGATCATCCTTGGATCTTCCACCAAGCTAGCATCCCAAACATAGTGGTTATAAAATCATCCTTCCTCCTTTACATGTAAAACTTCTGGGTGAATTTTCTGACTACTGATTAGAAAGAGGAAATCTCTTCAGATTGTATCTTAAAAGGAAAGAAAGACATGGAAGTGTCTTGAGGAGAAGAAAATTCCACTATTGATAAGATTTTGCTCTTATTTAATTCTGCAGAAACCATATCTGTTGATCTTCTAGTTAATGCATGTAGCATCATGTACAATAAAGGAGACATTTTCAGCAATGGTAGGCTGGGCTGTGAGTAACATCCTCTCTGTTTAGAATTTGTTTAGCATTATATTAATGATTTAATCATCATGTACTCTGTCTTTTGATTGTTTATTTATTTATTTTTGCCTTGGCTATTATAGATGCATTATTAATTCATAGTTTCATAGACTTTTATGCCAGAAAAGGATATTAGATCATCATCTAGTGTGACCAGCTGTGCACCCCAGTCCTGATAATGTACATTTAACTAGGTGTACCTTCCTCAAAGCCTTTCAAGCTATATTTTTGAGGAAAGGCTATTCCTCAAAGCCTTTCAAGCTATATGAAGATTTCACTAGTACTTTGATTCTAAAGGAAAAACATGTTCTGTGTTGATATGTGTAAATTCTTTGCAATAAGAATCTTAATTTTTGACTTCAACAAAGTATGTGATGTATAGGCTAGGCTCCCCATCCCCTCCAAAAAAATATGAAAACCCAAACTAATAATTTACAATGTTTGCTTGGCAAGTGTGGCTATGGGATCATGGGTAATGCAGTACACCTGTGGTATTTCTCAAGATATGTGAGGAGAAAGCCAAACAGTGCATTATCTACTGCATTTCTGTGTCATGAATAAATGTTCTTCATTTTCAGATAATATTTCAGTTTTCAGTTTCAATCCAGTTTCAGTCAATTAATATGAAAAAATCTCTCACCATTTTCATTTATTGATAGGAATGTTATAGTGTATATTTAAATAATGCATGCACACTCAAGCAGAACTAAGTGTTTCCAAAGGTACAAGAACATTGCCAGATGAGTTCATTATTAGTTAATAATGAACTCTGACATGCTTTGCAGGTCCAACTTGCTGTGCATGCTGTAAAAGACCAAAAGATGGGGTATCAACTAGTTGTATTAACTATGTTACTTCAGTGTTTGTTCTCTTCCTTCTGAGCCACTTCAGTAATCATGCCCCCAGCAGATTTATCACACAGATTGAATTCAGCTTGTAAAACAAAACCAAAACTGAGACACATGTTCTAACCAGGTGGATAAAATGAATCGCCCATGTATATTGAACCCATCTTAAGGAAAATCTCTGGAAAAAAACTGCAGCGTCCAAATGATTGTCCACCCCTTCCTAAATAGTGCAAGGACCAAAACAGTCAAAAAGTCAGAATTCTTTATTATTGTCCTAGTTTTATACATTTTTAATATACTTTTTTATGTCCTGATTTCCACAGTGCTAAGCCACTGCATTCCAATATATGGCCGAAACTAGAAACAACAACCTGTCTTTAACTGCATGAAGTTGCTTAGTTGTCCTCTTCTAATTTCAGCAAAGGAATGATGAAAAGACAGAGACAAGTGATTCACTGGTTACAGAAAGAAGATTGAAATTAATCCTTTTCAGCTTTCAGCCATTTCCAGTTCACTTAAACACTTATTTTACCCCAAGCAGAAAAGTCCAGAACTGTCAAATTAACAGAATAATATTGAAAAAGATGCAAAGAGGTTCTTCAGGAAACAGAAATTTCTGTCACAACCTCAGGACAGTACTGACAGTGTCAGCTAACTGGAGGCTAAGAAGTGGATCAAGAAAAGTAGTTAGAAACTGACCATTGCATTGCCTCATCAGTAACGGTCTGGTTCATCTCACCTCACACCAGGTATTTACAGAGCAGACATCTACATAAACTAATCAGACTCCTTTATGGACAGTGGAATAAAACAAGCACTTACAGAATGCAATTTGTCTTATTTTAATGTAAGTGAAAAAAACAATGTAATAACTGTGCAATGGAAGTACCTATTCATTATCAGTGACCAAAAGGAAACTTGAAATTACAAAATATGTCTGTTGGTGTGATGAACGCTTTAAAAACACACCTTAGTAACTACAAATTGGAGATAGGAAATCCCTATATAATGCAGAGACACACAAATATCTCATAGTAGCACCAATATGTTCTGAACATTTGGAAACTTTCTAAATCAGCCTTGAGGGAATACCTGCAATAGTGTAGCAATGAATCTGATCATTTTATTGAAGACTGGATCACATTAGTGCTTCTTTTTGGGTAATTATACTTTATTTCTAAATTTTTATTTGGAATTTTACCTAAATGCATTTTGTATATATCTGTTTTTTCCTTTTTTAAAAATGGGTAATTTTGCAAAGTTCCATTGGCTTTATCTATATGGCAGACGTGCTGTTATTGCAATGATTTGAATGTGATGAAAAATAAATACTTTTATAAAAATATATACATACAAATATGTGGACAATTAAATTTAAAGCTTAATGAGGGAAGGAAGTGTAGAAGTGTTTCGCACTCCATTGCCATCTCTACAAACTGCAGTGAAAACTATAGAGCAGAGGCTTCTTTCAAGATTATGAGTCATCTTTGACTCCCATTCTACAAATTTATTCCTATTTACACCTTATAAACTGACAATTTATTTATAAAGATGAAATTCATTCTCTTGTACTTTCAGGCTACACTATTACACTTATTATTATTATTATTATTATTTTTCCCCTAGGATAATATCTGCTTTTAGGTTATGTTATGCTAAGATGCTATTGTACCTTTCATTTTAGGAGCTATGTATATAGTCTCTATCTGTACTACAGTTAATGAACCAGAATTAGTCACTTTTTTTCTCAAGCCTACATTTCCTACTAATCAAGAATTTTCCACTGGGAATTGCACTGAAAAGACACAAGTAATAAGCTACTGATATAAAACATCTAATTGAAACATGCATATAATTAAAATCCTTGAAAGGTTGTCCAACCTCACTGGAAAATTACTAGGATTATCCAATAAAGTATGAAACTGAACTAAATTCCATAACTTGTTTTTTACTATTTCTTCTTTTTAATCTCTTTGGATAGATATGTAATAGTTTTTCTGTTAAATTTCCTTTCTAAACCATGCAGAATTTATGTTTGATTCAAAACACACTTCTTGGAAAAGAAAACGTTATATTCAGAAGCTTTTTCACATTAAATATCTATTTTATTCAAATATATCTAAGTATTTTCCAAAATTCTGTAACATCCATATTTTTACCAGTAAAGAAACTAAGGAATTGCTATGTCCAAAACAAAACTGTTACTTGATGATGGGGTCAGGATCAAAATCCATTATCCTGTCCTCGTAGAGATATCTACTCTAACTATTTGAAAATATTTCTTCCCTAACTCAGCTGTCCAGAGGTAAGAGTAACAACTGGACGTGTGTGATACATTGATGATGTCACGGAAGTGTCAGGCACAGAAAGAACCACACGAAGGCATCAGATGACATTGTCTAGGTATGGAGCTGTAATCTCTTCCATTTACTACCATAAATACATTTAAATAATAAGAAATAAGTAACAGTTACATTGATAGATGTTGGCATCATTCTAAGCTTATTTGCAGTTTTTGAATTAATTACACTGTCACCTGGAGATCAAAACAAAAATCTTGGGTTGCAGCTATATTTTTAACAGATTATTGCCAGAATTATCAAATTCAATATAAATATATACTATTCATGCTACAAAATGAGAGACTAGAGTACTGTTAGTGCTAGATTGCCCTCAAATTTTATTTATTTATTTATTTAAAAAAAGATCTTTTACATTAAATGTTTATGTTTCAGGCACCTGTCTGGAGTCCTGATGTCATGAGCCTTCAGGCTTACCTACAGTTACTGTGATGATGTTTTTTAAATGTTCATATTGTAGTTTAAGGTTTTCTGCTGACTCATAGTCACAACCAAAAAAAAGCTAATCTGATCTGTCATCTCAGCTACCTACACTAATCCATCACCTCTGGTCTCTCGGCTTCTCCCAAGCCTCAAGATGCCTGTCTTCCATAAGAAGCCAAAGATTCTTCACCTCTTCTCTAGACTGTAGTGAAGTACTGAGGATTCTGGAAGGCCACAATAATTTTTCAGAGTAAATGCTAGAAACAATGCTTTATCAAGGATAGTCTTTAAACTCTGTTATTGAATATTCATAACAATAGGATTTAAAAAAATGTGCACTTACCCAGAAAATGCATTGGGCTCCCATGTGACCACTTTTAAAACATATGAGCAGTTACCTATCTCCACCAAAATCCAGGAATTCTTTGTGGTTTCCTTAGTCTATGTATTCTCTACCTCGATGGACATTCCTTTGACATAATGGTAGGGTAATGTCTACCTTATAAGATACTTTTAAACTAAAACAGACAAACAAACAAACAAAGTTGAAATTCAGTATGCAAATATTGAGCGCAGAAGCACACTGATACACACCTTATATACCCGTTTGTTCCCACTTTCAAAAAGTAGAAGTATTAATCCCATACTCTGTGGTTATTTTTTGTTTCTTTATTTGTTTGTTTTGCCCTATGATGCTTCAAGGACATCCTGAATTATCATTTTGTTATTTATCAAACAAATAGTAATACAGACTCAGTGATCCTGGTAATACACAGTTACAAGAACTGCTAACTGGTCAGCTCAGCTCACTCTTTTGCAAAGGTGGGCCATGGGGGTGGGAATAGGGAGGTTGGAGCCAGGACGGGGCTTTAAAGAGTTGGGATTCATGTTATGTGCTTTTGGCTCCATGACACTGACAGGTTGAACAGTGTAACTGATTTTGTCTGTTACATAATATGTTGCAAAGTGAACAACTTGGTAATTATTATCATTTGAATGCCTTAAAAGAACACCAACAAAATGTTTGAAGACTTCCATCCGTTTCTGATATATCTAAGATAACTCCTTCTCTGGTCTGGAAAAAATGATGTAGTGATCTGTAGCTTTTTTTTTTTTTTTTTTTTTTTCTCTGTAAATATGTCTCTACATCATAGATTTTTTTTTCTTTTGTGATTAAATCCATTTATGAGATGTTTAGTTCTTATGTTGACTGTAACAATAAACTTTTTATATTGGCAAACTTTTAAAGTAAAATATTGTAACAGACATTGAGGTTATAACAATTCATGTTGATTAGCAACTATTTCAAAAAGAGCTAATACTATTCAGGTTGCAGTGACATTTCTAATACAATGCCGTTTTCTACGTAATATAAAAACGTGAATATAAATCATCATCTGCCTAAAAGGTAATTAAATTGACTTTCTTCCTGATCAAATACATAACATTATTTTTAAACAGATAGTATGACACACCTTCTGGCACCTTTTATTTCTATTTCTAGTCTGGAAGTCACAGTCCTCAATAAGTCTTGTTTATTAATATTAGTAGACTGTAGTTCATGTATTCATGTAAAATACATGAATACATGTTCATGTAAAAAGGCATGAAGAAAATGCAGAAGGAAACTATTTTTCTCAAACCAGAGAAGAGAGATCTGAAAACATATTAGAAATGTTGTTAACATTCTGGGAATTTCTGCACAGTCAGCAGAGAGCCTTTACTAAAAGAAATTAGAGCATTTTTCTCACTATAACTTTGGAACTGATTGCTTAGGACATTTGGTAAATTGTATTATTTTTCCATCAAAGGTTATAATAATTTTGAATTCTGATTTTGATTCTTATTTCCTTTAAAAACACTATTGCTCAATTTTCCCATTTTACAATTTCATGATATGAAAATAAAGCATTAAACACTTCCCAGCTTCTCAACGCAGAATTCTGCTCTACTTGAGCTTAGCCTTGTTATCCTTCAATCAGTCAGACTCTATTTTATGTACAGTAATGCAATAGAGAATGAATCTCAAAGTATGCATAAAAGCTGTTAGTTAACAAGAGAAAGCTATTCTCAGCTGATGAATGTTCACCTTTATTTCCCGTTTACCTAAAGAGTTTCTAATAATGTCAGGGATTAGCTTTCATTGCTGCAGGGCATATGCTTGAAATCTTAGTCTCTGTATTTTGTGCAGCTGCATTCCTGATCACTAAGGAATAAAATGAACTTGTTTTTTAAATAATGGCATTAACTGTTGATTTTTTTTTTATTTTTTTGTATTTTTTTTCTATGTATCAGAACAGTGACTAATTACATCTCTGTGATTTAAGAAGTTACCACAGCTACTGGCTAGGTAAACTGTTATAAATAGATCAAAGTTATGTTACTGAACCATTATCCATATAGTAAAATTAATCATATCTACATTCTTTGCAGCTAACACACGGATGAAGAATACACCTGGGGGAGGATGCAATGTTCTTATGTAAAACTGAAATTTCACCACTAGCTAGACCGGCATAATTGCTAAATGACAAACCCTGTCCCTGCCTTCATGAAACAGCAAGAGACATCTCCTTCTGGGATTTTCCATCTGCACTTTTCCATTAAAGGAGGTTTTTTTTTTTTTTTTTTGGTCTGTTTGTTTTGTTTGTTTTTTGGTCAGAGTGAATGGGGGTACTATATAAGTTCTATACTTATAGAATTGTTAATACTAATCAAAACCTTTAATGTCACATAATTTTCCTTTTCTTTTCTTTTTTTTTTTTTTAATTGTCTTTTTTGTTATTTAATACCAAATGATCAAGCTGCCTACTTAAAAAGAGTTTGACATTTTTTGTGGGCAAAATATAGACAGAAGAACAGAAGTCAGTGGACACAAAATGGCAACTGCAACCGTAAGGTTTGACAAGTGTTTGAGACCCGCAAAATTTATCTTGAAGTTCTGTGTGAATGCTATTATTTGTAGCAGAAAACAGAACAAAATCACTGTAATGTAAACACCTGTTGACTCTGCTAGTAACTGAGCTTCTGTATAAACATGTGTGTAACTTCTATTGTTGGATATGTTTGAGTAAGTTCTGGTATAGGCTGATTTTCCAAACTACATGTGTTCACATCTGTAATAATGATATTAACAGTTAGGGTAAATAGCAGTTATTATCCCAACTCAGATAAAAGTTCTGCATTTTTTTGTTTTCTTTTGTTTTGTTTTCTCTGGAAATTAGTTTCTATTTTCATCTAATAGATTTCTATAGAGAAATCTAGACCTTAATGTTTTGCATGTAAGTATTTTCTCTGGTAGATTCCCTCCAGGGAATCTCTGTATTTTTTCTGTATGTCTGGTGAAAAATTATAGGGAGCAAGGTAGCAGATACTGTCATTGACATTCAAGCATTTTGTTTGCTTGCTTGTTTGTTCGTTTGTTCATTCGTTTGCTTCCTTATTTTTTTTTCTCTTATACATGGTTCTGTGAGATTCAGAGTTCAGAAACAAACAGAATGGCACAGAATAAAGAAGGTTGTTCTATCTCAAAAGAGAACTATAATATATGTAGATAAAGCTGTAGGGGTAATTTGACCTTCAGATCTTAAGTTGCTAGTAAGTTTTGTGAGGTAGAAGTTGCTTCACTGAAGTGGGGAACCTGAGCTCATGACTGAAGGATGTGAAAAAAACACTAGTATTTCTGTTCAGAAAAGTAATCTAGAGAAAGGGAAGTAGACTGAGAAAGTCATTGATAATGAAAACATTTTTGGGAACATTTTGCACATTCTCGCCCCCAAGGCAAAATAGATACTAGTAAGTTTTTAATGCAGCAATGCAAACGTCGCTAGGAAACAAATTTACTTAAAATAGTAGTACTTCATAGAGCATATTCAATCCTCAGGAAGAATCAGTATGCCAATCCAAATTCATCTCCGTCTTCTTTAAAAAAGATATAATGCTTACTAGTCATATTCCATTAATGAGCAGAATGCTTACAATAATTTGCACTTAACACTGTGTTATCAATCAGGTTCTTCACTGTTAATGGAATGTAATTCTTCAGTTTAACATTATCTGCCAAAGCATGACATTTTCACCTCTGTTTCCTTTTTTTTTTTTCAATTGACTATACAATATTTGACAATGAGAAGTACACAGACGATAACAATATACACATTGTTTCATTAAGTTTAGAAATGCAGTGATTATGGACCATTTTTAGTGTTTTACACCTGTAGACTTTGTATAGATTGTAAACATATAATTGTTGATTTTTCCTAGTTGAATGATTGTTTTCATTATGAACTTTTACACAGGATGATAAGAGACATACTCTACAAACAATGATTATTAAATACACTGAGTGTAGCCACTAAAGGTTTTTTTGTTTGTTTGTTTTTTGTTTTTTACATAGGCATTCTCATTCTTTCTGATACCAAAATACCCAAAAAAATTATTTGCTTTTGCTGCTGTTGCTGTTAAAACTCCCATATTCTATTCAGGTGCAAATAAACAATAGCCACAAATCTAGGAAGCATTGGGATTGAGGCTAACCGATCTCTGCTAATAATTGCTGTTTCTTTTGTGACAGTTCTGGAGCTTGAGCAAATAAACCTGCTCATAGGAGCCACTGTACCTGATCCTTAAGGGAAAACATATAATAAAGTAAGTGTCTAGTATATAACCACAACAGCCAGCTGAGCCTTTCTGACTGTCATTTTGTCTTGGGAATTAACTTAGGTCAGTTCCATATCCAGAAAAAAAAAAAAAAAAAAAAAAAAAGAATGCTTGCAGTTCATTGTAGCATAAACATGCACCATATTTGCAAAACTATGCAGAGGAATAGCAATGTTTCTTTTCAAGCCAGTGCCAACTAAAGTTTGAATCAATCTCTCCGCAATTTCTAGCAGTAATCTTTAAAATATGTTTGCTCGTATGGCTTGACATCAATGAATGATTGGCTTCTGAGAGCATTTTTTTTCCCATTCCCATTGTACTGAAGTGGTGTTAAGGAAAAAAAAAAAAAAAACAACTTGTTTCACTCCATTCTCTTCTAACGTGGTTATGGAAAGAATGATCATCCTGTGTGACATCTTGTAGCTAAACAGATAGTAATTTTGCTTTCTGCAGATAACTTGTATGAGTTATAAATCAAGAAGAGAATATCAATATACTGGAGTGAGAATATATATTGCTTTCACTAAACCACTGCAATGAAAGCCTCGTCCACCCAAAATAATTAGTGAATTTAATTTGAAATAAAATCTAATAATGAATAGTAAGTATTATTACAACTCAAGAGGAAAGGAAAACGTGAAGTTCCTGTGTTGAATCTTAACCTAAGAAATAAAATGAAAGCGTCTACATGGCACACCAGAACCAGTAAAGTTATTCTGTTTCTTCATCAAAGAGGATTCCCATGCCTGAAGACGTTAGTTTTATTACGAAGCAGTATAGAACACACATTGGATATACTATTATTTCTATCAGTTGTGGTTGTCTGCTTGCTTCCTTTGCAGCTTTTTTTTGGTAGGGAAACAAAACATTTAACAGACAACAGAGGTAATAAGTTGAGAAAATTTCAGATTCTTTATAATGTCACTTTTTTTATTGAAGAAATAAGTATTTTTCCCCAGATATTTAGTAATACCAAAAAAATCAGCAAGTAATTTGAATCTTGCCTAAATCTTGGAAAGTGTATTTGTGATGTGTAGACTGCAGAATATACCCCTTCAGAATGATAAATTGAGAAAACTGTTTAAAGAAGTAAAAACAGATCATTTTTATGGCTGTTGATAACATGTTCTCAGCAGATGGGTAAAATACTGTCAGAAAGCAACACTCAAATTTTACCTTTCAATATTTAGGTGGAAAAACAGATCCTAGATAACACTGAGATGTAGATTCAGAGATGATATTATCATGTTTGCATACTTCATACCCATAAAGACTAGATAAGTAAAAAAAAAAAAAAAAGGAAAAAAAAAAAAAGAAAAAGAGTATTAGAGAAACACTCAGTCCCCTTGGCATTTTGATTTTTTTGTTTTGATTTTATGACTTTTTGTTTATCTGTTTAACAAGCAGATAACTGTTTAGTTCTTCTGGGGTTGTCTAAATTGTGAACTGCTGAAAAAAGTTCACAGGTTCAGGCAGACATGTCATGTACAAGTGCACACTCTAGTTTGGATTTCATTACCTACCAGAACTGAACTGCAAAATGAACTGCTTGAAGAATAATAATGCTGATTTAAAGTGAAGTAATGTATTCTTTTGAATTTATTCTTTGACATTGATGGCTTATGTTGAGCTTTTCATCCACCAAAACCCCCAATCCAGTAGGGCTGCTCTCAATAAGTTCTTCTCTCAGTCTGTACTCATGTCTGGGATTTCCCCAGCTCAGGTGCAGCACCTTACACTTAGACTTGTTGAACCTCATTAGGTTCACGTGGGCCCAATTCTAAAGCTTGTCCAGGTCCCTTTGGATGGCATCCCTTCCTTCTATAGTATCAACCACACCACTCAGCTTGGTGTCATCTGCAAACTTGTTGAGGGTGCATTTGATCCCACTGTCTAGGTGATTGATAGAGATGTTACACAGCACCTGTCCCAAGACAGACCCCTGAGGAACACCACTCAACACTGGCCTTCACTTGGACATAGAGCCATTGACCACCACTCTCTGTGTGTGACCTTCAAGACAACTCCTTAACCACTGAATGGTCCACCCATCATGTCATACCCCTGGAGTATAATGCAGTGCTTGATTTCCTTTTCCATTATGCTAGGAATTTTCTTGCTTAAAATGAGTGCGCTTAATTGTATTATAATGGTTCGATTCCTTTTCATTGTTTCTCTGACTTTCCTATGTATTTTTGTGCCACAGTGGAATAAAAGATTTCAGCAGTGCACAACCAACATCAAGATGTGTTTTTTGTGTAATTGTCACAGCTCAGGGAGATTGATGTCATATCTTTAATTTTTCAGTTCCTAACCACCTCTTCCTCCCTTTATTTCCAGAACAACGATACCTTTCATTATAAACCTAATCCAGTGTGTTTTTGTATTAGACGCGATGCAAAGCCATGTATGGAGTCTTGTTCTGTAGCCACCATAAGGAGGATTAAAAATTAATGGTAAAGTGTATATGTGTGTTTATATATGCATGTGTATATATTTAAGTAATGAATTAGAAAAAGAGTAAAACTGAAGCTCTCAGATATTGTCATTCTTCTAATGCTAAATATCTTCTTATTTAATGTCTAATACCATTGATTTGTTTGAAATAATGACAAAAGGAAAGTAACAGAGATTATCAGAAAGTCAAATATAGAGAATAAGCTTGATCTTTTACAATAACTACTGATTTTATTGAAATCAGTAGAACTCCAATTCAGACTTCACAATTGTTTATAAGAATATGTCTAAGTACAGGATGAAGAATCTCATTGCAAAGATACTGAGATTTAAAATTAATTCTTTCTATTTCATGAATAGGTGTTATAAATATCCACTCCTATGTTACATTTTGTGTTTAACCTTTGTTAAATATAAAAACTTGAAGCACTGTTATGAAAAGTTCAACAATCTGAAAAAGAACTTCAGTCAAGCCATTTCCTTATTATCGGCTTTTCTATTGTATTTGAAACAGTGCCAAATGCTCTCTCTCTCTCTCTCTCTATATATATATATATATATGTATATAATTTTTTTTTTTTACCTAGACATAGCCTTGCTAAACAAATGAACTGGGCACTACTAGCTATAAGCATAAGCTTTCAATGGAATATTTCGATACGTAAGCACTCATTAGTATCAAAGAATGACGATGCTGCTCATCTTCAGAGACCTGCCAAAAAAACATTTTTAATGTTCTTTAGCAAGACAAAGCCTTGTTAAACAAATGAACTGGGCAGTGCTAGTTGTAAGCATAAACTTTCAATGGAAAATTCGTGTGTAAGCACTCATTAGTGTCAAAGAAGGCCAGATGCCATTCATTCTTAGAGACTTGCCAAATGTTTTTAATGTTCTTTAACTTCATCTTTGTCATCCACTCACTAAATATCCCTTCATTTTTCCTTGATTTCTGGCTGAAGAGCCATATCAGCATCTTACTTTCCTGTACATTCAAAAAGATGAGAGTCCAGATTTTTTGTGCTATTTTTGGAACCACAGATCTCATCTTTCCAAAATTATTATAAAGTTAAACACATTTTAGGCTTTTGTGTAGTCATTGAAAATGGAGTTATAGGTCCCTAAGTTACTGTGGTGCATTTGAAATAGTAATTAGTTATCTGTCTCTTTCCACAAAGGTGAGAACAGCAATAGGAGATCTCCTTGGGGACCATTAAAATTTGTAAATCTTCTTAGCTTAATAACATGATAGGTTATAGAAAATAACAGGTACAGAAAAAAAAACAACTCTCTAGACACTTAAATAATAATACAAAACTTAAGGGAACGAGTCCAAGTATGAAGCATTATGGGCATTATGAGCAGGATTAAGAAATTAACCCATTTTTCCAAAATCAGAATTCATATGAACTATTTCATTGAAGTGCATCAAAGGAACACAACACATTTTCAAGTATTTAAACTGAAAACAAATTAAAACTACTTGGGTTTGCTTTATTTGTTTTTATAGCTTTATTTTGTAAAAGGAAACACAGATGTAAGTCAGGATTTGGAAAAAAAATAATAATTGAGAAACAAAGTCTACTGCTTTTTTGCTGGTTGGAATTAGATGATCTTTAATGTCCCTTCCAACCCAGTCCATTCTATTCTATGATCTGCTGTGTACTTATAAACGTATAGAGTTCCAAAATTACTGGACAAAAGCAGCACCAATTTTAAAGAAATCTGGGGAGCGTAGCAATGAATGTCAGCCACCTTGTGTTGTTTTGCTAAGGCCTGGAGTCTGTTACAGGCTGTTCTCTTAAGTTCTGTGTGCCTTTTCTCCAGAAGTCCTGAATAGGCATATCAGAATAGCAGCTACAAGAAAAAAAAGGCCTTTTTTGTACTGTTAAGACAACGGGTATTTATTATTTATGACATTTTTTCTAGCATATCATAATGGATATAAATTGGATGATAAACCTAAATGAAAGATAAAACCATCTTCCTCTCAGTGGGTTAAAATTAAGGAAATGCTCAAACTGTGTTACATCTGGGAGGCAGCAACAGGCACTTGAGAAGTACATTACATCCTATTTTTGCCTTCTGCTGAGGTCAGTTGGTCAGTACAACCCAAAAGTTTAAGGCAACCTGTTCAATTGTGCATAAAGAGCAGAAAAAGACCACTAAAACACTCATGTATGAACCACTCAGGAAACAGTGACTGAATATCTCCCTCTGGTTGTTGGGGTCCTCCTCTTTTGCTACACAATGAAGTTTCACCATAGATAACTAAGGACTGTATTCACTTTATTTGGAATGACTTACTAAATCCAACTAAAATTATTGAAATTACTGAAAAAAAAGCTCAAAAAATGTAAAGACTTGGTCAAGAACTTTTTGTGTTCCTCCACTCACAATTTTTCAGGGAAAACAGATTTCACAAACAAACAAAGAAACAAAACAAGACAAAACAAAACAAAAAAAACCATATTGTCCACTTCTACCACTTTTACCTAGTACCTGTCCATTTCAGTTTTTCTCAGTTCTGCTGTCTCTTTATGAAACAGTCATCAAGGAGATCTTTCCAATATATCACCATTGTATTTCTTTTTTCCTTAGCACAAATGAATTATTTCTAGAAGTACTGATTCTTCTCAGATTTCAAATCTGTAATACCTGAGACTATGCAAGGACATTTTACATGATCTTACAGTAGATTCAAACAACACGTGGAAGAAATCTGGTATAGAATACAGCATGATATAATAAGTATATTGAAGGTTCAATATCAAAACTCAAAAACTAATTAGCAAAATTTAAAAAGAAAATTTAATAAATTAGAAAAAAGCTTAATTAAAAACCAAACTACCAATAACACAGACTTACTTCCCTCAATACAAATGAAGCCAAACTAGCCTAACAAGCCTAACACCATGGTAACTCTTCACTAAAAATATATCGTTAGAAAACATGTTGCCAGCAGGTATTGGGTGATACTTTCTTCATTCTTCTCAATTATTAAAAGTTTTTCTGGCATTATAAAAAATAGTATCGCAAACTAGTATTAAAACTGGTATTAAAAATTCACCATTGTTTAGGTAACCTATTCACTAGCTTGTTCAGAGAACTTGCAATGAAAACAGCCTTTTTTTTTTTGCCTTTTTTTTTTTTTTCTTTCTGATTTGCTCAGACCACTAACATGTAAAAAGTTGGTAAGTTTTTTGGATGAGCTATGGTTATACTATTAGCTCTCCCTGAACCCTTACTCACTTTACAAGTTACATAATTATGTGCATGATATCAAGATATAGGTAGTTCCTTTAATTTCAAGGGAACTCAACCATTGCTTTTTTTTTGTTTGCATCACTTTCCCTCCTCCATTCTCCACAGTCTGACTACCGCCATCACCCTATCAGATATCTTGACAGTATAATTGAAAAAGAGTATCAGTAAGAAGGGAAATGCATCAATGAAAGCTGTAGTTCATCTGAGTCTTTCTTCACAAACTTTCTGTTAAAAGGTCATATTTGTACAATCAGATGGAACAAGCATGATCGTCTGTTTCAACAATCCTGTCAGTTTCTTTGCTTGAAAACTAGAACTATTCTCCTGCCTAATGTAGCCCTCAGTGATTTGTTTCCTTTTTAGATCAGAAGTAATATAATAATTTTAATTTAAAACATGCCTTCTTGTGACCAGATGGCATTTGAAGGTTAACATTAGTTATGAGGTTTCAATCAACAACAAATGTATGTAGTAAACTGTCCTGAATGTAAGCATTCCACAGTTCATAAAGAGCATAATTTATCAGGGTGTGGCCAAGCTGCTTGGAGTAATTAAGTTTCTTCTTATTTTGAAAAAGCCAGAAAAGTTTTGTTCCTATTTCTTTTGTTTTCATTTAAAAACTCAGCAATAAAAATTTTCAGGATCACAGTGACCAAAAGCAACTTTCTGTGTGATATTGTGCTACACTTTTCTAATTTCAGAATTAGTATCAAAACTCCATATTCTTTTGATTTTTTTCCAATATCTTTTTGTTGTTGTTGTTGTTGTTCAGATTGGTTATTTTTTTCAGTGATTTTCAGAATTTCTATTTCAATTTATTTGCTTTTGAATTTCTGTTATTTCATTATATGACATCACTATTGTAGTAGTTTTTATTTGTCCTTTCTGAATCTCTTCTATGCTTAAATTTCTTTTCCAATTTTAGACATTTATGTATAATATAACCCTCAGTGGTTTATGTCTACAATGTATTCAGAGTTACTATGATGTGATTATTTTTATCTGGCATGTAAGGAAATGGTCACCCAACATAATAAATGTAAATTATTCAGATTTAAGTTAACTTGCATAATATGTCATCTACTTTCAGTGTCATATCTAAAGAAAATTTGTTTAAAGAATCAAAAATATCACCATCAAGTCAACAACAAATGAACAATTTCCTCTAAATCCAGTCAAAAAAGTTGGTGTCATTATTTACTCAATGTAACAAAACCCCTATTCCCTTCCCTCCTTCCTTCCTTCCTTCCTTCCTTCCTCCCTTCCTCCCTTCCTCCCTTCCTTCCTCCCTTCCTCCCTTCCTCCCTTCCTTCCTCCCTTCCTCCCTTCCTCCCTTCCTCCCTTCCTTGATGAACACTTATATTTGCAGTGGAAAGAACCTAGCACCAGGGAAAAGAATGAAAGGTTATTTTGCATAAATGAGCAACAGTAAAAGCCACTGGGAATGAAACATCATTATCAAATCTTGATACAGAAAACACATAGAATGCCTCTGATATAAAGTAAAGACTCTTATGGAATTAATTGCTCTCAAGTTACTGAGTTAGGTAACAAATATTTTATAGTACTGACTACTTTTTAAGAGATTTATATATATATATATACACACATATTTAAGAATAAAGTTAAAATCTGTAATTTTAAGAACGGGAAAAACAAGCATAGTGTTTATATTGTATATTGTATGTATATATATTATGTCCCTTGTAAATCATGGAACAAAATATGGGAAGGCAAACTTGAGTTCATAGACATACTCCTATACATATGTAGATTATAAACAATTCTTGGTCCATGTGAATAAAGTAATCATGCTTTCTCTCTGTAAAGTGCAGAGGAACTAAGGAAGATTCCTTCTGCATTGTCATATAGCGTATCAACATTTCAGTAGCATAACAGACCCAGTTTTCCTCTGTTCTTGAGTCAGATTTAGATTTAGAAATCTTTTGGCTTTGGCACTGTGACATGACTCTAAACCACAAACCTTACAGTATTGAGTACTAACTGAAGAAAAAGGGAGTCTTGAAACTGGTAGAACAGTTCTTTTGCTCAGCCTTATTAAACCAGATCCTGTTGTGGTGGGTTGACCTTGTCTGACTACAGAAAAAAAAAATAAAAAAAAAAATCCCCAGCTGTTCTCTCACTCCGCCTCTTCAACAAGACGTGGAGAAAATAATATGGAAAAAGCTCTTGGGCTGGGATAAAGACAGGGAGATCACTTAGCAGTTACTGGCCTAGGCAAACAAGACTCCACTTGGGGAAAATTAATTTAATTTACTGTCAATTAAAGTAGAATTGGAAAAAAAAAAAAAAAAAAGATAAAAACTAAAACACCTTCACCTCGTTCTTACCTTGCTCAACTTTATTCTTTTATTCTTAACTCCTCTACCTCCCAAGGGATCCTCTCCATGTGGTGCAGGAGAATCTCTGATCCGGCGCCAGGAATACGTTCTCCTTCTTCTTCTCTGACCTTAGTATTGACAAGGCTGTTTCTCACACTTTTTGTCCTCACTATTTACTGATGGGTAATGTTTTCTACCCTTTCTTAGATATGTTTCCCCCCAGATACCACCATATTGGCTGCTGGGCCTAGCCATGCCCTGCCATGGTTTTGGTGTCTCTGGCTGGACCGTGTCTGACATAGTGCAGCTCCTGTCCTTTCATCACAGATGCTGCCTCTGCACTGCCCCTGCTGACAAAACTTTGCCACGATATCCAACAGGCCTTGAAACTGATGTTGTTTTGATCACTGCATCCTTTTAGGGTCAATTCTTTTCTTTTTCATTTCTAGGCCAAAGACATTCAATAATTTCCTTGATTACAATTTTTACACAGTACTCTTTTTTTTGGTCTTAAGTAAAGGTCTCTTCTCCAGTGTCACCTCACAGGTATACTATGTCTTCCTTTGACTTCTTTCATCCAGTCTATACCCAGGAATTTTCTTCCAGCTGAGAAGTCCTCTTTGCTTTCAGGAAGAAGCAGTTTTGAGAAACCAGTTGGGCCCTGCATAGACAATGCAGACAAGTAGCTTTCTGCTGCTCAGCCTCTGCTTTTTAAATAGAAAATAATGTGCAACATATAAATTCTATGAAAAGAATTCAACAGTTATAATCTATACCCTGACATACAGATAAATAATGTCAAATCAACACACAAAATAGATCTGGACCGTAGGCCACCATTTAAAGTATTCTGTCCTGCATTAAGCTCAGAATAGATAAGCAGAAATTGTCCTTTTAAAGACTTGAAAAAGCTTATGAACAGGATTTATGTATAAAACATTTGAAAAGGGGTTTTGAATGTTCCAAATTCATCCAGTAAGCCACAGTCTTCTGATGAGAGTTTGCACCCACTCGCAGATGATGTTTGGAACTATGATGTGTTACGTATTTCTCATGATGGAACTTTAACTCTTCAAAATATCTATATTATAGCAAAATGTACTATCTGCATCTGATGTGGTATGGGCTTCTCAGAGACTTGGAGTGACCAGTATCTTTTCCCAAACTTTGTTCTTTCTGATATTTGGGTTAAGCTGCTTTTATGATAGTGATGAAATGACTGAGAATACTGTTCAGTCAAGGAGAACAAAATACATACAGCTGTAGAGCCACAGCTTTAGCTGTGCCAAAGGATCTTTAATTTCCAGTCTCCTTGATGATCTTTTAAACAGGTCATCACCTTATACTAAAAATAGAAATAAACAGTTCTTTTTTAATTGGTTTTCACCTGAAATATGTAGAGAATTCTTATTTATTTGGGCAATATTCTGCTCTTTCTGTTTCATATCAGCAACTATAAATTGCTGAAATCCTGCACTCAGATTAGGTATAGTAATAAATCCATTCCAACTTCATAAACCAAGTTTCTTTCTATTTTTTTTTTTTCTCCTTTCTGTCTATCAGTAATCAGCATCAGCCCCCTCTAACTTTCCAGTTGTGGTGCTGCCTCATCACATTAAATATAATTTTCAGTGACTCATCGAATATGATGGTAGTAGCTTTTCAGCAGCATCAGCAGCACCCATGGTGTTATCACAGAACTTGCAGACCTCAAACAATCCTATCAGTCACTGGTGTTTTATAGAGCTGCTACCATTTAAATTCCCCTAGGGAATCTGCAAAGGTTTTCCTTCCTGTGGAGAAAAGGTTCAATTTATAGGAACCAAAATTAAAAGGTGAAACCAGAGAAGTAGAATCACGATACTAATATATATATATTTGTATATATATATAAATTAATCCAGCTTGTCCTCAGTCATTAATATGAATGACACAAGGGCAACAAACCAATAATTCTCTTTCCACTTAGTTATTTCAAGAATTAGTGAAAGCATCCAAAGTACAAGGTAATGGAGTTCTTTTCTAACAATATTTCTTCTTCATTATTTTGTATATCCATATTTCAGATCATTATCTTGAAACACTTAATCAGGGTTTGGAACCCCCTATATTTTATCACTGTTATTTAAATGGGCAAGTACTAAGTGTTAGTATTATCTGTACTAACTGACACAAGAAACGTAGTGATCCGTCACAAATATCTATTTTAGAAAGCTGTTATTGTAACAGTCCTTAGTTTACTATGTGTGGTGGTTTTACCTTGCTGGGCAGCTTAACTCCACCACAACTGTTCTACCACTCCCCCTCCTTAGATGAAGAAGGGGAGAAGAAATTATGCTGGAAAGAAAGAAAAAACAAACAAACAAACAAACAAACAAAAACTCATGGGTTGAGATAAAGATAATTTAATTAAAGGGAGTAGGGGAAAAAAACAAGCAAAGGCCATGTGGGTGCACAGAGAGAGAGAAAAGAAATTACCCTCTACTTCCCATCAATGAGAGATGTTTGGCCATGTCCTGAGAAGCAGGGTCTCAATACATGTAGAGGTTGTTTGCAAAGACAGATGTTTTCATAATGAGTGCCTGCCCTTTCATTCCCCTTCCCCACCTTTTATTGCTGAGTGTGACATCATATGGTGTGGAATATCCCTTTGGTTGGTTTAGGTCAGCTGCCCTGGAGGAGTCCCCTCCCCACCTCTTGCCCACCCCCAGCCTGCTGGCTCTGGAGGGGTTTGAAGGGAGTCCTGATGCTGTGCCAGTATCGCTCAGAAGTAGACAAAACATTGGTGTGACAACAGTGCTGTTCTAGCTACAAATGCAGAGCACAACATTGCATGGGCCACTGCAGAAAAAGTTAACTCCATCTCAGCCAGACCCAGTACACAAGGATTGGCCTATAATGTAATTTTCTACACCTTGGAACATCAAACATTAATGTTATGACAAGAAACGGAATTTGGAATTCATACTCCGCACAGAATCACACAAAGCAATAAAACCTGAAAAAAAAAATAAAATCAATATTGCATTACCCAAAGACACATTACATTTACTAGATGTTGGTGGGGAAAAAAATGGAAAAACAACAACAACAACAAAAACAAACCAAACCAAACAAAGACAGAGATTTACAGGGCAACATCATTGCTTATTAGTTTGCCTGATTGAATTTCTGGGACTGAGAACATGACTATGTGCAGGAGTAAGATACTTGAAAACCCACAGGAAAGAAGAATATAATGGAGAAGTCAGACAAAACATATTTTCAAAATGATGGTAATAAGGCTTTGAGCCTTCACATAACACAAAGGAAAACAGAAAAGGACAATATGTTTTTCTTTTAGGCGGCTAAATGCATAATTCACTTGGATAGATTCACACAGTAAATATACTACATGTCACTGAAAACCTAGCATAATGCAACATTTAAACAAATGTTGGGAAACTTGTGAAATGTAGGAAGAGAATGTTAGCATTTAAAGTTAAAATAAGCATGAGGAGAACATGTTCTTAATATGAACTTTAAAAAGCTCATATTTGCTTATAATAAGTTTATAACAAGTTATTTTATATTTTCAATAAAAATAAGTTACAGAATGTATTCCTTTTTTCTTTCTTTCTCTTTTATTTATTTATTTTTTAAATTTTGTTTTAGAGCAATCTTTTGAATCAAGGTGCAGAAAAAGTGTTTAGTTGGCTAGAACATGACTTTGATAATGGTTAAAGATCTGTGATACAACCAATCAAAACCAAAAGCACTATTCATCAGTTGCTTAAACTACTTCTGGACTTGGAAGATACTTTTTCAGTTATCCCAAAATTCAAATTTGAGGTCTTTTACATAGGGGTCATTTTGCTGCTACAGGGGTCTTGTGCAGCTATAATGTCATGAAGCTATCATAAGGGAGGTTCATGTTAGGTATCAGGAAAAGGTTCTTCACTGAGAGGGCAGTTGGGCACTGGAACAGGCTCTCCAGGGAACTGGTCACAGCACTGACCTGGAACTGGTCCCAGCCTGCTGGAGTTCAGGCTGCATTTGGACAATGCTCTCAGATATACTGTCTGATTTTTGGGTGGTCCTATGTGGAGCCAGGAGTTGAACTCAGTGATGCTCATGGGTCCATTCCAACTAAGGATATTCTATGATTCTATGATTTTATAGATATAAGTCCTGTTTGCACTATAATTAAATTTAGGAACGAAGAAGAGTAGGCCCAGTGCAAAATTTGTTAGGTGCATATAGATTATATGTGTGGATATATTTGTGTTTTGGCCAGGAACTAGTGATAACCTTTATTCAGAGACAAAACTGAAAGCACATCTTCTTAATATATGCTTTTTACCTATATTGCTATGCGTTATTAGCTTGGAGTAAATTGCTAAACATATAAGTAAGAATTCTGGTTAGTAGAACATCTAATGGAAGAATTTAAAACTATACTACCTACAGAATTCAATACTGTAATAAAAATAAAGACTTTCACTTCAGAAGTTTTCTGGAATGCGTATTTAATATACTAATTAAAAATAAATTATAAACCATAAAAGGGAAACATCATCAGCAGAAAATATTATAACCAAGTAGTTGATATTTTGTTTCTGAATCATTAAAACTTAATAAAAAGTTTTTAAGTTAGTGGAGTCTTTATTAGGTAAAAAATAAAGCTTTTAAAGATCTGAAAAAAAAAAAAAAAAAAAAAAAAGAACCTTTTCATACATTAAATGATTTGGGTAATAAAAATGAAAATGTGAAGCTGAATGGAATATAGCAACTGTTGAAAATTCCATTTACATATTTTTAACAAAAACAGCAAAAATGTCACAAATCAGATTTTTTTTTTTGCCACATTTTTCTACACATAGGCTACATAGAACACAATAAAATTTGAAGATTTTTTTTTCCTAATTTTTGCAAATTTGCTTTTACCACTATGAATATTGCAAGAAGGTTTTATCTTCCAGAAATGAACTGGGTCACAAGAAATTTCAAGGACCTATTGAAAGAGAAAAAACATTTCTGAAGAACTGATTTTAAAATAAACTTACAAAAAATATTAACCATTAAGAATAGAAAATAAATAACACAATGCAATTTTTCTATAAAAGCAATCTATCCATAGTATAATTTTATAATGTTAACATGCAGAAAAAAATATTTATGCATCTTCAATGTTTTAGAATGAAAAGAGACATTAATTTGTGTTAGCTTATTAAGCTCAATCTTGAACAAGTTTCAGATATGGAACTGCAAGGAATTGAGTCTCATTGCACCTGTATGTGGGAGCCTTATCACAAACAATGCCAGAGAAATTCAGTGTCAAAGGAGCACTCCTCCAAGAAGAGCTCTTATTTTAGTATCTAGTGCTGATACAAAGCAACATTATTGCAGATATAGCAAATGGATGTATTTAGTATGTCACCTTGCTTTTAGGCAGATAAATCTATTATGTGGCCTTTTTCTACTCCTTACAAAGTAAGCCAGTCTGATTTTTTCTGCGGTCATTGTGAGCTGTTCTATTTAAGATTTTATTTTTATATTTTCTTCTGGAGTTTCTTGTCTGTCATTATTTCATTTGCTTCTTTTCCCCTTAAATTTATTTGTGGACTAAGATAGGCTAAAAGTTTAGTTATAATACTTCCTAAGAGATATCACTAAGAAATCTATATGACCTACTACATCACTCCAGGGTGAAGCTATTGTCTCTCTAGCAAAAACTGACTACCAGCAAAACCATTTATAATAAAAATGTCTCCTCCTGACCAGTTTCCTTCACTCTAACCCACATTTAAAACAGAATTCACTATGTTTTTTAATCAGTGTCGCTCCGAAAGATCAATAGATTTTTTAATTAGAGTCACTGAGTAGTATAATGACAGTCAGATACCTTAACTCCGGTAATGTCCTTTTGCCACTAGAAACTGCTTAGTTCTGGGCCCCAGTTCTCTCGTCATCCATATACTTTGCAAGTTAGTTTGCACAGAATTTTCTTCCTATGGCAAAAGCTTTTCTAATTCTAGAAAATAATTATATGAGAAAGCTTTCCACAAGGTCAGTATGGACATGCCATACTAGTCTGAATATTTCCCCTCTACAGTTTTCCAGAATCATCCAAGCAGCTACTGAACACTGGAAAACTCCCAAAATGATCTCAGCTCAGATCTTTGGGTAGTCAGCAGACACATCATATGATAGTGCACTACATGGGTGGTCTGTGACAGAGTCCTTATTGTTTTAAGCACCCTGAAAATAGTAATATATATATATATATATATATATATATATAAAATAATTACAAACATCATGATAACTGAGCATGACAGACATAGTGCTTTCACGGCTGTAGCCAGTCTGTTCCAGAAATAGTAGAGTATTGTGAGTATTGTAGGCATAAACAATTCTTTGGCATTTGGTCTGGAGCTGAAGAATCATTTCCTTGGAGTGGTCAACCTTGTCAAAGTAGATGTAAAAAAAAAAAAAAAAAAAAAAAAAAAAAAAAAAAAAGCAATGACAATGATGACCAAACTGCAAGCAGATTGCAGTTGTTCAATCCCAAAGATCATAGAATCATAGAACCACAGAAGCATAGAATGGCTTGCCTTGGAAGAGGCTTAAAGATCATCTAGTTCCAACCCTCTTGCCATGGGCAGAGACACCTTCCACTAGACCTGGTTGCTCAAAGCCCAATCCAACCTGGCCTTGAACACTTCCAGGGATGGGCATCCACAGCTTCTCTGGCCAACTTCTTCCAGTGCCACACCATCCTTGCAGAAAATAATTTGTTCCTTATATATAATCTAAATCTCCACTCTTTTAGTTTAAAGTTCTTACCTCTCATAAGAGGCAAGACTCCCTGATAAAGAGTCCCTCTCCAGCCTCTTGCAGACCTCCTTGAGGTACTGGATTCTACCACGTCTCCCTCTACATAACAAATTCCATCTATATCATGTTATAGTGTTTTATGTATATTTTTAAACTGGTTAATTCAATCTATAATCTCAAAATATGTTCTAAGATTAATTACTATCTATTTTGTGTGTTCAGTTTTAATGCTCTTTAATATTTTACATGTTGTCACTGGACAATACTGAAGCCATATAATGCAGATATTATTGAAGCTATATTATATAGACATTGACTACTCATTTGATGCACTATGGGTTTTCTGCTCATTATCCTGTTATCTAGCTGCCTGTAAATCACAAAGTCTCAAATGTTTAAGTTGCATAAATATAATAATTAGACATTATATTATTCAGACATATATAAAATTCCTTAATTCTGCATACACTATAGTACTGATAAAAAAATCACAGATTAACTTCCAAAAGCCGGTATGTGTTTGACTGGTTTTATATTTCAAGTTTTTCTACCATTTTCCAAATTCTAATTTTCACATTTTTCATACCTTCCCATTTACATAGTATCAGATTTCCAACTCTTTTTGAAAAGATGAAAATAACTACTACATTTCACTGCTTACCAGTTAAATGACACAGACAACTTGATTTAATAACCTTTTTACTTTGTCTTTAAAATTCACTGATAAACCTTACTGTTTACTTTAAATTCTATTGAAATAGAAAATTCAGATTGTTACCTCTGTGGAGTCCTATTCAAATAGCATGCCCTAGAAAAGTCTGGATTCGTTTCCTCCACTGAGAGCCCTCCTTAGAAAACATAATTTTAATCATTATCTCCAGACTTGCCACAGGCTCTTTTTTAATGATTCACTCTTTACAAAGATCAGAGACTTCATATGTCTTTTAAAACTATGTTTTTTGTTTTTTTTTTTTTCTTAAACCCAAATTAACCATTAAAAATTTTGTATTGCACTCTCAGAGTGTCTCCACAGAAGTTAATAGTCTAGACTTATAAGTCTTACAGTGATATAAAGCTGATGCCTTTTTATTGTCTTCTGTAGGATAATATCTCTGCAAGAAAGTGAAGGATATGCATAAAATTCACATGGCTCAGAAGATGGAGAGTGGTTTCAGCGGAAAGGTTAGTACCAAATGAACAGTTTGCCTTAGGTGTCTGTTTTGAGATATTAGGGAAAGCTTTGATTATATTTTTTTAATGGTAATTTATGTATATATACATATGATCAGAATTAAACTTTTTCTTATTGACTTCATTTATGAGTTATGAGTAATAAAAATAGTGAATTAATTTTTTCCTCATATGGACCACCTCACCCACTGTCTGTGGAAACTGTGGAGGTCTGACAGCCTGAAAAATATTTTTCTTTGTCACAACTGCCTTTGAGGTGGGAGATAAAAATAAATAAATAAATAAATAAACAAATAAATAAATGAAATTTAATTTTTGTCCACAAAATTCACTAATATTTTCCTTGATCTCTGTCACCAAAAGTAATCTTTGCATACCTTATATTTCACAGAACATTTCCCTCTGCAGTACTTTAATTCAAAATGAGGCTGCTCTTATGTGAGTTTTAGAGTTCTAACTTTGGTTAGAACTGTAAAAAATATATATACATTGTTTACAATGGAACCCATTTCAGTAAATTGTTATTTTTCTTCCACAGAAATTTCAGTTGTAAGTCTATCAACTTGCAACTTAAGAATGAATAATTAACAAAAATTGGTTCTGTGTACTTAAATATAATCTTTTCCAGGTTTCTGGAATAAATGTTTTTGTTCACCTCTACTTTTCTATTTGATACTCCTAATCTCCAGGATAGAAGTGTTTCAATTCTAGTAATTCTAACCAAACACTCTGTAAGAAGATCACTATCAAAAATATTGCTCTGTTATCACTGTAATCTGTTACCTAACACACTGGTTATCAACACAAAATAAATTATATACAATATATTCTACCTTCTATGCAATTGTTTCTTTGGCAAATTATTTCAACACAACAGCCCTCTAAATTAGAACTTTAGGTATTTTTTTTGGAGAGTTGTGAGTTCCCCCAAAAGTCTCATATGACAGTGAATATCCAAGATGATATTTATAGTTTTGATATTTGATATCAGTATGATATTTATATTTTTTTTTGCAAAGAAAATATTGCGTCTTTCAGACAAAATATTGACATCTTGTAAAGATGCTTCTACTGTCTTGCATAAGTGAAAACTAGTTCAAACATTCTATCCACATAAGAGCTGGCATAAAGCAACACAATCCCTTCTTTAGTAGTTATAGTACCTACCCGATTTGTTATTCCTTAAAGAAGTAGACATAGTGCTGGGATTTTTGCACCTAACTTTTATCATTCAGAAGTTGAATGCCTAATCTCAAGAGGTCAGCCAGATAACTAATTAAGGTTCATCCTATATTAAAATACAATAGATTCCCCATAGGGGTCATTTATCTCTTAGCTTTGATGTACTATAATAGACAATATGAATCACAGCTAGTATACAGGCTTATCTGCATATATTTTCTAGTCTCCCTTGGGTGGAGTTCATGCATTTCTGTGTACTGTAAAAATACTTTTTAATACCCAGATTATTCTGCATCTCTTATTGCTGGTCTTTTTATTCATATATATATATGTGTGTGTGTGTGTATATATAAATACAGATACATAAATAGTAATATGCATATTAATCTTTAAACTTTTTTCTCCTTCTTTAATCCAACCTTTTTTGTTTGCTTCCAAGCATTCTACTTGTTCCCCATTTCCCACAAGGATAGCTTAAATAAATTTATTTTTATTAAAATCCTGACAAAATGATGTTGAAGGGCAGTATATACTATAATCTCTCTCTGTACTTGTCACTATTTAAAAGAAAAATAAATTAGCACCTGAGATACAAGATTTCAATATCAAGAAAAAAATAATAGGGCTTCCCTCCATATCTCTTCTTTTTTCTTAAGAAGTTCTTGCCCTTGTTCAGAAGGACACTTGGCTTGCATCTGAACTCAACAGATATTCCTTGGCTCTCTTCAAGGCCCATGGCTATCTCTGAAGTATTCTGCACAGCTTGTGCGTAAAAGCATCCAGTCTTACTGTTGAACAGTGGGACAATATGATTCCCAGTATTATACTCAGTCTTCTTTCGGGGTAAAAGGAACATGCCAAAAGCCCAGAAAATCAATTGTATCCTGAGCTGCATCAAAAGAAGCATGACCAGCAGGTCAAAGGAGGTGGTGATTCCCTCTACTCTGCTCTCGTGAGACCCCACCCAGAGTACTGCATTCAGCTCTGGGGCCTCCAGCACAAGGACATGAAATTATCAGAATGAATCCAGAGGGCCACAAAGATGATCAGGGGACACCTGATCTCCTGAGGGACTTGGGGTTGTTCAGCCTGGAGAAGAGAAAGCTCCAGGAAGACCTCAGTGAACCCTTCCAGTACCTGAAGGGGTGTAGTGGGTTTACGTGGCAAGGTTTTGGTAGCAGGGGGCCATAGGGGTGGCTTCTGTGAGAAGAATCTAGAAGCTGCCCCATGTTAGGTAAGGGCCCCACTGCTGACCAGAGCTGAGCCAGTAAGCGATGTTATTTGCACCTCTGTGAGAGCATATTTAAGACGGGAAAAAAAAACACTATGCCACACAGCAGCTGGGAGAGTGAGAGGAGTGAGAAACAGCCTTGTAGGCGCCAAGGTCAGTGAAGAAGGAGGGGGAGAGGTGCTCCAGGTGCCAGAGCAGAAGTCCCCTGCGGCCTGTGGTGAGGACCATGGTGAAGCAGGCTGTCCCCCTGCAGCCCACAGAGTACCACGGTGGAGCAGGGTTCCACACTGAAGCCCGTGGAGGAGACCACGGTGGAGCAGGTGGACCTGCACCTGTGGAAGACCCCTGCCGGAGCAGATTCCGGGCCAGACCTGCAGCCCGTGGAGAGGAGCCCGTGCAGGAGCAGGTGACCTGGCAGGCGCTACTGCCCGTGGGGGGTCCAGGTTGGAGCAGTTTGCTCCTGAGGGATGGACCCCGTGGTACGGACCCATATCTGGAGCAGTTCTTGAAGAGCTGCTGCCTGTGGGCAGCCTGCGCTGGGTCAATTCACCAAGGACTGCATCCTGTGGGAGGGACCCCACAGCACAGGGGACGAGAGTGACCAAGAAGGAGTGGCGGAGAAGAAGCGCTATAGACTGACCATAACCCCCATTCCCCTGTTCTCCTGCGCCACTCGGGGGGAGGAGGTGGAAGAGGGTGGATGGGGGGGAAGGTGCTTTTGGTTTCTTTCCTTTGTTTCTCACTTCTCTAGCTTGTTAGTAATATGCAATAAATCTTACTATCTCCCTATGCTGAGTCTGTTTTGCCCATCACAATAATTACTGCGTGATCTCCCTGTCCTTATCTCAACCCTTGAGCCCTTTTCATCATATTTTCTCCTTGTTCCTCTTTGAGGAGGGGGAGTGAGAGAGCGGTTGTGGTGGAGCTCAGCCGCCCACCCGAGTAAAACCACCACAAGGGGGTATACAGGAAAGCTGGGAGGGAACTCTTTGTCAGGGAGTGTAGTGATAGGACAAGAAATAACAGCTTTAAATTAAAATAGGGGAGAGTTATATCACATATTAGGAAGAAACTCTTTACTCAGAAGTGGTGAGGCACTGGAACATGTTGCCCAGAGAAGTAGCGGATGCCCCATCCCTGGAAGTGTTTAAGGCCAGGTTGGATAGGGCTTTGAGCAACTAGGTCTAGTGGAAGGTGTCCTTGCCCATGGCAGAAGTGTTGGAACTAGATGAGCTTTAAGGTCCCTTCCAACATAAAACATTCTATGGTTTTAATTTATCATTAACCTAATTAAAGTTCTATACTGTTCTATTAGGAGGTAATATTTCTTAGTTAAATTATAATATTCTGAATTTTCATAATCCAATTTATAACAAGAAAGCCTCATTAATAATTGTTATACAAGAAAACATATTAATATCCATGCCTTTTCTCCTGTATTGTGTTCACACTTTCAATGTTCCTAACGTGGAAGACACTAGATTTTTTCTCAGGCAAGAAGATGGTGAGGTGTCCCTAGATGGCTTCCAGGATCCTAAGTAGGAATTCAACACCATTGGTAGGAGTCAATTCTTTCTCAGTCTGGGGACTGCTTTGGCCTGTTTCTAAATGTTCCTTCACCCCAGGTTGCTGCTCCCAGCAAGGTGAGCACGGCCCCACAGCCTCCCCCAGGCTCAGCCCCCCAGGGGCTCTTTATTTGCTGGGCAGCGACTCCCTGGCTTTGCCAGACTCTTCCCATGGAGGCACTGGAAGAGACCAGCTCAGGCAGGGGAGGCAGCAGGCACTCGACCCAGGGGCAGGCACTGGAACCAGCTCAGCCCAGCTGCATCCAAGGGGAGCCCAGGCCAGCCCTGAGACCCCTGCTTACAGCTCAGGGCACAGCTGATGGATCTTTACTAGGAGTGAGAAAAAAAAATATATATATATATGTATATATATATATATTTTCTCTCAGCTACATGGATTCTTTCTGGGCTTAATTATAAATCAAAGTAGAAATTTCAGGAACTAGATTCTTTAAGCTTAAAAAGTTGCAATGACTTGGGAATCTAACCTGTTTGACAGTTCTACAATTAAGAAGCAATAAACTGAAGATATCAGAAATATGAATTTTCAGTTAGGAACCTGAAATTCTAATTCTTACTCTAATCTCCTAAATATAAGCTTTGGATCTAGCCATTGTTTCTCTGTTAAGCTCGGATTTTCAGATCAGAACAGTTAAATTAGGAACAGATGCAAAAGGGTACATTTGTTTGTTAGGTGATCACTCAAAGACAAACACAGTAACACTGGGTGTGAGGGAAGGTGCTATCTAGTTGGTTGTGATTCTGATAATGTTGTGGCATATCCAGAATTGCATAAGCAAGTAATTGACTGTGTATTGCATATTATTGTTTTTATCATCAGCATGTCAAAGAGAGACAAATTGTCCAGCTGTCTCTATAATATTCCCAAGTGTGCCTTTAGTACAGGAAACTGTTTATGTTTTTTATGTGGTTTGCTTCTACCAATGCTTAATTATATCCCTGATCATTTTAATTTAAAAACTCATGATCCAGAGCTCAAAAATGAACAACAGGAAGTTAATTTTAGCAACAACCGTGTAAAATAATAGAACAGGTAAACTTCTGTTTCACACTTTTGGTGAAAACACTGACACTACAATTACTGCGCTACTGAAAACAGAAAAAGGCATACCTAGCTTACTTTATGAATAACTGAGCATATTCCAATGTGATTAATCAGACTGAAATCTGCAGAAGTCCTCCTTTATTTCTACAGTATGTGCTATCAGGCTTTAATTTTGTGTTGTTGCATGCACAGGAAATGAACAGGAGTTTAAGAGGAAATTACTTTTCCCCTCTTTTCCCATTGTTATTGTATAATTCAGTTTATTGGTAAAAGCAATTTACAAATAACAATGACCTTAGAGCTGACTTAAACTTTGCTGTTATGTAAGCGAAGCAAGATTACATTGACCCTAAAACTTGCTTCAAATAATAACACACATCTATTATGAACATAACATGAGAAGAATCTTGTACGTTATATCTTCCACAGTAGAAAGATGAATTATGCCACAGGTTTGGTACAAAAATGCAATAAAGACAGCTCAGGTCATCCTCAGGAAACTTTATGATTCTATATGACTTTAATTTGAATTTGGAGATTGAAGTGACACAGAACAAACTTTGAAGTTGTACCTCAGTATGACTTCTCACAAGACTTGTCCTAAACAAATGGCACTGGCAGTTGAGCATGTATATCTTTGTTAGTCCATTTTCATGTGTCCTTTTCCATAGCTGGAGGAGCGCATTACTGCTGACATTTTGACTTCAGCTGCTCATGACCATTCTTGTTTCCTCCTAATTGAAGTTACCAGCCCTCTTACCTCCACTGGTTACAAGATCACTCCTAACATATCTTGGTTCATGTGAACTGATTTATTGACATTTCACATTGCAAGGTCTCTGCCAAGACAGTAGTTCTAAGAAATCAGTTTAACTTTTTCAGTTAAGACAAGAGTAGAAACCACTACTCTGTAAGGCAACATATGCAGAGAACCTTAATTATCAGAGGAGAAAATGTTACAGCAGATAATTTACTTAATATGTTGACCTTTTAATTTGGAAGACATAATCAAAAGAACATGTAGATAGATTTCCTGTGTAAGACAGGTCATACTGTTTAATTCAGTAATTCCTACATCAAGAAAATGAGACAGTCATTTCTGTGAGATTTACCAGAGTTCCTGTTGCTGTCGAAAGCAGAGGATTGTTTTTAAAATATTGTACACATATATCCGAAAATGCTTGTGTTTAAGTGAAGTCTGTATTTTAATGAAAACTCAGATATTAAGCTATATGGGTGACATAATTAGTTATAAATAACACGTTTTGCCATCCTTAATAAAATAACTAGTCATTTATTAGAAGCTGTAGCTTTGGTCTTTTAGCAATTTCATAAATTCCTCATACGCTTAGATATAAGGGTGATTATTTATTTTTTATTTTTTTTAAAGAATACTGACCCAGACTTCTCAGTTCTATATAAAAGGAAATTCCATTTGATGAAATAAATATCTTGCTGTTTCATAGCTATGAAATTGAGCTGAAAAAAAATTAAGACTGCATGAAACAACAGCTTTCTGATTATCGACATTTAGGAATCTACTGTGATAGTCTATGGAGACTAGCTAACGGGGTCTTGAGAGTGATTCATTTGGTCTCTGAAAGTGAGCAGTGCCAACACTGCAGACATCTAAAGCTAGGCAATACGACCCTTTCTTTCATATCTATAGTACAGACATTTGCTAGCCTCACTATATGAGTTAGAGAAATAATATTCCTGATTTACCATGGCACTGAGAAAGCAGTGTCAGCAGAAGTCCTCCCTAAGGATATATTTATTATAAAAATGTATTTCTGTGCTTATGGAAAATAAATTTCTTTCCTTTTAGCACTTACAGAAGCAGTTTTACTATAACTGATAAACAGCACAGCTTCATCAGAGTAAAGTGTGGAAGAGGCAAGAGAGATCAATTGCATAATTATTACACTGAAACTGTAAGAAGTCCCAGCCTGCATGGATTCTCCCCTTTTTCTGAGGAATCACTTTCTAGATTCTCCTGGCTGTATTGACTAAATTTCAGTTGATTATGATGTTACCTGAGACAAGTAATTCATACATAAATCACGTTCCAGATACCTCAAGGTAGGCAAAGTGAAATCCACCCAGACTGCATTCTGAGATCTCTGGAATAATACTTGCATAACTGGCCTTTCCACATCCTTCTGCAGTTAAGTACATGGATGATCTATTTGCCTTATTTTGTTATGAATTCTCTCCTCTTTTTCAACAGTTAGTCTTCTTCCCCACCTCTGCCTGCATGTCTGTGAAACAGCCAGTTGATCCCCAGTCTATACTGATGCATAAGATTGTTCCATCCCAGGTGCAGGGCTTTTCATTTGTCTCTGATAAAACTTCCTCAGTTTCCAATGGTCCATTCCTTCAGCTTTTTGAAGTCTCTCTGAATGGAAACCATTCCTCCAGTGATTATTAAATCACTCTCTTCAATACAGTGTTGTACACAGTAGTGGCAAGAGTTAACACTCGTCCCATCACTGATGAAGATGTTAAACAATATTGGCCCCAGTGTTAATACCTGAGGAGTGTCAACAGTGACCAGCTACCAGTTTGATTTCCAAGTGTTGTCTGCTAAACTTCTGATTCTGATGAATAAATCATTTTTACCTACCTTGTAATTCACACAACCTGTTCAAGTGTAACTAGTCCAACTTCCAGTGCGATGAGGAAGATCATTTAAAAGAAACTTTAGAAGTACATTTTACTGCTTGCTAGTGTGATTATTGGTGTGGTAAGAATGTGAACACCATGTGTAAGGAAACAAGAGGAACTTGTCTCTATAAAAATGGCATCATCACTTCCCGAGTAACAACTCAGAAGCAAGATTTCTGAATGTTTACAGATAAATGTTCTAACACATAAAGCAGAAAGTGGATCAGTAATAAGTATTTAGAAAAAGAAATTTCTAAAGGAAATTTCTAAAAAGCTTATAGCTACATTTACTTATGAGTATTTAGGTCTTCCTGAGAATTTACCGGATGAAGGAAAACTGGTATCTTTGATGACCGAATGGTTGTTAAAAATGGAGAGGTCCTGCTGCCAGTTGCTTGTCATACACAAAATCTTAAATGGCAATTTATTAACTCATAACAGATTGCATTCAAAATGAAGAGGGAATTTGAAATTTGATCTTTTAAATTAATCATAGAAGTTAAAAAAAATATGATGGCTTAGGTCTGAGTAATCATTATTCATGTACACTTTCTTCATGCATACATAGTGAAATTCAAGCTAAAAGAGTTTGGGGAAATTGCATTGCAAGTCTGGAAGACAAATGTACTAGAAATGACATTGTTAGACTTAAGGAAAACATTTTTCGTTTAGAAGTAAAAAAAAATAAAAATACAAAATCAACATGACATAGTGTAAATTAACTGAAAACTACCAAACTGATATGTCCCAATTAATTGATCAAAGATAGAATTGCATTAGGAATTACTCTATTTTTTGTTGTTGTTGTTAACTTTTTAAAGGTGAGCTAAACTCATGTAATCAAGATGAATAAAGGTTGCAATGACTCAAGGATTGTTACTACTAAATAAAGATGAAGACAACACACTCATAAAATAAACAATTTTAGGTGGCTTAAGCTTTTCTAATCTCATTATGGGGTAAAGGGAACACACTATATAGATAGAGCCAAGAATTTATTGTTAGTCTAAATAAAAAATTAGTAGCTTAATCAATAGGGAATGAACACTTACTATTCGTTCAGTTGCAACACATGCCATCTTACAGCCCAGAATAATACAGTTAAAGTTTTCGGAATTAGCAAAATTGAAAATTTTATGTGGGAAAATTTATTAGTATCCACCCCTTTCCTTTGTTGTTGTGCTCCCCTTTTCAAGGTCTCTAAGGGTCTTATTGTTAGCAGTTGCATCATCCTCAAGAAGAACTCCGTGTCTGGGGAAGGGCAGTTTATGAAAAGTCATTAGTGTTCTGTTAATCATTGGAAGGAATATGATACACTTGCTCACCCTTTCTGCAGTCAGCACTTACAAAGCTGAAGCTCAGGCAAAGAAAGGCAGCAGGCACTCAGCCTCAAGGCAGGTTGTGAGACCTGTGTTCTCAGATCAGAACAGTGCCCAAGGGCTTTAAGAATGGTAAAAATAAGTTGTTTCTCAACTACACAGACAAAAAGAATACAACTGAGGTAATCTATAATCACTCTATGAAGAACTCTGTTATCAGAAATCTTATGCTGAAAAAGCCTTACAGGGTATCTGGTGAATAGTGGATTATTTGAATAGTGGATTATCTGGAGAACAGAGAGGGAACAGAGAGGGTCTTGTGGGAGACGTGGCAGTTGGCGGCTGCCTCGGTCATAGTGACCATGAAGTGGTTGAGTTTAGAATTTATGGTGACAGAAGGAAAACTGTTACCAAAACTTCAGCCCTGGATATGGGGAAAGCAGACTTCAGGCTGCTCAGGGAACTAGTCAGCAAGGTCCCCTGGGAAACTGCTTTTGAAGGCATTGGCGTCCATCAGTGTTGGTCAATCTTTAAGCACTGCCTCCTAAAAGCACAGATCGGGCAATTCCAAAATATCGGAAGTCAGGCAAGCGGGGCAGAAGGCTGGCCTGGCTGACCAGGGATCTTCTACTGAACCTTAGGCGAAAAAAGAAAGTGTACGGCTGCTGGAAGGAGGGTCAGGCAACGAGGAAGGAATACAGGGATGCTGTTCGTGTTTGTAGGGAGAAAATTTGTGTGGCCAAAGCCCAACTAGAGTTGAAGCTGGCCATGTCTGTGGGAGACAATAAAAAAGATTTTTTTAGATATGTGAACAGAAAAAGGAGAACCAAAGAAAACATAGGTCCCCTACTAGATGGGGAAGGTCTCCTCACAGACAATGACATAGGCAAAGCAGAGATATTTAATGCCTTCTTCGCCTCTGTCTTTAACACTGGCGATGGGCTTTGGGACCCAGGGTACCCTGAGCTGGAGGACCATGACAGTGGGAATGACAAACTCCCAACCGACCCTGAACATGTGCGGGATTTGCTGCTCCACCTAGATCCATACAAGTTCATGGGTCCAGATGGAATTCATCCCAGGGTGCTTAAGGAGCTGGCTGACGTCATCGCGGGACCTCTCTCAATTATTTTTCAACGACATTGGGAATCTGGAGAGGTCCCATTGGACTGGAAGCTGGCAAATATGCCAATTTTCAAGAAGGGTAAGAAAGAAGACCCTAGCAATTACAGGCCTGTCAGTCTCACGTCAGTGCCTGGTAAAATTATGGAGAGGATGATCCTTGAAGTTACTGAAGTGCACCTGGGGGACAATGCAGTCATTGGTCCCAGCCAACATGGGTTCAGGAGGGGTAGGTCCTGCCTAACAAATTTGATTTCCTTTTATTATAAGATCACCCATCTAGTCAATCAAGGGACACCAGCTGATGTGATATTTTTGGACTTCAGCAAAGCTTTTGACACAGTTTCCCATAGGATCCTACTGGACAAAATGTCCAGCATACAGCTAAACAAAAACATCATACGATGGGTGAGCAATTGGCTGACGGGCAGGGCTCAAAGGGTTGTGGTAAATGGGGCCACATCTGGCTGGCGGATGGTCACCAGTGGGGTCCCTCAAGGCTCCATTTTAGGGCCAGTCCTCTTCAATGTTTTTATAAATTATTTGGATGTAGGACCAGAAGGTGTTTTGAGCAAATTTGCCAACGACACCAAAATTGGAGGAGTTGTGGACTTGGGTGAGGGTGGAAAGGCCTTGCAGAGAGATCTGGACAGATTGGAGAGCTGGGCAATCACCAACCACATGAAGTTTAACAAAAGCAAGTGCCGGGTCCTGCGCCTGGGACGGGGCAACCCTGGCTATATGCACAGACTGGGCGACGAGACGCTGGAGAGCAGCCCCGCAGAGAGGGATCTGGGGGTTGTGGTTGACAGCAATCTGAATATGAGCCAGCAGTGTGCCCTGGCAGCCAGGAGGGCCAACCGTATCCTGGGATGCATCAAGCATGGCATTGCTAGTCGGTCGAGGGAAGTGATTGTCTCGCTCTACTCTGCGCTGGTGTGGCCTCACCTTGACTACTGTGTGCAGTTCTGGGCACCACAGTACAAAAAGGACATTAAACTGTTGGAGAGTGTGCCGAGGAGGGCGACGAAGATGGTGAAGGGCCTAGAGGGGAAGATGTATGAGGAGCGGCTGAGGTCACTGGGCCTGTTCAGCCTGGAGAAGAGGAGGCTGAGGGGAGACCTCATCGCAGTCTACAACTTCCTCGCGAGGGGGAGTGGAGAGGCAGGTGACCTATCCTCCGTTATCATCAGTGACAGGACCCGTGGGAACGGTGTTAAGCTGAGGCAGGGGAAGTTTAGGCTAGACATCAGGAAGAGGTTCTTCACTGAAAGGGTGGTTGCACACTGGAACAGGCTCCCCAGTGAAGTAGTCACTGCACCAAGCCGGTCTGAATTTATTAAGAGATTGGACTGTGCACTTAGTCACATGGTCTAAACTTTTGGGCAGACCTGTGCGGTGCCAGGAGTTGGACTTGATGATCCTTATGGGTCCCTTCCAACTCGGGATATTCTATGATTCTATGATTTTGGGCCAAAATATTGGATTGATTGATTTATTTTTTTTTAAGGCTGTCAGGAAAATGTGAGATTTAAGTTCTGATTAGGATTTACTCCTAAACTGTTTTGTTGCTGTTGTTGGGTTTTGACTTTATTTTTTATTTTTTATTTTTATTAATATAGAAGTCCCTTTTCAGTTAGCTGTTAGTTCGAGGAAGTCTTATATCTGGTGTTGCTTAGGCTGATTGTCACGCAGCTGCTTTAGTCAATTTAATATAATTTCATTAGTCTGACCAATAAGAGCAAAAGAACTTTTAACTCTTTATTCCTGTCCAAAATGCACAACTGCCAGAAAAAAAAAAAAAATATATATATATATATGTATATATACACACATATATTTCAGAACCAAAATATGTCTTTTTTTTTTTTTTTTTCCCTCAGTGTTACAAGCAATGATCTTTCTTTCTTTGCCTGTTTTACTTATGGAATCAGTGAATCAGATGGAGGAATAGGAACAATAGGGAAAAGGTCAAAGTATCTCTTCCGTATACTCTATAGTACCATTTACAAGTAATGTGAATACAGATTTGAATGCAGATTAAGAAAATAATAAAGACAGGCAGAATACAGATTTGACAGATTAAAAAAAAAAAAAAAAAGTTCTTTGTGAAAAAGAAACAACAAACAAAAACAACAACAAAGATATAACAAAATTATCAGTCAAGGAGTAGGAAATTTTGCAAATTCTACGTGTTCAGATGCTCTTCGCAGAGATGGGAAAGGCTGAGAGTTCGTATGTTCCCCTTAGTTTTTGTATAATTACTCTTATGAGAATTTTATTGCATACTGTACCAATTTTATGGTGTGTTACTCATACCTTACCCAGGTATGACCCAAGTATATGGATGTACATGAAAAGATATCTCCCATGTTAATTCTTTGTGAATGGAATTATTATTTATTATTATTATTATTTTTAGAACAGAAGATCCAAAAAAAATCCACCTCTTTTTTTTTTTTTTCCTCTTGGTGATTTTATTGCCATATCTGGATCTCCTAATGCTGCTTTAGATACTATCTCCAAGAGAAATATAGTTTTCTAATGTGTATAAAGTGGACTAAGTAATATATGCCAAAATGACAAATGTATCTTTAAAGATTTTAACGACATAGCTAAGATGATAACATTATATTTCTTTTCATTTTTCATTTCATTCTTTATCATTTTTCTTTTTTCTATATTTCATAGTCCAGAATGGGTCAGTCAAGTGTCTTACTGATTGTCAACCACTAAATTCTGTTCCTAATGCAGCTACCAAATATTTCTCACAGAGATCCACATTTGCCTGATTCATAACTCAGTTTCCCATTTGACTTAAGAGTGTTTAGCTTAAATGTGCCACATAGAGATGTGCCAGTAAAATCACGGAGTGGTAGTGGGGAGCATATAAGATAAAAGTCAAATCACAGAATCAGAGAATCAGTAAGGTTGAAAAAGACCTCCAAGATCTACTACCAATGTCACCCAGTAAACCATGTCCCTAAGCAGCAGGTCCAATCTTTCCTTGAACACCCCCAGGGATGGTGACTCCACCACTTCCTGGGCAACTTGTCCCAATGCCTGATTACTCTTTCTGATGTCTACTTTAATGTTTCATTTATAAGGAAAATATTTTGGCTGTTTGCTTCTCTTGCAAAATGGTTAATTGGGAAAAAAAGCTGAGAAATATTTATTTTTATTGGTCTATAAAATAAATTTAGTGTCCTTATGTTTTTATTTCTATGTTCCATATTGGGAAATTAACGAATGATGTTCTCATTAAGTTGCAGACTTTTATGTTCAGTTTACATATAGTGCAGTTAATGAATTCAAAGTTTGGAACTGGTTAGATTTTAATTAGGAAAGCCAAGTAAAACTTCTCTCTGGCACTTGGAAATCTGATAATTTGTAAGGAGAATACTCACCTGGATGGCACTGATATAAGGAGAGGAAAAGGGGTAGAGAATTTTGTATAATTTTGTTGCTGTATCACTGTCAGTTCATTAGGGCAGGTTTTCTTCTTGTTTTTCCATAACTTTTTTTCAAAAACTTGTGTAATGCTTGTACATCAATTTGCCCTGATGCATTACCATAGCTGTAGGACTAATAGAAACAACAGCACACCCATTTGTTACCCATTGCTTTGCTATAATACCATGACTTTGTGCTAATTTGGGATATACATGTGTTCTCAGCTGAGACAGTCAGCAGTATGTCTGCTTCCAGAGGTGGTTCTGCATTAATCACTGAGCACAAGGAGCATGAGCATGTGTATTTCCATGCTTCTGTAATTGTTGCTACAGAACAATATAGTGCTAGAGAACATACTTAATTGTTTAAACTGTTTAAGCTAATAATGTCTGTAAATAACAAGTCAGATTCTATTCACATCTTCTTGTTATACAAGACATTGAAGAATTGTAGTAGTGGGGCCCCCAGAATTTTGCTAACTTCTCTAGTTTTACAGTGTAATGAAAAAAAAAATAAATAAATAAATAATCCAGACAATGTAATTTAAACATGGAGGTGTTTAAGTGGAGAGGTAAAATGGAGAAGCAGCAGAAGAGCATATGCAGCTGTAATACTGCTACCACAGATGACAGATGTCTTCTCCATTCAAACGAATGGGAAGATGGTAGAGAAAGATCACTTTTCTTCTTCCAAAATAAAGATGAATACCTTTAAAAAAAACTTTTTCTGGCTTGGTACGGTTGTATAAAGTGCAGACTCATCGAAAACTTAACTGTTGGAGTATCTATAGTGTATTCAGCAATGGATTCAGCAAAATGATCATATGGAGAACACCTCGTATCCCAAGACTTATGGGCTTGTGATGTTCAGTTCTGTTTGCCTCAAGGATGTTGGGACCACTGCGTTGTAATACAGAAGCTGGATTTTCTTCTTATTAGGCTAATCATTGTTCTGGGCACTTGCTGGTTTGTGAGGCTTTCCTGAGAAAGAAAAATTAGGATAAAATTCAAAATACTGTGTGCCTAGACCTAGATCACTGTGGAGCTTTAGGCAGAGACCAGAATGGGCCAATCTCTATACACTTGACCTATAGAACTCAAGCTATATAGTGAGAAAGTTAGTCAGTGGAGGTAACTAACACTGGCACAAATGGGATTATAATCTAGAATATGTAGTTATCCTTGATCTGTTTATTCAGTCTCAAAAACCTTGCACACTATGTTTGAAGTGTGTTTGCGTAACATGAATAAAGTCTTCATAATTTCAGGTTTAAATCTTTATTTGATATTGTCTGGGAAATCTTATAGTGGTAAATAGGAATGACTATAAGAAACCAAACACAATTTAACTTTCAAAGAAAATGGTTCACAAGTAAAAAATGAGGAGCAGAACTCCAGAGAGTTAGTTGTTGTTATTTTGTTATTGTTAGTTTGTTTTAAATTTGTTTTTCTTTTAAATGGCAATACAGCCTCTTGTAGATGCGTATTAAAAATTGAAAAATATAGTATTCATTATGTCAAATAACCAAGTTTTCATGTGTGTACCTACTGGGAGAAGATGGTACAGAAGGACACATGAAACAGAATGGAACTTATGCTATGCCACTGTGCTACTTAATATTGTACAACTATTCCTACCTGTAACTCCTGTCACAGAATGAATTTTCTGCTGACTACCACCATCTTTTGTTCCAGATCATTACAGTCACGAGAGATTTATCTGCCCATAAAATCTTGATTCTTCAGAAAACTAATTAAAATATAAATGTTTCAGAGTTTGTTATGTGTCTTGTTTAATGTTCTTTCTGACCTTAATAGTTAAAACTCATTTCATTTCAACACAGTCTTTTTTGGATTCTGTGAATTTTCCAAAACATTTTAAAAAGAATTTGTCAAACACTAGTTAATGCTATCAAACACACTATTTCTAATGTGCAACATTTTCAGATGTTATTGACACCAGTCAGAGATGTGAAGCTGTAAATTTTCTCAATAGTTACGTAGCTCATTGACATCAGTGTAAAATGCAGCTTATTTTAATTAGTCCTTGGAAAAGATTTTTTTTTGTGCTTAAAATGATTTGTGTTTGTAATAGAGATGTTATTTATTTGACAGCTCTGTTTATAGAATAGCTTTAATAGGAAAATGTGTTTCTTGTTTTTTTTGTTGTTGTGGGTTTTTTTTGCTTTGAATCATACAAGTGGTTAAAAATCATAAACTGTATTTTGAAATGTACTCAATATTTTAGGCTTAGCTAAAATGTTACATTTATGCTGAATATTCTGAACATTTTGAATAGATTTTATTTTGTGTTTAGTTGGCAGTTCACATATCCGTAAAAACAAAATAAAACAAACAAACAAACAAACAAAAAACACCACCTATGGTAAGTATTCCATAGTAATACTTGTTATGAAGTGAAGCTTGATTACAAATGGTCAGATATAATGAGATTGTGACCAAACTTGCCCAACTCTAACTCATCAGAAATTCATGATATGCTCTGGGAAAACAATTAAAGTTCAGATAGTTGTCTTGTGGGGCCACCCCTGCCTGAAAGATCTGAACTGCGTCTGCCCTTACAGTTCATCTGCCCTGCAGATTGTTTAAATATGGGTGGTGGCAGGGAATCTCAGAGGAATGGTTAACAACTTTATACCCTTGTAACACATCTAGTGCAAGAGGCCAGAAGGAGATAATGACCAAAGTGGTAAACCAGTTATTGCCTTTAGTTATGGAGAAATAGACCCTTGAGACTCTCCCTAGGTTATCTGATCAGGAAACACACTGTTTTTTAACCACCCTTTTTAATTAGGAAGCAATAAGTAACTAAAAATAAAATAAAAAATCCCCTTGGGCATAGCAAAGGAAGAACCCGGCTAGAGGCATCCACCACTGTGTAGAATACTGAGGCTGAGGAGTAAAAGTCAACAGGACTTGGGCATCTTGAGTCCATGGTGCTGGTTGCAGTGAGAACAGAGGCCAGGAATGGTGTGTGTATCCTGCACAAATGTGTGTATGTCACAGTGTCACACAGAACTGAAATCTTAAAATAGAAATCAGTAACCATCCTCTATACACATCTTATTTAGTAAATTAATCTGGAATTTTATGTCACCCAGTGGTGTGATTCTGTTCCTGTGACTACTTGACCTTGAATTCACCTAAGGCAGTATTTCAGTACCCCCTTCTGACCTCAGAGAGCAGAAAATTGGTGATTTTCTTAACAAAAACTTGAATATTCATTAGTTATTTGAAACTTAAATCTGTCCATTTATCTGTACCTTTTATGGTTTTGATCTTACAGCTTCATGATTTTAATGATGTATTAGAAGTTTATGGAGATGACATTGTTTAGTCCAAGATTAATTTTACCTCTTGTGTAAAAATTAATGATTTTAATGCCTGGTGTTTTATATATCAGTTTCTAAGAAACATTTGTTTTGATTCAGAAATATGGATGTAAACAAAATGATACTCATGGTTATAGCTGTAGTTATACTTGTCACAGCTCACCCCCCACCCCCAATGTACATTTTTGTGTCACAGTTAATGTATCTGGCCAGGGAACTGAACTGCAATTTGCTTTCTCCAGATTATACTGATTGCATATATTTAGGTTCATGCCTAAAAAATACCAGTGTGAGGTAGTTTATCAGAGTTTACCTATAAATGTCAAAGCTATTTTAATGAAGTATGCTGTAATTTACCCCACTTACAGAAAGCAGTCACTTCCCAGGTGCAGAATCCAGCACTTGATCCCCTTAAACTTTACATTGTTGGTGATTGTCCAGCTCTCTTAATTTTTCAAGATGTGTCTGCAAGTCCTCCCTACCCTCAATAGAGAAGTTGGGGGCGGGGGGGAGGGGACACGACACGAGACACTGGCTGAGTCCCCAGTGTCACCAGTGTCATTCTGCCATCCAGAGGGACCTTGTCAGGCTGGAGTGCCAGGAACTTCATGAGGTTCCTGGCACTCCAGGAACTGGAGAGGGACTCTTCGTCAGGGAGTGTAGTGATAAGACAAGTGGTAATAGCTTTAAATTAAAAAAAAAAAAAAAAAAAAAAAAAAAGAGAGAGAGAGAAAAAAAAGGGGGAGATTTAGATCAGATGTTTGGAATAAAACCTTTACTCAGAAGGTGGTGAGGCACTGGAACAGGTTGCCTAGAGAAGCTGTGGATGCACCATCCGTGGAAGTGTTCAAGGGAAGTGTTCAAGGCCAGGTTGGATGGGTCCTTAACAAGCAGGTCTAGTGGTAGGTGTCCCTGTCCATATCAGGGGGATGGAACTAGATGATCTTTAAGGTCCCTTCCAACCCAAACTATGATTCTATGGTAAGTTCAGCAAGAAGTGCAAAGTCATGCACCAGGGTTGGAACAACCCCAGGCACTAGTACACTGACTACACTGGGTGTCACCCAGCTGGAAAGCATCTTTGCATAAAAGGACCTATGGGTCCTTGTGGACACCAAGTGAACATTAGTCATCAATGTGCCATTGCAGCAAAGAAGGTTGATGGTATTTTTGTCTGCATTTGGCAAAGTATTGTCAGTAGGTTGAGGGATGTGATCTTTGCTTTCTGCTTAGCTCTGGTGAGGCCACATCTGGAGTACTGTGTCCAGTTTTGGGATTCCCAGTACAAGAGAGACACAGAGCTACTGAAGGGAATCCAGTGAAGGTTCATGGAGATTATGAAAGGGCTGGATCATCTCTTCTATGAGGAAAGGCTGAGAGACTCTTCAGCTTAGAGAAGAGGAATCACAGGTGGATTTCATCAATATCTATAAATACCCAAAGGGAGGGTGCAAAACCAGGCTCTTTTCAATGATTAGAAAATTTGTTTTGAAATTAGTTTTGAAATTAGTTTGAAAATCCTGTCCATTGACAGGACAAGAGGTAATGGGCACAAACTGAAACACAGGACGTTCTGTCTGAACATCAGGAAACACTTTACTGTGCAGGTGACTGAGCACAGATACAGGTTGCCCAGGGAGGTTGTGGAGTCTATCTTGGAGATATTCAAGAGCTGTCTGGACATGTATCTTAGGCAACCTGCTCTAGGTGACTCTTCTTAACCAGGAGTGTTGGACAAGATGACCTCTACAGTTCCCTTCCAACTTCAACCATTCTGTGATTCTGTGGTTCTGTGAAACCAAGAAGTAGAACAAAGTCAGTGGCAGTCTAGAGGCGTAACAGAAGTGAAAAACTTTTTCATATCAAAATGTTATTTAAGAAAAAATAATAAATCTGAATGAGCACTTACAAACATTTCAGGTGCGTTATGCCAGTAATTCACAAGGCTGGGATTTGAGTTAAAAACAAACAAACAAACAGTTCCATTTCTTCTTCAATAATTATATCAGACATCTAATAAGTAGCCAACAATGTTTCAGCAATCTGTTTCAGTATGTCATAAGACATGCTGTACAGAATACACATGCAGGTACAATTCTGTTCACAGAGTGTCTTTTCTATTACTGTTAATCTACTAGTTTCCTTATTTTCTAAACATGATAACTTCAATAGCATTTTTCCTTCATCAATACCACACACAGAACACTAGATAGGACCTTTGACATTTCACCATTCTCATATAAACAGAACTTTCTGTACACATTCATCTCTACAGGAGCATTTGGAAGGTCTCCTGATTCTGATAGCATCAAGTTGTTGGAATGGCTTCTTGAACCTTCCCTAAATGTTATTACAAATGGTCTTTGCTCATATTTGGACAGCATTATTTAGTGAATATCATGATATGGACAAGCTTATCGAGATGCTGACTTGATAATCTTAATATTGACAGCTTCCACTGCAACTCATTTCTCATGGAATGCTAAAAGTTCTCACAGACAACATGGTTATCAAAACAGTTTTTTGTCCCTTAGAGTTAAAATCCATATTCTTAGGTACCTGAAGTGCAGTCTTGCTCATCATGGCAAAGTTAAACTTGAAAGAACAGAACGTTGGGCATATAAAGAATATAAAGAAAGAATACTCTTCAAGTAAGAATTCATATACATTCTAAGACATAATGTTTTTGAAAGTTGCTGTTATATATATATATAAATACCACAGAAGATTTTGTACCTTGCAATGTTCTATTTTCCTCTACCTTACAAACTTTCTAAAACAAATAGTTCAGGTTAACAATTCTTCTTGATCTTTTAAATCTATTGTTCTACTGTGCTTCTTAAATGACCTGTCTCAGTGCACTCCCTAGTGACAGAAAGTTCAGTGTTGAAATTTGCCAGTCTGTGAAGCAGAGATGGAAGTTACCTATTATTCTCTGCCTGCATCGAGCAATCCAACAAAAACAGCAAAGTGATAGCAATTCTGCTCATCTCTCAACTGCTGCAAAGCCTATTTACACAGTATATGAAGGCCTACAAATTGAAAAGATGTAGTTTTTCCAAAAGACAGTATTGATGACTTAGCCAAAAAAATCCACTATTTTGCAACTGCAACCTCAGTGGTAAAGAATTTGTAACATGATGCAGAATTAACTTCCTTGTAGTTGGAATAGCTTTTAGAACTTATGCCAAAAAATTTGCTGCGTTCTGTTGTATTAACGCCTGTTCATATAATATTATCCTTTTGGGATAAATGATCATCTTATACATACAAGTTTTATCTACAGTAATTTATACTGAACATTAAAAATAATAATTTGTTTGAAGCTGTTACCCCTTATCCTATCACAACACTCCTTGACAAAGATCAAGGAGCTCATCTTTCTTGTAGGCCCCTGTTAGATACTGGAAGGCCGCCATAAGGTTAATTAAAGTTAAAATTCTCTGGGATTGCTTTTAAATAGAAAAAAGAATTAACACTGTACATTCTAAATATGTAGTATTGCACAATCTGAAAATCAGATGGAATGGTTTGAGGATAACATGTGCTGCTGAATTCTACCTCTTCAGCTCAAAGAAATATTAGAAGAAAAAAGAAAAATAACCCAAGGGTAAACAAAACTGAATCAGAAAACCCAACAATCTAGAAAAAGCTTGATAAGCTGAAAATTTGTAAATTTTAATGAAAGCATCTCATGTTAACACAAATTAATGCACCTCTTGTATGGACTTCTGTTTATTTTTCAACTTTGCTTGCTTATTATCTTGTACATTTATCATATCCTGACAAGTAGTTTCCATAACCTTTACTTTTCCTTCTTTCTTTTTCTTAGATCTCCAGTTGACATTTAACAGATTCATTTGGCTAATTTCTGGAAGAAATGTCCCTCAGGTACTATTAAGCTCAGAGGCTACATCTCCATTGGTAAAGGAACCCACTCCAGGAGATGAACTGTGGACTGGTACATGCATACTGAGTGTTCCCAGTCCCAGGTATCATCAGGGACTCAGTCAGTACACTACACTGGGTCCAGAATAACTCCAGGACAAACATTAAATTTTAGACTTTATAAAAATATATATATATGTGTGTATATATATATATGTATATGATATGTATATATACATCCTTTCCCAGGCCCCTGGTTCAAGTAGCAGAAATGAGGGTTTTGAGAGGACTGTGTTGTCTGGATGCAGCCTTGGTGGAAGTGTGGGCTGGGAACTGTCATCACCAAAGATAGGACAAGGCACTCACTGGGACAGTATGATAGGATTTTAGAGGGAGAAAAGAATGATGCAGTTTTGTCTATAATGATTCTAAGGAATGGTTCATGGAGGGACATGAAAACAATTATCCAGGATTTATCTGAAAAAAAAGTAGATATTTCAATCAGAAAGGTAGCATGGGAATGACCTAATCTGAGGATTGGATTTAGTGATGAACTATTTGTGTGATATTATTTGACAGGAGAAACGTAAACAAAAACTTCATTTCTCAACAAAGATATCATTCTTCTGGAAGTCTAAAAACTAATAATTTTTAGAAGTTGGGAGAAAATAATTGGGAAATAATGTTTCATACTTACCTACTGACATTGTTTGGTATGCATCTGCTGCGTCTGCTTGTGAAAAGCAGGACGCTGGATTAACAGCACCACTTCTCTGACCCACTATGACTGTCTTATAGACATTTAGTAGCAATGCAGCACTGATTTCAATACGTGAGATGAGGAGTGAATAGAGCATTCAGGGGATCATAATATTCAGAAGATAACATAAAAGACCTTGAATTATGCTGCCTTTCCTCTCTCTTCACTTGAAACGAAACATCTGAATTATATTCAGTAAGAGAATGTAGCCAATGCTCAAGAATACACAAAACACTAAAAATGATTAAACAAGAATTGTCTGAAACACACGGTAAAATATGTGCTGTCATGCTACCTTTTCTTTTATTCAGTTTGGTTACAGAGGTGATTTGAAGCTATTTAAATGGATCAAATCATTAGAAAGAATGGTAAAAAGGAGAACAGTGAACAAAAACAGACCAGTAGGGTGAAGTATTTATTTACTTTGTTAGAAGTATTACATTTTTTCGTAGACTGATTAGTAGCTATTTGCAAGGGGCAATTTATGACCACTATGCAATTCTTTTAACTTTTAAATTGTATATGCATAATTAAGTCTCTATAATTCTTCTGTAATTCACAATAGGCGTTGTAGTTTTGGCTCAGTTGTAGCTGTATAAGTATTTGTTTTACTCTGAATAAAGGTTTATTTTTGCTCCCCCCACCTTGAATTTTAGTAAATGTGATTTGATTTCTGTTTAAAACATTTTTAAATCATACTCTTTGAGTCTGGCTTCTTTTAAAGCTAGAAACTGTTTTAATTAGGGGGATTATTTCTTTAGGACATGTCATGGTTTTGGCTGGGATAGAGCTAATTTTTGTCATAGAGGCTCACATAATGTGAGCTGTGCTTTAGATTTTTGATGAAAGTAGAAGTGATAACACACCAATGTTTTTAATTGTTGCAGAGCAGTGCTTACAAAGAGCCAAGGAGTTTTCTGTTTCTTATGGTACCCTGCCAGCAAGTAGGCTGGGGGTGCACAAGAAGTTGGGAGGGGATGCAGCCAGGACAGCTGGCTCAGGTTGACCATAAGTATATTCCATACCATATGATGTCATGCTCAGCCGTAAAAGCTGGGGTAAAGGAAGTGGGGGGTGGGTGGGGGGGGGGGGGGGTGGATTTGACAGTGGACATTTGTAGTGATGGCTTTTGTCTTCCCAAGAAACCATTATTCGTGATGAGCCCTTCTTTCCTGGAAGTTGCTGAATACCTGCCTGCCAATGGGAAGTAGCGAATTAATTCCTTGTTTTGCTTTGCTTGTGTGTGTGACTTTTGCTTTACCTAGTAAATTGTCCCTATCTCAAACCAGGATTTCTTGCACTTTTACTTTTCCTATTCTTTCCCCCTTCCCACTTGGGGAGAGTGAGTGAGTGGCTGTGTGGCACTTAGCTGCCTGCTGAAAAACTTAAATGAAGAAATTGAGAACTTGTATTCAGTCCCCAAATACAAACCCACAGTCATGAAGGATTCACTGAATTCAGTAGCCAAGGAAAAACAAACAAACAAACAAACAAACAAAATGAAATAAAAACCAACCAAACGTAAATCAAACAAAAAACACGTTAGGCTTACCCAGTGATGTTAGAGTGGAAACAAGAAGTGATGTTAGGAACAAACTCTTTCTCATGCTTATGCATGTGCTGCAACCTTGAAGGCTGGAAACCGCTGTAAATTGCTAAATTCTAAATCAAAGAAATGCCAGAAACTCATTTAACAAAAACTATTCCGATTGGAAAGTACAGTAATTTCTCATGTTTAGCATCCTATAATATTACCATTATTAATTATTATTATTATTTATTTCAGAAGGTGCAAATAGTATTAATTCCCCCATTGTGTTATGCATCAACTATTGCCAGAGGCAGGATATATTTATTGGACCACAAGTTTCTTGTAGAACAGCAGTCCAAAGTTCCTAGCTGTACAGTACTTTACATAGTGGTGACTAATTCTCTTTTATGAATAATATATGTAGACCACTATAGCAGAAATGGAGGTCCACATCAAAAGCTTTTTGGGATCATAGAGACTGAATAGGCTTATTGGACTTGAACAAAAACAATAAATATGTTTTATACTTGCTGGAAAACATTTCTAATATGTTTTTTCAAAACAGAGAGGTACAAAATATATTTGTATCACCTTTGTACAGAACTGAAATACTGGAAAGAAGAAACCTAGAGATAGTTTTAACTAAAACAAGAGATGTCATAATTGGACATCCTGCAAAAGTATTGTTGCTCAGTCTCTACTGTAACAAAAACTTTGTGTGTTCTTAAGAGAGCCCACAAGATGTTTATCCTACCTACAAACTCATTTGGTTTTCCTTACATTGATGTCTTTGATATTCATCAAACACAGCAGAATTTCCTTGCAGTAGAATTGTGTGAGTGTATACATATATATATATAAACAATAAAATAGTTTTCTATTTCATAGAGGATTGGATCTAGCATAGGTATTACTATTTTCAGTCGTTGGATTGAAAAGTGGAACAACGACAACAAAAAAAATGGCTAAATTATGTATTTCTTTTTTGTAGAGAAATTGTTATGTAGTTTGCTGATATTTTACTTCATGCTTGGTATGAAGTATTCAGTTATAACTACCTTATTAAATTTTTCTTTGGAAAACAAAACAAAACTCATCAAATTCTAAAACAGAGATAAGATCACTTGAGCTATAAAAAATAACATAGATATATATTGAAAAAAAAACACACTTTTTTAATATATGTACTAAACATCTGTGATATGCATAGAATCTACACGTTTTGTTTTTATAATATTATGAAACATAGACCAGAGCAGAGTTCCACATATGAATAAGCCAACAGATGGTAAGAATCCTCTAAGGCAGCCTGTAAGCCAGAGTATAAATACTGCTGCAGTAAAACTAATCACAAGAGGAAACTAAAGCCTGCAGATGATGTATCATTAAGCAAAATAGTGTAAGAATTCTGGCCTCTCAGTTTGCGTGGCTCAGTGAATATCATCCTTTCTCAAGTTATAGTCACGTTGTCTTTTCTGAAGAAGAGAAAAAATAAGACTCTTAATTTTAGTGACTGTGCTATGTTTGTGGGGAATGGTGTAAGATTGGAGAGACATCACATTTTTTCTAACTAGATACAAGAACTACGTGAAGCCCTGAACATCTTTGAAAAATATCCTGTGTTAGCACTGGAATAGAAGCTGTGTAAATAAAAGCTTAGGTGACGACTGCAAGACTCATACCAAGGTGAGGGCACATCTTTCTGCCAGCACACAGCTTGGGTAGCATCAATAAGAAATTAACTCAGTTGGTACTGCTGTGTGCTTCTTTGCTTCAAGCCTGAAACTGGGAACTTAACCAGACCTGTCAGTTGACAGTCTAACTCACAAGCAGTAGTTTCTAGTCTTCTAGACAGATAATTTTAGTCCTATCTTGTTATTTTCTACTCACTGCACTCTGATGATCTAGAGTAATTGAAATTGAAATTGAAATTGAAATTGAAATTGAAATTGAAACGAAGGTGATCAGGGGACTGGAGCATCTGTCATATGAGGAGAGGCTGAGAGAGCTGGGCCTGTTTAGCCTGGAGAAGAGAAGACTGAGAGGGGATCTTATCAATGTGTACAAATGTCTGAAGGGAGGGTGTTAGGAGGATGGGGATGGACACTTTTCAGTGGTGCCCAGTGACCAGACAAGCAGCAACGGGCACAAACTGAAGCATGAGATGTTCCAGCTGAATGTGAGAGGATACTTCTTTACTGTGAGGGTGACAGAGCACTGGAACAGAGCACAACCCAGAGAGGTTGTGGAGTCTCCTTTGAACTGTATGCTATCCTGTGCAATGTGCTCTAGGTGATCCTGCTTGGAAGGGGCGTTGGACTAGATGATCTTCATAGGTCCCTTTCAACCTCAACCATTCTGTGATTGTGTGATTCTGTGATTCCGTGAAATAGACATGAAAACCTGTGTGTCTTTGGCATATTTAAGACACTCATGTCTTTTAAAGAACTGTACCAAACTTCTTAGAGAAAAAATAAATAAAGAAGGTACCATGATATGCCAATCCAAGACCCAACTTGAAATGCACCTTGGCCTCAATGATGACAAATTAGATACGTTTGGAGATGCTCAATACTTGCACTGCATCTTCCACACCACTTCAGGAGTAAAGGTCTCTAAAAATAAAAATAAAAAATAAAAAATAAAAAATAAAATTATTAAATTTCTTTCCAGAGACTGTTGCTGGTAGTTACTATTTGGCTCAATATGAACTTATTAAATAATAAAGTCCAAGTTGGGCAGCTCACATAACATGAGTCCCTGCTGTCCTGTGTGACTGGCTCAGCAGATTTATCTGAATGAAGGACTGAAAATCTGACTGAATCAAAATTGATTCTTAGCCTGTAGTTATAAGCAAAATTTCACTACATCATCTGGATATATGATTCTCATATTTTGCCTTACTTATAAGAAGTCTTAAGAAGCCCTAAACATGGTTCAATCATATCTGCATGTATAGTACATACTGCATAATTGATTACAGTTAGAGCAATTATGTCCCTGACTTTGATTTAAATATATATATATACATATATATTAGTAGTATCCAACTGAAATCAAACTATTATGCTCAGTTTTAAGTAAACCAATAAGCCTTTCCAATTAATCAAAATTGTGGATTCTCTATGAAGAGATATACTGCTAAGAGATATTTCCTTAATAAAAGGTATATGTAGATGCCTAAAAGATTTTTATATTTTATATTTTAGTCTGCTGGAAATTGAATAATCATGTGTTTTTAACTCTATCATTACTTCACATTTTTATTTTGCTTTTCTCTCAACATACATTTAAGAACACATTTTCAATGCCACTGATAGTTCATTTCATGTAAAACACTTACATATATTACAACATTTTCAAAAGAATTAAGAGAAATATGTAAGGCTTTCTTAGAAACATACCTATAACCCTCTAGACAACACATATAACAAAATGTGTTCTCAGTGGATGTGACATAACTCCCTCTGCCTGAACATTTTCAGACAATACCTCTGAAAATTTGATTGCTGGTTGGTTTGATAGCAAATACACAGTCTACCATGCTTTTGTGTGAGTTAAGCTGTGTATATTAAGCTTCCATAAAATAACCCATATGCTAATTGGACAAACTGGAGCAAGCTACACTACCACAAGGAAGAAAACAAGGAAGTAGTTAAGGTTTATTTATTTATTATTTTGGACACTCTTCCCTTGGTGTGTTTTCTTATGTTTGCTTTTTCTTGTAAATCTGAAGTGAAACATATTAGGGACTAAAATTTGGTATGCTATAAGCAGACAACACTTTGTCACTCTTCAGTCCCTTTAGTACTCCGGTGGCATGATTGCAGGTTTCTTAGGAAAGAGTCTTTTTCACTTCTATCTCTCTGTGGCCCCCATTTACAATTTCCAGTGCTAAAGATGTAGCAAAATCTTATTACTATAGTTACATGGATTATTATTATTTTATTTTTTTTGAAAAACACAGTTGCAGTAGGAACATTTTTCCCCACCTCTACAAGAATATCAGCCCAAAGTTTGTCATTCATTCCTGAGGACCAGTTCAAAAGAATACCAGTGCTTGCTTAGACCTTCTCAGTGTGGTCCTACTTGCATACAGATTGCTGCAAAATAAACTTTTGCAGGATCCTATCAGCTCAGGTGAAGTAACAGACTTGTTTTCCTAATTTATAGTATTAATTTGCAGTTTTCTGATTAGCTGCTGTTTCTCTACAGCCAGTCACATGACAGCTATTCATAGCCTATTCATGAGGGAAATCAGGCTTTTTCTGGGCAAAACCAAATCCATTAAAACATTTTAATTTATCTATGGAAATGTATTACCACATATTTCCTTTTTATATTTGATGTATTCATAAAGAACTCAGAAAAAATAGAATATGAGTGAAATAAAAACAAAGAGATACAAGGAGAAAATGAAATACTTGTATGAAACAACAATGCTACTCTGACAGAAACAAAGGAATAGAGTTAAATGCAAAGAGCATTGAAGAGAGTTTTGAAGAGCTGTCTGTAGCAAAATGAATTAATGAAACAGCAAAGAGGCACCTTTGAAAGAGACTAGAGCATTCCAGTCTGGAGGAAAATAGGCAAAAGAGACTGTTTTGCTGAAAGACGGTTTCCTGGTTCACATTCACTACTACAAGACATTTTCTAATATATTGGACTATTAATTAACAATTTAATTCATCTCTGCATTCATGCACTGTTTTACAAAAATAAACAAACAAAACCCAGTAACTATCTTATTACCACAACAGGTAATTTCCTAACATTTCCAAAATTAGCATTTTCTAACAAACTTCTTACTCACTGTGTGTTCTGGAAATAGAAAAATACACTTTCAATATGGTTAACTTTAAATTGTATTTACTGTTATCTAAGCACCATAATTGTTTATCTAATTTGTTGTTGTTGTTGTTAATGTTCAGTGATACAGTATCCTAAAAAAGAGCAACCACACAAAATCATTATAGAATTACACTGAGAGATGTCAATGTAGAAGATATATTTAGGTCTATAGAGTCTGGATAAAAATAGACTTTAACATCCATCAAAAAAAAATATTTTCACTATTTATATGTAGTGATAAACCATTATCAATAAATCTATGAAAATTGAGTTAACTCTATTTGCTTATCCAGTATATATAATGTAGGGTTTTTCTGGTGGGGGTTGGGTTGGTTGGTTGGTTTGGTTTGGTTTGGTGTTTTTTGGTAGATTTTTTTTTTTTTCATACTTACAATGGGTTGCTTCCAAATCTGATTATTTGAGAGCTCTGGAAATGTATTTGGAACCTTATAAAAATGTAAGATTATCATCTGTTCCAGTTTCGCTTATAGCCAGATATATTAGAATATTATCTTCCCAGCGGAAAGGTAATAAAAATATTTAAGTGTACTTACGGATTATGGAAAATAGTGTTTAATTATAAATTTGATACTGCAAATGAGTAAAAATCTCTATAGAAAATTAAAATGGCTTAGTGCCAATGTCAAAGCAGTTTTATCGATATTTTTCTGTAATTTACTTATTTGGGAAAGCTGTAAGTTTTCCCTGTACATAAGTATGTTGAGAGGTGTTCTGTCAAGTGTGTGCTCCTAGGAAAGAAATTCTGGGTATTGCATATTTTTGGTACTTGGCACATCCTTGGATTTTAAAACTGGTTCTTTATGTAAATGAAGAGTGTCAGAGAGACCAGAGCTGAAATGTCCATGTCTCAAGAGGACTCATTAAACTGAGGCTGTTTGTAATCTTGTCCTTTATGTTCATGCACGAGTATCATTCTGCCAGGATCCCTGGAAGTACATTTCCCCTCATAGTGTATCCAGGTGGCCAGGTTGTGTAGGGTACATGCAGGATTAGCTGTAGTAAAAAGGAAGCAACATGTCTTAGAATTTAAGCCTGAGCTTCCATCACAAGCAACGTTCTGACAGTGGTAGTCTGAAAATCAACTTTACTTTCCTGTTGTACCTAATGATTTCCCAGGTTTAATAACTTTCTTATCTAGGGTGCCATATGGCTGAAGCTCAGATGGTATTCAGAGATACATATATAGAAAACTATCTAATTTTTATAGATAAATAGATAAATGGCATTGTTTCAATATGTAAAACAGATTTTTTTTTTCAGTCCACATGGATACATAGATGTTGCATTGTCTATTGCATATGGTTTAAAACAAATCAGGATCAAATTGTAGTATTGATTTCTTAATGACATCTAAGCAGATACTAATCAGTTAACTATAGACTTAGGATCAATGTCAAGAGATAAACTACAATAGTAGACAGTTATGAAACTTTAATAAACATTTTAATTTCTTGAAACATCCTTCTATAACTAATCCTAAAAGCTTCTAATGTGTACACACACACACCCCTCTCCCCAGCCCTTCCGCAAGCATGTAGATGCACTCACACCCCTCCTGTGGGCAGTGTGGGTGCTCTGTCTGCAGGGGTGTCCCTGCCATCTTCATGCCTGCTGCCCCACACTAAGAAAGCCCTGGTGGTGACAGTACATAGTGTTGTGGGGCCCTGGTGCTGCAACAAGCACCGCTAGCACTATTTGCTCCCCGGGGTCTCTTCCCCCTTGCAAATCTTTGCATTTCTTTCAAGCTTCTTTTCAGGATCATCTTTTTTTTTTTTTTTCTCCAAAAAAAAGGTCTCTTGGTAAACCCTTTGATCCACTTGATGCCCATCTTCATCTCTAATGTTACCAGTTTGGAGCAGATGTCCTTCCAGGCAGTTAGGTGTTAAATTCACTCATAATGTCTATTCTTATCTTAACAAATGTTATACAGAACTTTTCCTTGGAGTGAGACATGAAAGCACCCACTGATATGTATAAATAAATATATGTAAATGAGTGTATCTATACATGTCTGTTTTTATAGAGGACACCTTACTACTTATTTGTCTATACACAGATGTAAGTGTATGATATTTCTGTCTTTTCTCAACATCTTTCCCCAATACTTTTTTTAACCTTCAAACCTCCTCTCCAGACCCTATCCCTTTAATTTTAACTAAGCTGTTGACATTTTCTCTTGTCAGGCTTAGAGTGAAATTAGTTTGATTTAATTATTGCCATAAAATTATCAAAGCCTTGCCATCTAAACCAGGGAATGATGTTAGGATGTCAAAATAGTTAAGTACTGTACATGAAAATCTGTGAAGACACTGGCGTGATTTGGTATGAAGACTGATACAAATAATATTAGAAGTCAATGTATGGGAAGACCTTGTAAAATTGTTTGCTAGGGATTCATTGTATGATAAATATGTCTTCAAGAATCATTTCTGATTCACATTTTAGCATACAAAATTTCAGTAGATTCAGCGAGGTGTTGTAAACAGATTATGTATATAATCTCTAAAACACTGCTGTAGTTCTGAAGCATAAAATGTCCCGTTCTTTCCCCAATGTCCTGTGTTTTTTTTTTTTGTTTGTTTGTTTTTTTTCAATGTCTCTTCTCCATTTTCTGCTTTTAATCTTTTTGTTGATGGCATTACCTTATCTCTTCTACTATCTCATTTTCCCTACTATCTGTTATAATATATTAATTAAAAGCAAACATACAAGGCAAATACTCCCTCCTTAAAAAGAATGATGATTTAACTGCACTTTGACAACCATTAACTTCCATGACTTAAATTCTTTGTCCTTTGACCTCTGTTTTCCATTGGATTCTACATTTTGTGTTCATTGAGTCAGGAACCATATCTAAGGAGTGGTGAAAAGCTCATACACAAGGAGTTATCCTGACCTCTGATGAGTAGGGGAGATGGACACAAATCCACTGTCCCCACCAATACAGAATGTATGAAAACAAGTAGTTGCATTATATGTATGTGAAAATGTATAGTTTCAGGTTCCACGCTTCCATTTGAAATTTGGAAAGAAAAGGGACATTGGAAATGAAATTGTTCTGTGGTAGCACAGACATACCAGGTCCATTTGGCTACTTGTACTCTGATTTCAAGATATATAGAAGAATGTGATGCATCCAGACTATCACTGTAGCTATCAATTGTGTCACGAGTAAGGCATCATGCGTGTACTAAGTATTCTGATGTGTGATGCATTCTAATGAAAGTGTTTTTCCTGCATTGAAACCTGGATTAAAAAGATGTTATAAGAAAGTTATTAGAAGCTGTTACTAGAAAGAGGTTAGAAGTCACCAAATAAACAAGAAATCAGAAAAGTCAGTTTCTAAAGTATGTTTTTAAAATGAAAAGTATAAAAATGAAAGAGAAATGAATGAAAATAAAAAATTGAAGTTTTTAGATTTGTTAATATTCTCCCAATTTGAAATTGGCAAAAAATGGTAAATGAAAATCAATCCTCAAGCAGACTCTGTCATCACATAAGACATTTTTTAGTCTTTTTATTTTTTTCCTCTAGAAGTATGGAACTTTTGTAGCACCTCATTTTGATTTCTAATAAAACGCACCTCAAAATCATTAGGATGCTTCACCAATGGCAGATTGTGCTGGACCAATCTGGTGGTCTTCTATGATGGAGTGACTGCATCAGTTGACATTGGAAGACTGACCAATGTCATCTATCTACTCTAAGGTGTTTGACATGGTCCCACATGACATCATGATCTCTAAATTGGCAAGATATGGATTTGAAGGGTGGACCATTCAGTGGATAAAGAATTGGCTTGAAGGCCACATCCAGACTGGTGGTCAGTGTCTCTGTGTTCAGGTGGAGGCCGGTGATATAAAAAAATAAAGTTTATTTACAATTTCAGAGTTAACATAAAAATGTAGTAAGACCTGCCATGAGATAATTTCAAACTAAGCAAATCATTGGGAAAGTGTTTCCATTCAAAACATTCCGGGTGGAGGCCAATAACAAATAGTGACCCTCAGGGGTCTGTCCTGGAACTGGTGCTGTTTAATATCTTTAGCATAGTGGGATCAAGTGCACCCTCAGCAAGTTTGCAGATGACACCAGGCTGGGAGAACTCATTGAGAGCAGCCCTGCAGAGAAGGACTTGGGGGTTCTGGTGGATTCAAAGCTTGACATGAGCCAGCAGTGTGTGCTTGCAGCCCAGAAGGCCAACTACATCCTGGGCTGCATCAACAGAAGAGTGACCAGCAGGCCGAGGGAGGGGATTGTCCTCCTCTGCTCTGCCTTTGTGAGGTCCCACTTGGAGTACTGCATCCAGGTCTGAGGCGCCCAGGACAAGAAGGATGTGGACCTGTTAGAGCGGATTCAGAGGAAGGCCACAAAGATGTTCAGAGGGCTGGAGCACCTCTCCTATGAAGAAAGGCTGAGAGAGTTGGGCATGTTCAGCCTGCAGAAGAGAAGGCTCTGGGGAGACCTCATTGTGGCCTTTCCATACTTAAAGAGGGCTTACAAAAAAGACGGGGAGCAACTTTTTGCTCAGGCAGATAAGGATAGAACAAGGAGGAATAGTTTTAAACTAAAAGAGGGGAGATTTAGATGAGTTGTAAGGAGGAAATTCTTTACTCAGAGGGCAGTGAAGAGCTGGAACAGGTTGCCCAGAGTAGTTGTGGATGCCCCATCCTTGGAGGTATTCAAGGCCAGGTTGGATAGGGCTTTAGCAACCTAGTCTGGTGGGAGGTGTCCCTGACCATGGCAGGGGTGTTGGAACTAGATGATCTTTACGGTTCCTTCCAACCCAAGCCATTCAATGATTTAGTTTCTCTAATTTTGAAAATAAGAAATGCTAGGAGAACTTGGTATGATGCACAAGAGAAGTGAAATAAACTGTTTTATCGAAATCACATCTCACAAAACTACTGAGAAACTTTTTTGAGTTTCTATCAGGAGACTTGGAAAGTGTCACGTAATAATAACTTTAGGTTTATATCTTCAGACAAATTGTTTTGTATATGAGAAAATAAAAAAAAAATCTGAAAAAAAAAAGAAAAAAGATTCTACTGCAATGTAATAGCTTCAGAAATACAAACTACTTCCAGGTTTTATGGGTCTTTGAACCTTGAAACTCTGGCATTAACTTGCTCATATTGGCCATGTTTTGGCAGTTTTAGCGAATAAAATAAAATAAAATAAATTACAAATTTTATGTTTTATATCCTAGCAGGGCTGGAAGGAAATATGTTTTTCCTTCCTTTTAATCTTTTCCTGATTTCAGGTGTTGCACAATGCACATGGACACTCAAGGCATAATCAGCTAGATGTTGATAAAAGTTACAGAAAAAAAAAAAGTTTCAAATTCCTGGACCAAATTAGTCATGAAAGAACCTTGAATGTATTGAACTGAAATACAGTTTAGTCTTATTATTATTATTATTATTCTCTTTTTCTCTCTCTTTTTTTTCTTTCTTTTTTTTTTTTTTCCTTTCAATATTAAAACACGCAGAATGGTGGGTAAAATGATGAATGGTACAAAATTATGCTAAAAAAGGTTAAGATGAAGAAATGGAAAGGAGACACATGGAGAAACGTGGTAGAAGAAGAAAGATATGCTTTATTCTCCTCAACTGCAGAAATACAGATTAGAAACAACAATAGTAATGTGCTTTCCCAGTTGAACTGCATCCCATCCTATGTATTTTTCCATAGCCATAGTTTCCATTTTAATGGGTCTTACCTTCCAGCAGAAATCAGCTTCCTTGAGAAATGTCCAGCTGCCTCAGTCTCCAGTCTACACATGTTCTTGGCAGTGTTTTTTGTTTGTCTGTTTTTTGTTTTTTGTTTTTTTTAAAAGTCTTACACAAATACATTGGAAAATAGTTCTGTATTTCCAAACACTAAAAGCAGTCTATATTAACTAAGCTGGTTTTATTTATTTTTTAACTAGGTATTCAGTAAAGAATAGTCAAAATATTACTTCTCTGAAATATGCACTACAAAACTGAGAAAATAGCTGTAAAACATTGATATTTTGATATCTTTACCTTTGCTTTGCATTTGGTTTACAAAGGCATAAACGAAGAGCACTGAAGGATTAAAGCCCTTAAATGTTATTTCAGGGTGTAAGTGCTGCATTGCTTCCTCTGTGTTTTGTTAGGGACTGGTTGAGCCCTGCATTGTATTAAACTCAAGAACATGTAACACCCGAGTAGGAAAGGTTTTGTTTGTTTGTTTGTTTTGTTTTGTTTTCCATTTCTATTCTTTCCGTACGTATTACATGATGACCAGCTCAGAAGGCTGTGGAGTTTAAATCCACGTGTAGGATGTGTAGGTACACCAAAATAGGATTTAGGGACATTATTGTATATTTTCTGGAAGGCTTTGTACTGACATGGAAAACTCTACATTATAACAATTACAGAAATAATTATTTGCATCATTTGAACAGATATGGAATCATAGAATCGTAGAATCATTAAGGTTGGGAAAGCCCTTCAAGATCATCCGGTCCAACCACCCCCTACTACCAATGTCACCCACTAATCCATGTCCCTAAGCACCATGTCCAACCTTTACTTGAACACCCCCAGGGACAGTGACGCCACCACTTCCCTGGGCAACCCGTTCCAATGCTTGACTACTCTTTCTGAGAAGAAATGTCTCCTAATTTCCAACCTAAACGTTCCCTGGCACAACTTGAGGCCATTCCCTCTAGTCCTATCACTAGTTATCTGAGAGAAGAGCTCTGAGCCTCCTCTAATCCAGACTCAACAACCCCAGTTCCCTCAGCCACTCCTCACAGGACTTGTGTTCCAGGCCCTTCACCAACTTCACAGCCCTTCTCTGGACATGCTCCAGGGCCTCGATGTCCTTCTTGTACTGAGGGGCCCAAAACTGAACACAGTACTCGAGGTGTGGCCTCACCAGAGCAGAGTACAAGGGGACAACCACCTCCCTGGTCCTGCTGGCTACACTATGCCTGACACAAGCCAGGATGTCATTGGCCTTCTTGGTCACCTGGGCACACTGCCAGCTCATGTTCAGGAGAGCATCAACCAACACCCCCAGATCCTTTTCCTCTGAACAGCTTTCCAGACACTCTGCCCCAAGCCTGTATTCGGGTTATATTACTGCTAAATAAATTCTGTTGCACCAAATTAGAGGCCAGAGTTCCTTAAAAATGTAAATATGCATGAACATTGACATAAATGGATGACATAATCCATTCCCTTGCTCTTTAAAACTTAAGACATAGTAATTGGACCCGTTTTCAAAGTACACAGTATTATTGTATTTTTACACTAAACAACAACAGGTTGGAGAGTGTGGAGGTGGAGGAAAGTGAGGCAAAATAGTTTCTATAAGAATAGCAAGCCCTCTGTTGGGAGTATCACAAGAATTTTATTTATTTATTTATTTATTTGTTTGTTTGTTAAAGCAACAATGCTACTTTTCAATGATACATTATGAAGCAGTTTAATGCAATATAACACCTACTCCCAAGCATCTCATAAAGCATCATATTGACTTGTTTTTTCTTTTCTGCTTGGTCTCAGAACTATGATGTCTAACATTTAACAAGTAAAAAATATATATATTTGCAACATAGAAAATAATAAGTGGTAAAATTATATAAGAAATTGTTACACTGAGCATGTAACAAAACAGGTTGGTTTGTTCAGTTCTTAGAAACAAAAGGATTTTCCAACAAGAGAAGTCTTTCAAACAAAAGGCTTGCTGGAAAAAAATGGTTGAGGTATTTCAAACAAAAGTTTTGCTAAAAAAAAAATAAAATACCTCTGTTGCTACTGGATTTTGTTCAAAAGCAAACAGCAAATCTGTACCAAAAATAAACCAGACGACATTAATGAAGTCTAACTACACCAAGAACATTAAATTTATGATAATACACCTGCAGATGGTGCTGTTCCACAACATTTCCTGCATAAAATCAGAATAAAATTAATCAGTTGGTGTCTTTGATCTCTCACTATATTGCCATACAGTACACAGAACTTTTACATAAAAATGATTGGCTGTGTGTGAAGTCCAAACTAGATGGAAAATGATACGTAAAGATATGAAATTTCTACATTCTAAAGATACTTTTTTTCCCCACTTCTCTTCCATTATAATGCTAGCAATTAACAAGAGATGTACATTTTTTTTCTATAGCATTTTAGTATTGCTGTTCATGAGACAAGAAATCATAGCTACTCAGAGATGCTGCAGTTTTAACTGTATTTCCATTCCAAATATGCCACAGAGTATAAACATTTGTTAGCAATATTCTTGTACAGAATAGTACTATGCATAGGCTATAGATTAAGAATTATACTTTTCTCAGAAAGATTGCGAGGACAATAGTAATTAAATATTGCTCCACAGAGAGAAACATTTTCAAAGTTGTGTTTATTACCACACCAGAAAACTACTTTAGGCCCTCTTTTAGGAGGGCCTAATTCTTGTCTCCAGTGCAATTGTTTGAATCAACAGCACGCATCAAAGGAGGCCCTGAGTGTAAAGATTTCCATATTTAGAATATAATGAGACTTTGTAACTGGATCTGTGTATAGAAAACACTCAATTTCAGAAACATTTCTAGATATTTACTCACACTGCAACACTACAGAAAAAAGTAGTTTGCTATCTTTTTTTTGTTTTGTTTTGTTAAGTGACTACATAGCACAACAGAATAACTTAATTTTACTTAGATAGTAAAATATCCAAAATTTTTTTTTGGCAATATAAAAATTAATAAACACTAAACTTTTTTTTGAATGTTAAAAAAAAAAAAAAAAAAGATACACATTTGATGAGCAAATGGATAATTTTAATTATGGGATGACAAGTTACTTAATGGGGACATCCTTACTCACTTGGTACTAATTTTCATTATCTTCACTGTTGTCACAATTACATATGGTAGTATAAGCATCATTGTTGACTTTTTTGATGGTTTTGCTGGATCCATGTCATGCCTTTTAAAAGAGAAATAAAAATGAAAGAAAAGTGAAAATGTTTCGCAGGTATTCCTTGGAAGAATAGTAGAAAGAAATTAATCACTTCTTTTCACTTTGTAGACTAAATAGATGATTTAATAAATAATTATATTATCAGGAGCTCCTCTGAATATACTGTACTTCCTCAATTTCTCTGATGCTTCAACTCACTTGCTGTTATATGTGGAATTTGCTCTTCAGAGACAGAAAAGATCCTTCAGAATTCCCTATTGCTTCAATTTTAGCTTTAAAATGATACTTGTCAATACCTGAGGACACTGAGTCTCTGTCTTCATAAGATGATCTATATCATGTGCTTTCTGTTCTATGAAGGTAGCCAGTGGAGTCATGTTTCTATGGGTTCATTTATGATATTATGATGTTAAACTCAGAATAGAACTCTGTATTTTAGCTCCATTTTGCTTCTTTGTTAAAAACACAACACTTGGCCTTAAAATTTTCTCCAGCTGTATAGATGACACAGATGTTCTCAAATGGGTCAGTCTATTTAAAGTCCATATATAAGTAAGTACATTGAACTTGCTTGAATTTCCTGTTGCTTATACACGACTTCCGTCTTCAGACTAAAGATTTTTCTATCTTGCTCATACCCAGGTTCCACTTTACAATTTGTTCAGTGACTACCCAAGAAGCACAATGAAATCCTGCAAAATCTTAGAAAAATATTTAAATGGTTTTCTGGTAGAAGTTCACTGAAGGTTACCTATGACAATACAAATAAATAAACAACTAGAATACTGATTATTCATAAACAAAAAAATAAACAAAAGAAACAATAACACTAAATTGCTAATTGTTAATAATGGGGGGGGGGGGGGGAAGAGCTGGAGACACCAGAACACCAAAAATAACACCAAAAGATAATACCAGACAATCCTCAAATTCCTTGCTGCTGATTTTTATCATTTTTGTTTTCTGTACATAGGTATACATACTGTCAGAAACATAGCAAGTAGTAACAATTTAAGTGCTTATTATGTATTTGTAAGTAAATTTATAAATATGTACAGTGAACTTACTACATATCCCTTCTATAACACTAGTACATGCAATGTGTTTTAGAAAGAAATGGATTCAGCTAATGGACTCACTGTATAAAATCTCAGTGCTCTATGTGCAATATAAAAGTTTTTTTCATTTTTGAAGTAATATTATCCTTTTTTTTTGTGCTGGCAGGGAAGATTTGGTAGGAGGGTATCCTACAAAAACTAGCTAAGACAATGATGGGGCATTTGGCTAATTAATTAATTAATTTAAGCACTATTTAATAGTTTAATATTTTCTTGAAGCAACAAAATTCTTTTGTTACATACTGAATATAAATTTGGAAGAAATGAATATGAAGCAATTCATCTGTCTTGTCATAGGATAATTTACTAATATAAACATTTTCATTCTACTTTCAGAGTTGTGGCCACTTGCAGGCATAATATGACAGCCTTCAAATTCATTCTTTTCTAGATATGTAACACATAGTTCTACAAAGTCCATAGTTGGTGTACAATGTGCATTATACACTGCTTGTGAGAGACTAATCTTTAACCCATTCTGGAAAATATGCTAGAAAATATTTCCAGGTTTGGTTAGAATTTTCTTTTCTTTATTATAAAAATCTTCCATCCTTGGAAAGCTGGTGATTACCTTAACTTACTCCTGACCCTTGTGTCTCCTTTTTTTTCTTCAGTTCTTTTTTAGTTTAGTATAAATCAAAAACATCCACATAGTTGGATTACAATTTCAAACTCATTTACACTGTAGTAGAGTTTAAGTCTGTTCTTTCAAAACTGAGGGGTTAGGTATGTGTGGTGTATGAATCTCAATTCTTGTTATCTACTTGTTCCACTATTTTACTTATTTCATCTCCACTGAGAAAAAAAAAATGTGCTGCAGCTGATTCAGATCTTCATTTGTATTGTCTGATTGTCCAGCTGCTGTCACACTATTTAACAAAGGAATTAATATTTTATTTAGAATATAATAATGTGAAATGGAATGGAATGGAATGGAATGGAATGGAATGGAATGGGAGTAGTTCAGCTGGAAGGGACTTAGAAAGATCATCTAATCCAACTGCCTGACCTCTTCAGGGCTAACCAAAAGTTAAAGTATAATATTGAGGGCATTATTCAAATGTTTCTTGAACACTGACAGGCATGGGGCTTCATCTATCTTGACAGAAAGCCTGTTCCAGTGTTTGACCACCCTTACAGTAAAGAAATTTTTCCTAAGATCCATCATGAACCTCCCTTGGTGCAGCTGTGTGTCTTTCCCATGTGTCCTGTCATTGATTGCCAGGGAAAAAAGTCAGGCATCTCCCACTTCACTTCCCCTCTTCAGGAAGTTGAAGAGAGTGATGAGGTCACCTCTTAGCCTTCTTTTCTGCAGACTAGACAATTAGAGGTGTCCTCAGCCTTTCCTCACAGGACATGCCTTCCAAGCCTTTTATCAGCTTTGTGGCACTCCTCTGGACACTTTCAAGAACCTTAATGTCCTTTTTTATATTGTGTAGCCCAGAACTACACACAATAGTCAAGGTGAGGCTGCATCAACACTAAATATAGTGGGAGAATCACCTCTTTTGATCATCTGGCTATGGTATGTTTAATGCATCTTAACATGCAGTGTGCCTTCTTGGCTACCATGACACACTGTTGACACATTTTGAACCTACTGTTGACAGCACCCCCAGATACCTTTGGGCTGAGCTGCTCTCCAGCCAGGTCTCCCAGTCTGTACTTGTGGCTGACATAACCCTGTCCCAGGTGCAGCACCCAGCATTTACTTTAATTGAATTTCATGCCACTGTTGATTATTGTTAACTGTTCAATGCTCCAATATATATAGACTGCAAAGGCCTCTCATCCTTGTAGAGAATCAATAACAACTCCAAGTTTAGTATCGTCAGCAAACTTGCTGAACATGCATTCAGATCCTGCACCCAGATCACTGATAGAAATGTTGAACTAGGACTGGCCCTAGAATTGAGCCCTGGGGAACACTGCTAGTGACCATACGCTTGCCAGATGTAGCCCCATCACTACAACACTTTGATCTCTGCCATTCAGATAGTTTGTCACCCAGCATAGAGTGAACTTGCTTATTTCACAGTTGGACAATTTGTACAGATGGTTACAGTGAGAGATGGTATCAAAGGCCGTACTAGTTCTGTGGTGCCATTGACATGCTGGAGGGAAGGGATACTATCCAGATGGACCTGGACAGGATTGAGAGGTGGGCCTGTGCAAACCTCTTGAGGTTCAACAAGGCCAGGTGCAAGGTCCTTCATCTGAGCTGGGGTAATCCTAAGCACAAATACAGACTGTGCAGAGAATGGATTGAGAACAGCCCTGGGGATGTTGGTGGAAGAGAAGCTTGACATGAGCCAACAATGTGCATTTGCAACCCAACTGTATCCTGAGCTGAATCAAAAGAATTGTGGCTATCAGGTCAAGGGAGATGAATCTCCCCCTCGACTCTGCTCTCATGAGCCCCCACCTGGAGTACTGTTCAGCTCTGGGGCCCCCGGGACAAGAAGGACATGAAAGTATTAGAATGAGTCCAGAGGAAGGCCAAAGGATTGTTCAGCCTAGGGTTGTTCAGCTTGGAGAAGAGAGGGCTCCAGGGAGACCTTTTAACAACCTTTCAATACCTAAAGGGGGCCTACAAGAAACCAAGAGAAGGACTCTTTGTCAGAGAGTGTAGTGATAGGACAAGGGGTAACAGCTTTAAACCAAAAGACAGAAGATTTAGATTATATATTATGAAGAAATTCTTTAAGGATGTTGGAGCTCTGGAACAGGTTGCACAGAGAAGTTGGGGATGTCCCATCCCTGGAAGTACTGAAGGCCAAGTTGGATGGGGCTTTGAGCAACCTGGTCTAGTGGAAGGTGTCCCTGCCCATGGCAGGGGTGTAGGAACTAGATGATCTTTAAAGTCCCTTCTAACCCAAACCATTCTACAATTCTATGATTTAAACGTTTGGCTGATACAACTTTTCTCTTAAAATTTCCTTGACCACAGATGGAAAGTCACTGTTCTCCCACTTGTGGTCATGCAACTCAGAGGACCAGTCAGCTCAGGATCTATCATTAATATTAAAAACTGAGACAAAAAAAATCTACCTTTTTTTTTTCCAGTCCAATGTTTTCCCGTTAGACCTCCTGTTGCTCTTGAGATGCTTAAAAAATCCTTTTTGTTGTTGTTGTTGTTGTCTGACAATATACTGCCCAATGTCAACTCAAGTTGATCTTTGACTTTTCTTGTTTTCTGCTTGCAGATTTGAACTGCAGCTCTGTATTCTCTATGAAGCCAGACTTTGCTTCTATTTTCTTTTGCCCTAGTTCCAGTACGTGTTTCCTGTTCAGCCAGGCCAGTCTTCTGTCCCACTTGCTACACTTGTGACACAATGAGATTGTCTGCTTCTGCACTTTTAAAAGGTGGTTCTTGAAAATTAATCAGATCTCATGCACCCCTAAACCCTCTACATTGTATTTTTGTCCACATTATTTTATAACTCATTATCACATATGGCTGGAAAAATGCCTGAGATCTTCCTTGGCAGAATCTGATCTAATTCTCCTATTCAGTAGTTTCTATACATAACTACAATAGCCTATTTTATGATCATATCTAAACAGTATTTTATGATTGTGTTTGGAAAAGTTGAAAATTAATTTCATTAATTATTTTTTTAATTGAATATAAGTTTGAAGTTTAGTTTAAAATTCGGAATTCTATAATGCTGATCTCTGCTTTAATTTTTTATGTATGTTAAACCCATCAAAAGAGACTTTTGGTTTTAGATTAACCATATAATATGCACCTTATCTGTATGACTTAAAAATACATGGAAGTGAATATAAATTCCACCTTTGTTTTTTTGCACCCGTAGTTTGCATTTTTTTTTAATCCAAGAGCATCTGTTTCCAGCAGTTCTGTATTTTAATAAAAGAAGGTAGTCTGAACTTCTATATTTTAAATCAAATTATTTTTTTTAATTAAGTGTCTAAGATTTAGTCTCCTTTGCAAATTCCTAATTAAAAGATGCTTGTCTGCAGAAAAATGGGAAAAGGACTGAATGTGAGTTTGCATCAAAACCAAAACCAAGATTTCAGAATGTATGTATGCATAGTCTCGGCTGTAGCTGCAATGAGTATCAGCCCTGACCTTTGTATCCTTGTTTCTACTGTATCTCTGTTTGTATACTGTGGTTGTATATATTATTTCAGAGGTTTTAGGAGTTTCATTTGCAATCATTTAGCAAATCTCCAGAAGAACTGAATGACTTGTTACTCAGATACATTTCTTGGTAATAGACAGAAATCCTATTTCAATATTGCAAACCAGCATTGTGGTAGACAATTGTGAGGGTTCTCTGTGAAATACATGTTTTCATTTAGGATGAAAGTTATTAGTCAATGTGCTGGTGTGCCCTCTCTCCTATATTATGTTTTCAGAACAAATTCCCTTTTGATAAGGCTCTTTCAACCTACTCTATCATGAAAGTAACCTGAACCAATTTTTTAGCTTCTTTTGGAATATATTTATCAAATAAGATTCAAGATCTTAGAAATGTTTCTTTGCATGTTTGGTTGCCCAAAACTGTTCCTCCTTGCTTATGTATCAGTTAATTTTCTTTGTTGCTTTAAAGTTATAAAGCATTCTTCACTAACAAGATACATAGGGTTTTTTAGGAATTTGATTCCTTTTTGATGGTTACCAGCATCTCTGGGAGGTTGCTTAAAATTCACAGAATCACAGAATGGATGAGATTGTCAGGGACTCCTGGAGATCATTTAGTTCAGTCCCCCTGCTCAGATCAGCAACAGTCAGAGCTGGTTGCTCAGTGCTGTGTCCAAAAAGGTTTTTAATATCTCCAGTTATGTATACCTCACAGACTTTCTGGACAACTTGTCCCTGTGTTTGACCTTCCTCATATCAGTTATGTAATTTTTTTTATTTTTTTATTTTTTTTCATCATTGTCTTGCGCTGGACTTGCTCCAGCAAGTCCATGTCTCTGTCCTACTGGGGAGCCTTGCACAAGACATAACAATCCACTTATGTCTCACTAGTGCTGAGTAGAAGGTATCAACTTCTTTTGGCTTTCTGCTGTACTTCATTACATTCCTAGGCAACCTACCATATCAATATAAAACATCTCAAAGTAGAATAATTAATTAAATGCTATCATATTTAAAATTATTTTTTTAATCATTCAGTTGTGTATAAACTGTTCTGAATACCAGAACATTTGTTTTTATCAGTTTTGACTTCATTAGGAGCCATGGTAACTGGAAGCTATTTCAACCCTAGCTAAACCACCAAGCTTCAGCCTTTCAGTTTTGAAAGGAGTGGCTCTTCCAAGACAGGAATCATGTCCCCCCTGGTGTTCAGTTATCACACCTTGGTCTACAGTATTCATGCAAAGATTATTCTGAGATTGATTCAGAGAAAAATACTTTTAATTTTTGATAACTTTTTTTTTTTTTTAACAGTTCAGACACTAGATTATTGACTTGAACAGCATCTATTTCATCTTCATCCAGTGTGTATAGAGGAAGAAATAATCTCTAAGTAAGGTACCTTTGCTATGTACAGCCAGTAAAAATGTTCAGATCCAACAAAACAAAAAACATCTGAAACAGAAGAATCTAAATTACAGTGATTTACTATTTCTTTTACCTCCTTAGGAAACTGTTGCATACAAAACTCTAATATATGCTGAAGTTAACAGAGGCCAACTATCATTGCACTTGAAATAGGACAGAAATGTTATATCCAAGGATACTTAACTGGTATTGCTGATTATCAAGTCTCCTATTATCAAACTGCAAGGCTATGCTAAATATTAATGCTGTTTCCTGGAAAAGAACTATCTCTATTTGTCCATCATGTAATATTTTTTATTAAACCACTCAATTAAGTCCTAATATTTAATCAATACACCACTCTCCGTCATCATCTCTAAAACCAGTATCAAGTGAATTGGACTGTGTATTAATGATTGAATGTCAGGAATACTTACATAAAAAATTAAAATATTTAATCAGATTCCACAGAACTATCTAAAAATGCTATAAGATAATGCTTGTTATTCTTAATTGAACCAGTTTCTTAAGGATGCATTTTCCATGAATTCTCAAAGAAATAATTCATTGTTCTTTATATCTGGGGAAGCTAACTTCTACTTCAGGTTCACTGTAACCATTTCACATAGTCTTTCTAGACTTGGCCCACGAAAAGGTATATGAAATTGCAAGAGAGAAGATGCTAGATTAAGGTTAGCTAAGCAGAAACACTACTTTGTTACTTACCCAAGACACTGGCACATTAAGGTATACAAATGCCTCTTCTTTTGATCTTAAGCCAGAATTATTTGTGGACAAATGCAACAAACTACTGAAATCAGTACCACTAAATATATTTCACCACGAGGGAATGTGGTTTATCAGAGTTCATCTGCAGATAAGAATCTCAAAACCACTTAATTTCCAGCAGGATTCCTTAGGGATAGAGACAGCCCAAGGATTTTCAGAATTAGAAAGAGGAGTTTGTCTTGTAAGAATTAACAAGTACAGATCCTGATACCCATCTGTAACACCAACACCTGTACCTGGGTTTAGGTGTCTATTCTCTCTGTAGCCAGTTGGAATATGCAAGCACTTGAGTATTCAGTTCACCTAGGAAATTTTAAATGTTTACCTTTAGCCATGAGATGAATCATGATTTGAGAGTGACTGTTTATCTCCATCAATGAGAATGGATGGGTAGAATATTTCTATTTATATAGCATATTTGATCAAATGAATCCCTCCATTGTGGTAGTCCAGATGTTTCTAGGACTGACCCTCCCAACTGTTAGACTTGCAAGGCTGATAAAACAGCCTTCAAATTAGATTTGTGAGGACAATAAATAAATAAATAAATAAAATAATATAAAAAAAAATCTGGGAGTATTTCTTGCAATCTTATATTCTTATTAGATCGAGTACGCATGTTGAATAATATACTCAGTGCAACATTGGAATTGGATAGGCCTCTTGGTCATTTCTAATTCTGCTATAAATAACAACTTCTCATTACTGCTAGATCAGAGTAACAAAGGCATATGTAACCTCAAAATTGGCAGAAACATAATACATTTACCACTGGGAAAACTCTGCTCTGTGGATATTTTATTTATACAAAATGCAAATGATGAACTTATGCATTTTCCAGACTCAAAATGGTGGCTAATGTACTGTTAAAATAATTTCACAAGATCTCATTACAATTTTTAAAAGCAATAATAAAAAAAATGCACTTCTACAAAGTGTTCATCACAGAAATATAGTAAAATGAAAATAATCTCAAGAGTAACTTCTGAGACTGATTTTTTTTCTACCATTGTTTAGGAAAAATTAAATCCTTGTCCTTCTGCCTTTCTCATGTACACACACACACACAAAAAAAAAAAAAAAAAAAAGTGAGATAAGCAACATGCAACAAAGAAAGGAGGAAGAACGTATTTTGAAAAATAAAACAAATCTTTTGTATGAGTTCTGATAAGAGTTTGTGTATTTCAAAGCAATTATTTTGATTTCTGTTTGCATCCATGTAGGACAATTCCTAAATACAAGAATAGATTCAATATTAAACAAGTGTTCATGTCTGTATGTTTCTGTTTACTTCTATTGGTGCTTTGAATTAATAAATTGACAGAGACAATTCTATTTTAAAATTGTGTTTTTGTTTCTTCCCCTTTTTAGTAAAGCATTTGATTGCAAACCATTTATCCATAATTTGGGAGACGGAGGTACCTTTAATAACTGATCAAACAATGTGAGATTAAAGAAAATGACAAATTTCTATAATCTAACCACAATAGTGTTAGCTAATGATAATGGCATGACACATTTGAACTTGTATGATAAACAGAAAAAAAAAAAACAAACAACTAATGAAACAAAAGTAAGATGAGTCAGTGAAGATAATTATGGTAATTTTATCCATCTCAATTTCCTTTTCAAAAGAACATATAATTGCTCTGATATTTTATTTTCAAGCACCTTGTCTCCGAGCCAATATAAAATAAGGGGAAACTGGATTAAAAGCTCCCCCTTTTCCCATCTGTTTATCACCATTTGATCAGATTGAGATTCCAAGCCCTTAGCCAGCTCTTTGGGTCCTGCTCATATTCCGGTTTTCATTGTGAGGTGAAGGTGGCAGGGTTAAGTGAACAAAGTAGTTTCAATCTGCCGGGACATATTTCCCTACGAGGAATAAATGCCATCTGGTTCAAAATGTCTGGTCTGATCTGCAGACACTATGCCAGGTATAACGTATGTTCTTTGGTGGATGAAAAACTGAGTACGAGCTGACAATGTGTGCTTGCAGCCCAGAAAGTCAACCATATCTTGGACTGCATCAAAAGAAGTGTGGCTAGCAGGTAAAAGGAGATGAGTCTCCCTCTCTACTCTGCTCTTGTGAGACCCCACCTAGAGTACTACGTTCAGCTCTAGAGGCCCCAGAACAAGAAAGACATGGACATGTTAGAATGAGTCCAGAAAAAGGCCAAAAGATGATCAAGGGGCTGGAGCACTTCAGCCCGAAGACAGGCTGAGAGAGTCGGGATTGTTCAATCTAGAGAAGGCTCCAGGGAGACCTGGATCAAATACTGTCAGCTCAGTTTTCTCATTTTCTTCATTCTGTCTTTATACTGTAAACTTTAAATCATATTAAGATCTATTTAAATAAAGTCGGTGCCCACTTCAGTAACCTTTAGCACCTCCTAAATGTGATTTTTGGTACCAGTAATTCTATGGGATTCATAATTCTACCCAATGTAGGTAATCTAAGTATGATAATTGTGCCATTGACATTTGAACTGTACTGAACAAAACACTTGGGGAATGCCAATATTTGCTTTAAGGTAGCACTCTCCCAAATATATCACCATCCAACTTGCACCTCTGTGACGTCTCATTTTAAACATGTCTCTTGCAATAGGTTACGCAAGACTGTATACACATATAATGCTTCTCCAATCAGTACTGGATTGATCAAACACTGAATTTTGTGACGTAATTCCCCAGGAATATTAAATAGATACTAAAATATATGGGGAAAAAATACCTACTCTCTAAGTGTAGAATGGATGTCTGCTTGGATTTGTGCAATACTTCATACACCAGAATCCTAATCTTGAAACTTTTAAATTAACCTGTAATATGCATAATTACACATCAAAACTTTGAGATTCCATCTATGAATAAAAGTTAAAAAACATATTAGAAACAGAAGTAGCATAAACTGACTAACAATGTCAAAGTTGCATTATTATAAAACATAGGATGGGTACCTATTTTCTTGTCAGAGTCTATAAAAATATGAACTGACTAAATATTTATTATAGATGTTTTATTTGTGTATTAATTATTCATAAGTTAGATAAAGTTCCATTTTATACATAAAAAGTGACTGGCAATAAATTGTGATAGCAACTGGAAGAAATTTAAATTTCTTTCCTAGAGAGCAGTCATAAAATCCAAAATGTAGGTCTTTTCTTACATGTGTCTGTAGAAACAGAGTAATTTTTCATTGCTGACACATCTGCTATACTTTATCTTGTTTTCCTTCCTTTCAAATTCATACTAATTCTCACGAGTAAGGTTTTTCCTTAATAAGTACTGCTTGACATTTACCTTTACATACATGACAGATATTTGAAAATGAGCATCTCTCAATGCAACGGCATCAAATTTAAATGTATTAGTAATGCAAATAACTCAGTATACAGATCTCAGCAGCTCCTTTTGCAGTTTTCAGACAAACAAAGCAACCTCCCCAGCAGAACAAAACCAAACCAGTTCTGCGCCTTTTCAGCATTAAAGAATTGCTAGCTAAAATTTATACACCTAATATTATACTGTCTGTACACCTATTAGTAGAATACTAAAGATAAGCAAAAAAAAAGTTTAAATTTCTGATTATATTATTTCAACTTCTTCACTACTTAATTTCAACTGATAGTTTAATGTATAACAATTGATTAAAAAAAATGTTAGCTGTTAGAGATGTAGATTGATCAAAACTTCTTGACACTGTTTAAAGGACAAAGTGAATATTGTCTAAAATTCAGAAGAGATACCTCAAAGAACAATTTGTCTGAAGGTCTGAAGGTGTTTTTGTTTTGTCCTGTTTTGTTTTGTTTTTGCAAAAAGGATTTTTTTCCTCAATTTGAATAAATATGAAAGGGAGAAGACAAGCTGTTCTTAAAACATTTGTCACTTTGGAAATTAAAAATATTCAGATGTGCTTTGTTTCTCCTTTAATACATCATGTTTGAAGTTTATAATTTTAAGCTGCATTGGTAGGAATGTAGTCAAGAGTTTAAGGGAAATGATTACTTATATTTGAAATAGAACAGTTCAGTTGGAAGAGACTTAGAAAGATCATAGAATCTTAGAGGTTGGAAAGACCTCCAAGATCATCTGTTAAAAAAGTTCCCCTATCACCAATACCACTCAACAAACCATGTCCCCAAGTACCACATCCAACATTTCCTTAAACACCTTCAAGCACGGTGACTCCACCACTTCCCTGGGCAACCCGTTCCAATGCCTGACTACTCTTTCTGAGAAGAAATGTCTCCTAATTTCCAACCTAAACGTTCCCTGGCACAACTTGAGGCCATTCCCTCTAGTCCTATCACTAGTTATCTGAGAGAAGAGCTCTGAGCCTCCTCTAATCCAGACTCAACAACCCCAGTTCCCTCAGCCACTCCTCACAGGACTTGTGTTCCAGGCCCTTCACCAACTTCATAGCCCTTCTCTGGACATGCTCCAGGGCCTCGATGTCCTTCTTGTACTGAGGGGCCCAAAACTGAACACAGTACTCGAGGTGTGGCCTCACCAGAGCAGAGTACAAGGGGACAACCACCTCCCTGGTCCTGCTGGCTACACTATGCCTGACACAAGCCAGGATGTCATTGGCCTTCTTGGTCACCTGGGCACACTGCCAGCTCATGTTCAGGAGAGCATCAACCAACACCCCCAGATCCTTTTCCTCTGAACAGCTTTCCAGACACTCTGCCCCAAGCCTGTAGCGCTGCATGGGGTTGTTGTGACCGAAGTGCATGACCCAGCACTTAGCCATGTTGAACCCCATCCCACTGCCCTCTGCCCACCGATACAACCTGTCCAGGTCCCTCTGCAGGGCCTTCCTACCCTCCAGCAGATCAACATTTCTCCTCAGCTTGGTGTCATCTGCAGACTTACTGAGGGTGCATTCAATTCCCTCATCCAAATCACCAATAAAGATATTAAAGAGGATGGGTCCCGACACCAACCCCTGGAGAACACCATTGGTGAGTGGTCGCCAGATGGATTTCACTCTGTTCACCACCACCACCCTCTGGGCCCAGCCTTCCAGCAAGTTTTTAACCCAGCTAAGAGTGTACCTGTCCAAGCCATGGGCTGCCAGCTTCTCCAGGAGAATACTTTGGGAGACCATGTCAAAGGCTTTGCTGAAGTCTAGGTAGACTATGTCAACAGCCGTCCCCTCCAGCAGGCTGGTCACAGGAGATGAGGTTTGTCAGGCGGGACTTGCCTTTCATGAACCCATGCTGACTGGGCCTAATCCCCAGGTTGTACCGCATATGCTGAGTGATTGCATTCAAGATGACCTTTCCTAGCACCGAGGTCAGGCTGACAGGCCTGTAATTCCCCAGGTCCTCCTTACAACCCCTCTTATAGACCTGTGGAACATTATAAAATCTCCCGTCATCCCGGACCTCTCTGGATGACCATGACCACTGATAGATATGGCAAACAGCTCAGCAATCACATCTGACAGCTCCCTCAGCACACTCGGGTTGATCCCAACTGGCCCCATGAACTTGTGACAGTTGAGGTGGAGCAGCAGGTCTCTAACTGTTTCCACCTAAACTGAGGGGGTGAGAGGGGGATGATTGTTCCGCTCCCTGTCCCAGATTTCCAGGTCAGGAGGATACCCTGAGGATAAGTGGTCTGACTTATAAAGACATATGTAAAGAAGGCATTGAGAACCTCAACCTTTTCCTTATCCTCAGCAGTCATGTTTCCCCCTGCATCCCATAAAGGATGGAGATTTTCCTTGGCCCTCCTCTTACCATTAATATATTTGTAAAAACATTTTTTGTTATCTTTTACCATAGTGACCATGTTGAGCTTGTGCTAGGCTTTAACCTTTCTGATTTTCTCTCTTCATATGCTGGCAACTTCCCTGTACTCTCCCTGAGTTGCGTGTCTCTTCTTCCACCAGACATAAACTCTCTTTTTCTCCCTGAGACTCAGCAAAAGTTCCTTGTTCAGCCTTGCCGGTCTTCTTCCCCTCTGGCTCATCTTACAGCACATGGGGACAGCCTGCTCCTGCTCCTTTAAGGCTTCCTTCTTGAGGAGCATCCAGCCTTCCTGGACTTCTCTGCCCTTCAGGACTGACTCCCAAGGGATCCTCCCCACCAGCATCCTGAACAATTCAAAGTTTGCCCTCTGGAAGTCCCAGGTAGCAGTTTTACTGACGCCCCTCCTGACTTCACCAAGAATGGAGAACTCTACCATTTCATGGTCACTCTGCCCAAGACAACTCCCGACCACCACATCTCCCACCAGTCCTTCTCTGTTCGTGAACATGAGGGCACCCCCTCTGATAGGTTCACTAACCCGCTGAGTCAGGAAGCTGTCTTCCACACACTTCAGGAACCTTCTAGACTGCTTACTCAGGGATGTATTGTATTTCCAGCATATGTCTGAGAAGTTGAAGTCCTCCAAGAGAACAAATGCTGGCACCTGCGTAACTTCTGCCAGCTGCTTGTAGAATGCCTCATCCGTCTCTTCATCATGGTTTGGCAGTCTATAACAGACCCCCATCAAGATTCCTGCCTTGTTGGCCTTCCCCCTGTTCCTTATCCGTAGGGACTCTACCTTATCATTACCAGCCCCGAACTCAACAACATTGAAACACTCTCTAATATAGAGAGCCTTTCCATCACCTCTAATTTGTTGCTTGTCCCTTCTGAAAAGCCTATAGCCATTCATTGCAGCACTCCAGTCATAGGAGTGGTCCTACCATGTTTCAGTGATGGCAACTAGGTCATAGCTTGCCTGCTGCACAATGGCTTCCAGCTCCTCCTCTTTGTTGCCTATGCTGCGTGTATTAATGTAGATGCATTTCAGTTGCACCACAGCCCTCATCCCCAACCCTGGCATTGCTCCCCCTGGCTCATCTCTGTTGAGCCTCATTTCACTCCTGTCCCCATTTGTACCTAGTTTAAAGCCTTCTCAATGAGCCCTGCCAGCTTCTGGGCTGGCAGGGCTCATCCATTTCCCCCTTTGAGACAGGTGGAACCCACCTGCAGCCATCAGGCCAGGTGCCAAGTAAACCTCCCCATGATCAAAACCCCCCAAATTCCTGAGATGTCACCAGCCTCTCAGCCATGTATTTATCAGCTGGGCTTTCAAGGTCCTCTCAGTATCCTTCCCCGCCACTGAAGGGATAGAGGAAAACACCACATGCTCCCAGTCCATCCAGTAACCACCCCAATCCCCTGAAGTCCCTTTTGATAACCTTCAGGCTTCTCTCAGTGATTTCATCACTGCCAGCCTGAATTATCAGTAAGCAATAATAATCGGAGGGGCAAACCAGGCCAAGAAGTTTCCTAGTAATGTCCCTGATCTGGGCCTCAGGGAGGCAGCAGACTTCCCTACAGGTAGGGTCTAGCTGACATATGGGACCCTCTGTTCCCTTCAGAAGGGAGTTGCCTGTAACAATTACCGTTCTTTCCTTCCTGGTGAAGGAAGTCTTGAGGCATGGAGTTGACTTCCTTGCCCTGCACAACCTCCTGGGTGGACCTTCACCCACATCCTCACCACCCTGTCCCTTGAGCTCCAGAGCCTCAAACCTATTATGTAAAGGCATCTGGGGAGGTGAGGCAGGTGGGAGGGGAGGGTTTGCCTGCCATGTCAAACAACCAGAGTCCTGAACAGCTGCATTTTGGGGCAGGCACTTGGTCTGGGTTGCCACAGTCTTTTTGGTGAGAGCTTTCTGCCTGGTGAAGACCGTGTCTAGATTTGCTGCCTAGGAGGCAGCCAATAGGTGAGCCAATCGCCTGAGTGGGGAGGGATACTCTGTGCTCCCAGGGGCTACCTTTGTACAACAGAGAAGGGGCGCTCCTGGCTCCACTCACGCCTCATCAGCTGCCCTCACAAGGGCTGCCAGGTGCGGTGGCTCACTCAGCTGTCTTGAGTGGCCTTGATGTAGGGAACGTGTGTGCCCCAGAGCTGACCACCTTGCTTTGTCTAGGCATTTCCAAAGTGCCTCTTGAACACTGACAGGCATGAGGCATCAACCACCTCTCTAGGAAGCCTGTTCCAGTGTTTGACCACCCTCACAGTAAAGCTTTTTTTTTTTTTTTTTTATCCCCTGATATCCGGTCTGAACCTCCTTTGGCACTTATGAGACTGTCTGTAGAGAATGTACATAGTTTTAGGCACCATGGCACAAGAGAGTAAATGATATGTTGCAGCAAGTCCAGCAAAGGGTCACAGGTGTTTGGTGGGCTGCATTATATGTAAAAGGAAGCTTGAGAAGGTTGTTCAGTCTGAAGAAGAAAAAGCTATGTGGATTTTGTTGCTGTCTTCAACTACCTAACAGGAAATTAGGGAGAAAATGAAGCCAGACTCTTCCTGGAGATGAACAGTAAAAACATAAAAGGCAACAGACACAAGTTTTTGGAAGGGAAATTTGAATTATACGTGAAGAAACCAAACTTTACAAGAAGGCTAGTCAAGCACTGGAACAAGTTTTCAGGAGGAGCTGAAGAAACTTCAGTCCTGGAAAAAGAACTGAACAAGCCTCTGAAAAACCTGACTTAAACGTTGAAGATGGATTTAATTTTCAAGCTGTTCTGAGAAGGAAGTTGGATCAGATGACTCCTAGAAATACTATCCTACCTAACTTGTTCCATGATTCAGCGATTCTGTGAGTAATTTTCTATTGATTTATGTACATCCCTGATGTTAATTATCTCCTGCTTCACCCAGCCATTGCCACCTATTTTGCACTTTCTTTTGTATAGTGATGATAACGTGCTAAATGCTGACAACAGATCTCTGCCTCTTGTCCAATCCTGCCTGGTTTTTATCTTTCTTTTTCCCTAAAAGAAACGCAAAGGTAGACCTGCACCTTTCAGAGGATGGTGTCAGTGTCATAGGATGGCATAAAAAAGTCTCGATTATGTTTGGGAAACCTGTAAACTCAGCGAAAGGAAGCTGTCAGCATACTTTATGCTGCACCCTTCACCATGCAGTCTTCCTTGTTTTGATTCCATCCAAGTTGGATTGTATAGGGAATACAAGATTCATAAGAAGAGAAAGTGTCTTCTGTGCAGAATCTTTGAAACTTTAGTGTCCCCTTATCTGAAAGAAAGCATCATTTCAGTTATTACTTGATACTTTTTTGCTTTTGGTTTCATAAAAGATTCAGACCTCGCTGCCCCTTATTAGTGTATTCTCCTATTTTCATATTCTGTGGGAGCTTATCTTGCTTCTGAACAAAACTTGAACAGGCAAAGGCAGATTTCACTTTGTTTTTACTATTTTTGATAAGAGGCTACCAAGAATAACCAAACTACAGTGTACTGTAAAGAGGATTATTATTTCATTCTTCTGTTTGTGTAGTGAAGTGGGACCGACGTAAGTTTACCAGGGAACATTCTTCCCCAGCTTTACAACAACCTGACCTTAAACAGGTCTGGGCATGTTTAGCACAAAATACAGAGTTTACAACTTTGTGCAAGTATTTCTAATAAACACATTCTTCACTTTATTTGCCAGTATCTCTCAGTTGTCCAAATAACCAGGTAAACTCTTAGAAAAAGTTGTTTTAATGTTTCTTGTAATGGATGTGCTGAATGTAGAGGTTCTCTTCTTTAAGTAAAGAGAATGTTTCTGCAAACCTGAATGAGATCTCAGAGCCAAATCTCTGAGATCAACATGCTTCCACTGATAAAACACTGGATGATAACTGGATCCCCAGCCATTTAAGAAAGTAAGGAAATTTCAAAATGCAAATTTAATGTCCAAAAAAAGTGATGTGCTCATCATGATCTATAAGAAAATTAGATCTGTAGAGAATGCAAACGAATGCAGTCTCACAATAAGAATGATGAAGGAAACAAGGCATTCTTACATTCTTAATTTAGGTTTCAAAATAAATTTCCTTGAAAGTAGAAGATCCGTGCAGTTGGAAAAAAAAAGGGAGGAGGGGGGATGACACGGCTGAGGGGCAGACACTGAAAAAAATATTGTCTAATTGTCTGGAAAGACCAATATTATTTGTGTGTTTACACACTCTGCCAGTAGATATCCATCCTGATCAGCCAGACAGCAGGAGCAGGTGCTGTGTATGAGAGTCTGGTGTATGATGATGCTGGTGCTGCTTTGTGTTGATCTGTGTGCCCAACTTGTGTGTGTCTTGTGTATTGTGCATATGTGCATGTATATGCACACATCTTTTGCAATACTTGCTCAGCTAACTTGGGGTAGTCACTGCTCTCACACAAGGGAAAGGAGGAAAGGAGGAATCCATCTGCATCATGAAGATCACAAGACTGGGCTGCCTCTAAAAATTAATGAAATGTTCTGTGCTGAGCTGTGAGCAGAGGTCTCAGGGCTGGCCTTGGCTCCCCTTGGCTGCAACTGGGCTGAGCTGGTTCCAGTGCCCGCCTCTGGGCCAAGTGCCTGCTGCCTCCCCTGCCTGAGTTGGGCTCTGCCAGTGCCTCCGTGGGAAGAGTCTGGCAAAGCCAGGGGGTTGCTGCCCAGCAAACAAGAGCCCCTGGGGGGCTGAGCCTAGGAGAGGTTGTGGGGCCATGCTCATACTTGGCTGGGAGAAGGCAGAGGGAATCCACAGTTAATAAGTTATAAAAAAATAAACCCAAGCAACTCAAGACTAGGAGAGAAGTCCTCACTTGGAACATTAAACTCACAGTAAAGTCCTTAGGCTGCTGATGGCTCATCATAACTACCACTTGTTCTTATGAGGAGACTTCTAATCGTAGGACACAGAGGGACATCAGAAGGGTAGACATAAGACTGTTGAAAAGACAGAAGTATAAGGAAGTTTATGTATACCAATTTTAGCCGTATTTTAATGATAATTTTCTATATTAATTTCTACTATTTGGCTCCTAAAACTTTAGTTAGATAATAAGTTTTCAGTTGCGTATGTATAGTGTGTTACCTTTTGCCCATAACAAACATAACACTGGGCTAGCATATTAAAAATACATATACGAAAATACTTATTTCCATTCAGCTCTGCACTTGTGCTATTGATATATATATTTGATTAACCTGACCTTAAAACTCATGTTTTTCCTCCAGGAAAACATACTGCATTTTTGAGAAATATTGTGCAAGTAAAAAAAAAATCACCCAGGTGAGCAACAAATAACAGGAAGGAAAAAGGCAAACACTAATAATCAATGGACGTGCTCTGGATAAATTTTGCCAGCACTTTGCTATGCTGTTTCCCTTGCCACACTCCTCTGCCCAGAAATCTATTAAAAAGTACTGAGTGTAGTGACAAAGAGGTTCAAGCACTGCTTGCTAAAGGCTAACAGTATAATGGCCACTTGAGAGACCATCTGTAAACATATCTATATCTTCACCCTTATCATCTTACCTAACTTCTGGTGCTAAGATTGGGAAGTACTGTAACCAACAACCCGTGACAAATGGGACTCCATTACTTTATGAACAAGTAAGAAGCCAGAGGGTAATGCAGTGTTTATCTTTCCACAGTGTATTATATGTAGACAGACTGCTTTTTCAGGCATAACAAACCATCTGTAAGAAAGCTGTATGATTTGGAACAAATTTTATAATTATTTCATGTGGGGGGCACTTTGGAACTTATCAGATGAAACAGTTATTTTTTCACATGATTTTGCCCAGCTCTCATTCAGTTGTCTGAGATTTCCTGAGTAGAATACTATTTCTGCATCCTGAAATACATTTAAACTGTATCAGTTTGGTGTATCCAGTATTTTTAAGTTCTGCAAGTTTTAATGTATATGGACAGATCACCTCTACTGAGTATACAGGATAGGTCTGACTTTACAGGCTTGTAATTAGGGAAATTGAGCATGTGATAAAAGATCCTTCTGACACCTTAGAGAAATATTGTACTTACTGAACAAACCAATACTTGTCAACTATGGACATACCTGGGACCTCTGAATGTACAGAGCTAGTTGTGAGCTGCGGTGTAGTAACAACAAAGTGACATTGCTGGCAGACATCTGTAAGTCTTGGACAAACATTAAAAAAAAAAAGTACTTGAAAGCTGGCCTTATATATGTGATAGAAAAAGAAAGCCTGTCTTAGGACATCTAGATGTGAAATGGCTTCAAAAGAACCAACCCAACATGCTGCTATTAAAGCCAAGGAAATGTAGAACATGTTAGTATTACTTTCACTGCAGATGATGAATGAAGAGTTGAAATACTGACATTTTGTTCATAATAAAAACAACAAAAAAATCCTTTTTAATGAAAGATATAAACCTTTTTTTTTTTTTTCAAGCACTTCTGATGTAAATAATTAACTGCATTTCTTTTCACTTCTGCCTTTCTTAGTGCTACCTCCATTTCCCGTCTTGACACCAGTATTAACTCCACTTGTACATGACTGACAGACAGTATGACACAGGGTAGAGGAGAAAAATTAGATCACAGGTAAGTTTAGGAGGAAAAATAGATACCATTGAAAACCATGATTGTTACCATAAGGTAAAGCAGAGGTCTTAATAACTTGTAGAAGGTGTTTTATTTATATATATATATATCTATATAAAATTAGGTTATAGAACCCCAAACTGGTTACTGTCTCTCTCTTTCTGCAGGGAATATAAAACAAATAAATAAACAAGCCCACGATTTTTATCTGAGGAAAATCGATTTCTCCAGATGATATGCAGAGAAAATACTTGAACCACAGTTATTATTTATGGAAGTACTTAGATGGCCCAGTCAGTAGTTGGGGTTCCACAGCTGAAAAGAAATCTTCGCCCCAAGGAACTTACGATTATTTACATGAGAGATGATGGATAAAAAACAAATGTGAAAAGCATATGATAGAATAAGATGAAAGTCTGAGATTTTTTTTAAATGTTTGTAGGGTACAAAATGCTTAGTTAAAAGTTTCAATCTATGTCATCACTTCCTTTGCTTTCATCATCTCTTCCTATCCTATTCTCTTTTGATCCTTTTATATATCACACCTTTTCCTGTCTTGTCCTTTAATACTGCCTTCTTTTTGGCTAGTCTTTTGCATCTGTTGTTGTTAGCCTCTTCTGTGCTGCTATCTTGAAAGCAATTTCCAAAATTTCTACTGTTAGCATAAAAAAGTAGTATGTGCTTACATAGAATGCAGGTTATAAGACTGAAGAATAAAGAGGAAAGAGAGTGCCAGAAAGAGAGGACAGGATTTCAATCTTCTTTTTATTCACAGCTTTGTTGTACTTTTACTAACTTGTTTTAGTCATGACAGCTGTAGGCATACTTTGCAAGTGTGAATGAGACATTTACACAGGGCAATGCATAGATCCAAACATCTTACCTAAAGAGGTAAGGCAGGGTTCCTTCTCTCCTGTGTAGAAGTCTTCTAAAGACTTCTTACATACATCATGATATCAAGAGCTAGTTGGAAATACAGCTTTCAGCTGTTGAACTACTTGAAGCACTACAAATCCCAAAGAGATCTTCTAGCATCCTTCCCCTATATGCATTAGCAAAAATGTTGAGAACTCAACATGTTATTCCTTCTGTACATCTAGGACAGTTATTGCTGCTTATGATGTTTACAGAGCTCTCTTGCTGACGTTACACTTCACATAGATAAAATATTTCTCACAACTGACAGACCAATTCACACTCAGCACAAACACATTGGTATTGCATGCCACAACTTCTTACTTTATGTGGAAATAACATGTTGGTATGGAGATTCCACCTTTTCTTGTGTGAGCAGAACTGTTATTTATTCAATTGAATAAACAGCATTTGTATGCAACCTTAATCATGAACATTTTGGAGACTAGCATCAGGCACTAAGTACAATCCTGTCAAATAGCTGGCAGTGGATTAACTTTGACACCTAGAAGCATGCCAAATTCTGACAGAATAAGAACTCGCTGTATATCCAATGTCAATCATCCATTGAGTGCCACTCCAAATGCTTATCCTGTTAGTGATGACATCAATCTGCATTGACATTCAAAATGCTGTTGCCCTTTGAATGTAGAAATGAAAGCAATGGACAAAGCCCCAAAGAATATGTATTTTAAAAAACACCTATCCTTCTAAGAACGTCTGGCCACATCTAATGTGGAGATGCCACTTTATTAATGGGCCTGTCAATATATTTCACAAGAACACAAGTTGCACAGATGTTTTCACAGAATCAAAAAATTCTTAAGATTGGAAGGGACCCTGGGGGATCACCTTACTGAACCCCCCTACTCAATTAGGTATACCTAGAGCAGGTTACTCCAGACCATGTCCAGATGGCTTTGGAAGGTCTCCAAGGAGGATGACTCCACAACTTCTTGAGGCAATCTGTACTAGGGCTTGGTCACCCTCACAGTAAAGAAGTGCTTCTTCATATTTAGACAGAACGTCTTACATTCCAGTTTGTGCCTTTTGCCTCTTGTCCTGTCACTGGGCACCACTGAAAAAAGTCTGGGTCCAGCCTCCTTGCATCCTTCCTTCAGGTATTTATAGACATGGCCTCTGGGTCCTGGAACTCCTGAAGGTCAGTCTTGCTGGTAGAGACAGAGGCAAAGAAGGTATTCAGTACCTCAGCCTTTGCATTGTCCTGGGTAACCAGGTCACCTGTTTCCATCAGTAGAAGATCCACATTTTCTGTAGTCTTCCTTTTATTACTGATGTAGTTGTAGAAGTCCATCTTATTGCCCTTGTTAGCACATTTCTAACTCATCTTCTTTATTCCCCATACTGTATGTGTTAGAGTGCAGGAACTTAAGACGGCCCCCCGCCCCACAAGTTGTGTTCCTAGAAAGTGTTTGGGAGATTTCTCCTCAACAGTGACTTGTAGGCATTTCCTTGTTAGCCTACGAGTAGTGAGGTTGGCCCTGATTAAGCCTCATTTCATTGATTTTATGAAGCCCTCCCTATCACATCACCCCATTCCCCCTGTTCATCAGCCCTCTGCACCATTCCTTTACAGGGCTGCTGGTTATCTTCTCTGTCCCTACTCCTTTCTAGTTTAGAGCCCTTCTTATGAGGTCAGACATCCTATTGGCAGAAATGTCTTTGCCCTCCTTAGAGATGTGCATCCCATCTGTCCCAAGCAGATGCTGATCCTCAGAAAGGGTTCCATGGTCACAGAAACCCAACCCCTGTCACTGATACCAGTTCTGCAGCCTATTGTTTATCTCTCCTATCACTGCCCTACTTCTCGCATCCTTTCCTCTCATCATCAGGACTGCCTGAACACCATCTGAGCCCCCATGCCCTTGACTTCTGCCCCCAGAGCTCTGTAGTCTCTTTTGATAATATCAAGGTTTCCTCTAGCAATATCATTTGCACCCATCTGGAGTAAGAGCAGACAGTAGTAGTCTGAGGACCAGACCAGCTTGGCAGTGCTTCTGCAACATGCTAAATACACTCCGCAAGGCAGCACAGCTCACTAATGAATAAATCAGGTCGACAGATGGGTACCTCTGTCCCCTGCAGCGGGGAGTCACCCTTTACAATGACTTGCTGCTTCTTCCAGGCTGCCTTGTGTGGTTTAGGTAGACTAGATTCATTATCAGTAGGCGTGTCTGGATACTTTTCAATGCTGAGGGCAGTGAAACTATTAGGTATTGCATGCCCGAAGGTAAGGTAGGAGCCATCCTCTTGTTTCTAGAAGTCACCACTTTCCACCCTTCCTCTTCTCTACTTACTGCAGTGGTGGGGATGGACACTGCCATCTTTTCACCAGCAGTTGCATTTGATGGGTAACAGATAAGAGACTGTCTATCGCACTTGAACTAACAAGCTCAAAAAGAAATAAGTTTCTGTTTCTCTTATTCCTCTGTCATGACAGCAGGTCCTAATTCTAAGGTATCTGCAGGCCCATTTAAACTATCTCAGGAAAACAGTAATGCCTTAGTCTGGAACTGCTAAATGAATTGAGCCTTCACTAACACAGGGTGGATCTGTGTTCTCATGGAAACTAGATCTTGGATCACTGAATCGTGCCCCTTTACACCACCAGATGAAACTGTATATTATTCCTTTCATAATTTAGTAGCCTCTTTCCTAAAACATGGTCTACTCTATTTGACCTTTTAGGAGGTTATTCCAGTGTCCAGCTCCAGATGAGAAATTTCTAATGAGCCTGAAGCCAGTTCTTCACAAATGAAGAACCAAGACAGTGTCTATATATTGCACTGTCCTGTGTACATATTGCAGCTAGCTTAGTTATCTGAAGTACTGAAACAAGGTGAACGTTGCCATAATTTTAGGCACTAGTCAACTTGTTAGTTGCATAAGCTTCAGTTATTTCTTCTTTTGCTTCTTCTGCTTCTTCTTCTTCTGCTATGCTGCTTCTGCTGCTTTTCTCCTTCCTCCTCCTTCCTCTTTTTCTTCTTCTTCCTCTTTTTCTTCTTCTTCCTCTTTTTCTTCTTCTTCCTCTTTTTCTTCTTCTTCCTCTTTTTCTTCTTCTTCCTCTTTTTCTTCTTCTTCCTCTTTTTCTTCTTCTTCCTCTTTTTCTTCTTCTTCCTCTTTTTCTTCTTCTTCCTCTTTTTCTTCTTCTTCCTCTTTTTCTTCTTCTTTTCTTCTTCTTTCTTTTTTCCTTGATAATTTATATATTTTATCTGTCTTCTACAATTCTTGTTATTAACCATCTAAATCTCTCAGTGCATATCGAAAGGAGTCTGGGATCCAGTCTGATTCTAAAGATTCCACTAAAGAAAAGGCACAGAAAATGTTAGTTATTGCACCACAAAAGTACCACTAAAGAACTGAGCTTAGTGCAATCTCACATCAATGGCTCAAATAGGCGTCTTTCTGCCACTGTCATGTGGAGGTCAGTGTTTGTACTCTAGTAAATAGCTGTAATAAAACCTGAAGTATTACTGACTTGCTTAAAATTCAGGCAACGTGGAAGAAGTGCAACTGTCAGCAATAGGGGGCCTTGAATAGCTGTAAAGGTTAAATATCAATCTGTTTAAAAAAAGAAGTCAAACTCATTCCTGTATCCTAAACTGAAAATCTGAAGACAATCAGCCCATTACCAGTCCTGTCATACATCTTGATTTAAATTGTTTGACATCCCCCCCCCAAAAAAAAAAAAAAAAAAAAAAAAAAATCTTTAATTAAATATAGATTAATTTGTAAAAGTTTCTAATTCCATACAGAGGATCTTAGAAAACCTTTGTTAGGAAACCAAACTTTACATTTGAGGCCTGTTACAAAGGTAGTGAAGGTTTTCTTTTGATTTTAGTAAGTTTTTGATCACGCTTTTAGAATTTTTCAAATACATGAAGAAAAAGAAAAACTGGATGTAGAGACATTTCTGCATGACTTCCTTGCTTTTCTGTTAGATTTTTTTTTTTTTTTAGGGCAACTTTTGTCTTTATGGAGTATATTGTCAGTTGAATATCTAATATCTAGGACCTTTCCTCAAAAGAAACAGAAAATGTTCCTGTTGTAATTGATGTTCTCTTTTAATCTGAAAGGCATATACAAACTTTTTAAAGAGTGTTAAACTTATTTAGGTTTCTTTTTACCTTTTACTGTGTTTCCAATGAAAGATTAAGTAAGGACATAAATTGAACTTCAAAAGTATGCCACATTTTAAATATTTGTGGAACAAGATAAAGAATACTAGAACATGAAAATTTACAGGTTAAATTCTGATTCCAGTAAATCATGACAACTAAAACAACATCATCAGTAATAAAATAATAATAATAACGATAATAATAATCATCATCATATAGCAGCTACATTGAGTATACTACAGAACTGGTAAGTGTTGGTATCCAAAGTCAAGAAGAAGTTTATTTTTCAATATTTAAATCAGTGATCATAACACACTACTATTCTATATTTATGTATAATCATATGATTCAGTTTCACCCACTGATAGTACAAAATGTTTCTGATATAATTTGGGCAGAACACAGTTTTTCATAAGTTGTTCAGCATTCCATTTTTTTTCTTGTTCCTAAGATTTTTCTTAGTGTAAAAATATCCTACAAACTTTTGGTTGTATCTGCTTTCAACGATTTTTCTGCCTCTCAAATCCGTACAGAATCTGAATGCTTTGGTGGATACTTCAAATTATTAAAATATTTTGATTTATTTATATATTTGTTTGCTTTGTGGAAGGAAACTGGTTAATTAGCAATATTTCTTTTCCCGTTGCTGTAAAAATTGGATAAGATTGTTTATTTCTGATATGATTCCCAAGTTGTTGCCAGATTATCTTGAGCCTTTATCATTATAAATTGCTCTTCCCCCTTTACTCAAGTGTATTAGCCTATAACATAGGGTAGTAACAGCAGAAGCCTTTGTTTTACAGCTTCTTTAAAGTCCTCAGATATACCAGCATGTAAGTCTATATCTTAGATTAAAACTAAAGCACATATGCATTATTTCGTAAGTACATAGTTTAGACTTCTCTCAGTAACAATAACAAAATTAATGAATGGGTGAGGAATTAACATCTGAGCTCTTCCTGGTTGTTACTAATGGACTTCTAGGGGAATTTACCCAGGCAAAGCCTCTGCTGTAAGGACTGTTTCTCATCCACCAGCTCATGTCCTCCTCCATTCCTATTCCTACAGGAGTTTGCCCAGCTGACACTTTCAGTTTTACCTCCTTTGGATCCCGACTTGGCATATACTCGTGTATATTCTAGCATCTGCTCTTCTCTCTCCTCTCCTCCAGGTGGCAACAGAGGAGGGAGAAATACAATGTCCTCCTCCAGATTTAAAAGAGCAAAAAAAGGGAAAGATAGACTGGGGGGGGGGGAGGGGGCTTCTAAGAGCTCTTCTTTCCTTGTCCTCCTTTCTTGTATGAATAGTAATATTCCTGACCAGAGAGAGGAGATGAGCCAAGTTTGTATATTAGCCTTAGTTATCTCATCTTCCTTACAAGAAGTAATGGTAGAACAGATTTTCAATCCACTTATTTATTTTCTCATCGGGATGGAGCTCCTTATTTTATTTAAACTGGCTTCGGATCTGACCAGCTTTGCCTAGCTGGAGATGTAGCTGTGAGAACTGAGCTGATCTGTCAGTAAACACTGTGGAAAGACGGTGAAATACCTACATAAGTCTAATGCATCCATATTTTCTGATACACTGTAAAGATAATCTTGATGTAAAAGTCTCTCTTCAAAAACACTGCTGCACAAGAACTCTGGTATCTTCCAAGAAATTACCATTACTTACTGTTAAATTTTACTATTTTTTTTTTCTAAAAATAATCACTTTTCTTTCTGCTCCAAAGGAAATTGAAAGGTATTGAAAGACTCCATACATATTAGAGCTATTTCTGTAGAATTTGCTGTGTCATGTGAAAAGACAATTTTACACATAGAAGTAGCAATTATCAATAATTACAGTTCACAGTCACAATGCTACTGTTCAGGCTCTATCAGTACCCTTATTATACCATAAAATGTTAATAAAAAAATAAATAAATAAATGGAAAAAAATTGTTAGCTTCTTGATAAGAACTATAAAATAATTCTGCAGAGAACTAAAATCGGATAGTTCTAAGTCCTAACCTCTAATAAGGTAAAACTTCAGAGAATACTTTGGATTAATGTAGAAAAATGAAAATATATTTGTAGGATCTTTTTAAGCATGTCACTTAGTATTATTCTGATATTTTTGTGCAGACATATTTGTACACTATTACTGTAAAAACTTTTACAGAAATAAGGCAGGAAAAATGACTCTAGAGCTTAGATAGCATACTTAAGAGTACCCAAACAAAAACATGTGGTTTATGGTGGCAAGGAACTATCACGTCAGTTTGTCATGTGAAAAGGTGTATTGACAAGGCTGATATAAAAGAAGTGCAGGAAAACAGGTCTGTGGAAAGATCCTTAGTAAAGAAGAGTAGAGAAGGCTGTGATCAATCACTGTAGGCTGACACAAACTGTAGAAAGTAAGTTTGAACAATGAAATTAGGCTACAAAAAAGAATTAGGCTAAATACGGTTTTCTTATAGAATAGGGGAGGCATTCATGCACAAGTGTGATATATACATTCTTGGGTACATCTAAAGTGAGGGACACAGAAAGATATGAACTAGTGAGTGTTACGAGTGTAGCTGTTGTGCTGTAAATCAACTCCAGAGTTGCAGTCTGGAATACATTGCAACATACCCGTACCAGTGTCTCCCAGGTTTGTCCCTTGTCATTTTAAAGTAGATTTTGGCTACTGTTTACTTCTTAGTAAAATAAATAAGGTATTTTTGAAAAAGCTGCTTTCCTTCTTTAAATGGTGTACCTGTCTATAACTGCTAAATAGGAATTACAAATATCATATTCATTTGAACTTCTATCTATCATGGTTATTAGCCTTGTAAGTTCAGAGGAGACATTAGAGAGTGGCTTTTCTGTGGCTATCTATGGTTACATCTCCAAACAGTAGAGAAGAAGGAGGTCTGTACTTGTGAGCTCAGAGAATGGTCTACAAACAAGGGGAATCTGCCAGGAGATCATGGCGAATAAACACAGGCTCAGATAGATAGTTCCTGCAGACCTTCATTACCGTAGCTATATTGGTGATGTCAGCCTAACTGTACATGTAAGTGAGAAAATGTTATTTAAGAATTTCTGGAATCTTTCTGGTTTTGTGATGATTGTATAGGTTGGGCTTGAATATACAGAAATCATACTTGAGAGTGATGCAATTTGGGCTAAAAAGGAAGTAGAATAATGATTACATTGTGTAATTATTTTGTAATCATTGTGTAAGCCTGTTGTACTTATCTCTTTATCAGGAATCCTTACCTTTCTACATCGCATTCTTCACTTTTTCCAAACTTATCTGTTAGGATTGTTACTTCCCTTTCTTACATGTTTACTGTGCATTGCTGAAAAAGAGCTCAGTAAGTAGCACTGAGGTCAAATGGTTAGAGAGACTTCCAGTTGATACCTCCTCTGCATAATCTTCCCTGTTAGGTCCAGGAGAGAAGCAAGAAACATGAGTCTAGAACCAGTCTGGGGAGCTGCAATATTCCACCTCCCATTTTCATTAAGACACAGCACTGTCTACAAAGGATTTGTTTATCCTTGAGGGCAGGATCTGACTGTACCAGAATAGCTGGACAATATGAAAGAGTAGAAAGTCAGGCTGTTACTGTCTCACTAACTCCAAAAGCTATTGTTTTCAAGCTTTATTAACTTAACACTAGAGCCTTATATGTCCAAGCATCACAAAGGCTTATACTATTCCTTTATGCATATATGTGGTAATTTCTGACTTTGCTGAACCCCAAAGATAAATCATTATGAAGAACATATCCCACTGGCTGAAGCAGAACATTGTTAAATCAATGAAGAAATGAACTTGAGTTTCTCCAGAAAGACATCATTTTGATCACACAGAAGCGTCCAAACAAAAAAATATCTCTGTTTCTAGAATAGGCAAGAAATTAATAGACAGTTCTTACAACCAAATGGAATATGTACTTTCCAAATCTTATGAAATCGCTACAGAATGTATTGGTATCCATACCTATGACAGGCATCCTAATAGGTGTGTGTGTGTGTGTGTGTGTGTGTGTGTGTATAGCTTTTAATGTAAGCTAAGGATGATGAAGTGCTGGGGTGTGTTCATTCACACTGTTTAGTCCTTATCTTGGTCATAGTTATGACTTTTACTTTGGCCATCTATCTGTCTCCCGGAAATTTCATAGGCAAAAAGTGGAAATTTGTGCAGATCAGAGATCATTCCTATTAGGTTGAATGCGTTATTTACACACCTCTCTATAAGGTAAGAGAATTTGGATGAATGAGCATGAGTTGTACTGTGCCAGCAGGTCTGAAGGACAGAGAATTGTATATTACTACATACATGGGTATAAATGTAATCTTTGTCTATTTATTTAAACTGGGACTTGGGAGCCATTTTAGTTAGAACGGATACTGTACTTTTAATTCAGACAGGTAGTCCTTAACAAGTATCACAACATTGACTACATAAGCACATTCAGTTTCTCCTTCAGTTGAACTTTCAAGTCATTCTTTAAAGCAAAGTAATTACATGCCCTCTTTTGAAAGCTAGCAAATATCTATTAATTCAGCAGTATGTGTGTATTGATCTTCTGATCTTAACCTATTCTGTTTATCGTCCTTTAACAGAATTCTTCCACATACATTAGTGCTCATGAGAAAGTAGAAGAGATTTATGTTACTTAAGTAACCTAGATGCCTATATTTTAAGATTAAGACTCCACATAAAGACATGACATCATTGTCATAAAGATTTCACTGTAATGTGTCTGTGGATTTTATCACAAAGGATAATACAGGTGTGCTTACCAAAGCATTTCTTTCACTTTAAGTAAGAATAACTACAGGTGTGGCATTCTCGTTATAAGTAGTTTACCCACCATAAAAACAGAAACATTATTCAAATATTTAGATTTATGAACACATTTAGATGGAATTTGCTGTTCTCTAGAATAGAAGCAGTTATCCTGCATTTTCCTAAGCATATATTGGAAAAATCTGTAATTTAAGAAAGTAGATTTGAATTGTTCTGCTCTTTATGATGTGCTTTGTGACAGGTGATTGGCAGGTCTAGTTCTGCCAAAGTCTGCAAGCAAGCTAAAGCATTCTTTGTAACAGATCTGTGGACCATATCACTTGAAGGACAGGCAGAGAGATATTTGTCTAGCCACAATGTTTTACCATTTCAAGGCATGTCTTTGGAAATATGCCTTGAATGGAGAAGGAGAACTTTTCCGGAAATGCAAAAAAAAAAAAAAAAAAAAAGTTCGTACAAAGTTTCCAACTGAAAAACAAACAAACAACTAGCTCTTCATTGAGCTCTGCCAAGTGTTATTTCTATTTCAGGTTGGTAACACTGTCATTTCTAACATCTGAAATAGAGACAAAGCATTGCTTTGACCCTTTCCAAACATGCCAGCAAATACTTACCATTTCTTGACAGTAATACTCACAGTATTGTGTTTACATCTTTTTCTAATTCCCCAGAAACATATCTATTTAGGGTCTGGAAAGTGCAACTTTTTTTTTTTTTCTTTTTTCCTGCCACAACCTTGCCAAACACTCAGTACAACTAACTCTGGCTTTTGTAAGATGTAGCTACCTCTAGGATGTATCTTCAAAATCATGGTGGTTCATATTTAGGCACATGTCTAAAATATAGGTTCTATGAATAAACCTACACATGTAAATATTTTCATTAACCATTATCATATATATAATGATCAGATAGATATTTCAGCCTGGATTTTCTGTATTGGTGGCAGTTTCAGTGAGATGAGTTAAGTTCTGACAATTTTTGTGCTGGGGCTTCTGGTGAGAAATTGCATCTCTGTGTTACGTCTATATGCACTCATGCAGTTAAAGCAGATATTTATTGCTATGTAGTATTTATATGTCACAGAATTTTCTAATGAAAAATAAAATTATCAACAAGTTGTTTTTTTTTTTTTCCATCACTTGTTATTTTCATATTCTGTTAATATTCTTCTTTATATAGTAGTATACATCTTTCTTATTAAGGAAACAATTATTTTACTCTTCACAACACTAACTAAAGTGCTTGAATATCAATGTATCTTGATGGAAAAATATATCTGAGACTTTCATGGAGTACTATTAAGGGAAGATTCCTCCTACTCTCTACAATTCACTTTCAATTTCAAAAGAGTTAGAGAACTTTTTTTGTTGTTATAATATTTCTGTTTTCTTCTTGCCTACCTTTAAACTTATTCATGCTTTCTTTAAAGGTTTTCTTATCTTTAATGCTCATATCAAAAACATTTTTTTTTGGTTTGTTTCTGTATGAATTTGAAGGAAAGTAAATTTGATATATAGGATGTTACTTGTTGAAGTAAATGTGGTACAGCACTTCCAGAACTGGAACAAAAACAACAGAGAAGTGGTAGCGTCTCAAATAAGAAACTGAAGAATAGTTCCAAAACTATATGTAATTGTATTTCATGGTAAAGGTAACAAAAGAATGTTTGAAGATTAAGGTTTATTATCCTATACAATATATGATAAATTACTCAATAATTTAATTGGTAATATATTTAATGAAATATACGTAATGTATTATAAGAATATATTATAAGAATACATAGTATGAAAGATGAAAAACCACTACATATTCAGAAGAAATTTAAATTAGTATATTCCAAGAAACTGAATCACAGATTCACAAAATGCTTGAGTTGGAAGGAATCTCTGGAGACCATATTACTCTCCTGTTCAAGTAGGGCCACCTAAAGCAGGTCACCTAGGACAATACCCAATTAAACTTTCAGTAACTTCCACGAGAATGACTCCACAGGCTCTCTGGGCAACCTGTGCCATTACTCAGCAAAAAAGTCTTTCCTGATGTACAGGCAAAACTTCCTGTTTCAGTTTGTGCCAGTTTTAAGTTCTGTACCCCATAAATTCTCATATGGAAGCTTTTGAGGCATGGGCTAGATGAGCAGACACTGAGATGGATGGAAAAAACTCACTAAACAGCCAGATCTACAGAGTAGAAGTCAGTGGCACGAAGTCTAGTGGGAGGCCAGCAGTGAGCAGAGTATCCCAGGGGTCAATATTGAGTCCAGTCCTGTTTAACATCTTCACTAATGATCTGGATTATGGGGCAGAGTGCACCCTCCGTAAATTTTCAGATGAGCTGTCTGGGGCAGTGTGCCCATGAAATGGTAGAGTTCTCCATTCTTGGTGAAGTCAGGAGGGGCGTCAGTAAAACTGCTACCTGGGACTTCCAGAGGGCAAACTTTGAATTGTTCAGGATGCTGGTGGGGTGGGTCTCTTGGGATTCAGTCCTGAAGGGCAGAGAAGTCCAGGAAGGCTGGGTGCTCCTCAAGAAGGAAGTCTTAAAGGTACAGGAGCAGGCATACCCTGTGTGCGGTAAGATGAGCCAGAGGGGAAGAAGACCAGCGAGGCTGAACAAGGAACTTTTGCTGAGTCTCAGGGAGAAAAAGAGAGCTTGCATCCAGTGGAAGAAGGGACAGACAACTCAGGGAGAGTACAGGGAAGTTGCCAGCATATGAAGAGAGAAAATCAGAAAGGCTAAAGCCCAGCACAAGCTCAACCTGGCCACAGTGGTTAAGGATAATAAAAAATGTTTTTACAAATATATTAATGGTAAGAGGAGGGCCAAGGAAAATCTCCATCCTTTATGGGATGCAGGTGAAAACATGACTACTGAAGACGAAGAAAAGGTTGAGGTTCTTAATGCCCCCTTTACGTTTGTCTTTACAAGCCAGACCACTTATCCACTCAACCTCCTGAACTGATAGTCTGGAACGGGGAGCAGAATAGTTTATGCAGAAACAGTTAGAGACCTGCTGCCCCACCTGGACTGTCACAAGTCCATGGGGGTAGATGGGATCCACCTGAGGTTGTTGAGTTGTGGATGTTGTGGATGCTCCATTTCTGGAGGTCTTCAAGGGCAGGCAGGATGGGGACTTGGCCAACCTTATTTAGTGGGTGGCATGTGGGAGGGGTGTTGGAGTTAGATGATCTTTAAGGTCCCTTCCAAACCAAACCATTATATGATTCTATGATTCTAGGTGCGGCACTCCCAGTCCCAGACTTGGTCAATGGTTTATGTCTAAGAGTTATATGCATACAACCAAAGATATGGATCAGCTGCTGAACAAGATACCTGTCTGGCAGATTCTCCAGAACCCCATCTGAGCCAATAATGTGGTCATTATCTGCCTGAGCAAGGCCTTTGGTGCAACAACCGGTGTTCAAGCAAGGTAGCAGCCAGACTCAAGGTGAGAAGCATGTGGGGGGAGTACACCATCACACAAGTTTATGTTTGAAGTAAGGATCTATACTGCGGTATTGCGGATGTAACTTAACAGTCCAGATATACTGTAATGCATGAAACACTGTCCAAAATGTTGATGAAGTACATGAAACTTATTAACAGATCAAGTAGCTCTAAAAATAGTTTTTTGTTGTTTTTGGTTTTTACATGGATGTTTGTCCTGATGGAAGATTCCTTTCTGAGTTTTTATATATTATATATATATTTTTTCTAAATATTTTTAACATACTTTAAAAAGTAAGTACTGTTCATATACACATATCCTAGCATATAAGTTATAATATATAGTATCTGTCTTTGATAAAAGATTTCAAATATCATAGAATCATAGAATGGTTTAGATTGGAAGGGACTTTAAAGGTCATCTAGTTCCCTGCCATTACCAGGGATGCCACCCACCAGATCACATTGCCTTGTCCAACCTGGTCTTGAACACCTCCTGGGATAGGGCATCTACAACTTCTCTGGGAAACCTGCTCCAGTGCTTCACCACTCTCAGAGAGAAGGTGTCAGAGAGATAAAGGAAAAGTCTATGTCTGAAAAAGCCAGAGAAGTAAGTCTACATATAGTGGATGAAATTCTGGTTTTCTAGAAGTCAAAGAATGCAAGAGGGTAAGGATTTCACATCACATCTTTGGACTCACTGATCTGGACAAAGCATCTTAGTCTTCTCTTTTCAGAATTAAGAGAACATTCTTAACTGCTTTAAAATAAGTTATGGTCAGTGAATTTTTGCTTTTTTTTTTTTTTTTTTTTTTAATAATCAGAATAATCTTTTAGTTCTTAGAAATGAAAGTTCATCTATGAACACTGGTAATATATCCATCAAACTCATCAAATCAATCTCTGTTAGAGAATACGCTACAAATAAAGGATGTGTTCTCAAAAATGCAGATGTGTAACAATTTCTATGGAAAAAACTATTTTTTTTTGTGGAGTAGAAAAAAATGCAAAATTGTGAATAATAAGGTTTTATGTCATGAAAGTAAAGATTTGATTTTCTTTTTAATTAATTTCAGGAAAAAAGAAAAAACATTTCCACTTAAAAACAACTAAACAACCAACCACCACCACCACCACCAAGAACCACCACAACAACAAAACCCACAAATCTCTATATCTGTTGTAAATTTCTCTAGCTATATACCTGGCAGCTAAAAACATGCTTGTTAGTAAAAATAGATACATTTCAATTACCTTTATTCATGCCAACTAATGCCATACTTCAAATGGTGCTATTGTCTTTAATAAGTCTATTTATAAAATACTATTTAGCACAAGAAAGAAGAGAGGAGTCAGATGCTTGAAAATTTATCCAGGTCAGTGAGTTTAAAGATGTCACATGAAATCCTTGCCCTATCACATTCTATAGGAATTTTGTCTTTGACTGCAATGAAATCAGAATTTCATTCATTATATGTTTATTTCTCTGACACAGTATTTCATCTATTTCTCTGACATCTTTGCAATCCTTCATCAAAGTCAAGTACTAAGTTCATTTACAACACAGAGAAACTCTTCTGAAGTTCATGGGAGTTTTCCCTTGACAAAACTTCAGTCACGCTGATCTTCAGCAGAGGAGTATTTAATTAATGTTATCTAGTTAACAGGTATTTAGTTAAAACAACAGTTTAAGCAAATGTTTATTTAAATATTTAGTTTTCTTTAAGTATGTGCTAAAGTATCCACTGAAATAAATAACTTTTGCTGAAGTCTACGGATAATGCAAATAAGAGAGAATAAGAATAGTTGGAGGGTATAAAATTTGGCTTGATATCATTGTCAGAGCAAGATTCACAGTCTGTGAATTGAAAGTATTTAGAATCGAATAGGATAGGATAGAACAGAACAGAATAGAATAGAATAGTCCAGTTGGAAGGGACCATTTTAGTCTAACTGCCTGACCACTTCAGGGCTAACTGAAAGTTAAAGTATATTGTTGAGGGCATTATCCAGCTGCCCCTTGAACACTGACAGGCATGAGGCATTAACCACCTTTCTAGGAAGACTGTTCCAGTGTTTGACCACCATCATGGTAAAGACATTTTTCCTAATATCCAGCCTGAACCTCTCCTGGTTCAGCTTTGTGCTGTTCCTTTGCATCCTACCATCAGTTACCAGAGAGAAGGAACTGGCACCTCCCTCTCCCCTTCCCCTCCTCAGGAATTTGTAGAAAGCAATTTCACCTCTCTTTTCTTCTCCAAACTAGATAACCAAAGTATTCTCAGCCTCTTCTGGACATGCCTTCCAGACCTTTTACCAGCTTCATTTGGCTCCTCTGAACACAAATGAGTATCTTAAAATCTTTTCCATATTGTGGAGCTCCAAACTGTACACAATATTCAAGGTGAGGCCACACAAATGTTAAATATTACTGTGACAGAAGTGCATTCACTGAACGTGTCACCAAAGGGAGGGCTATTATGTAACAAGATTAGGACAGCTGTACAGTCTATGTTTCAGGAAGCTGAAGACAGGCTTTCAAGATTTCCAGGAGGGTAATTGGAGTAGGACAACAGCATAAGACAATAGGATGAGGGGAGCAAGAAGAAATGGGGACATCAACCTCTGGGAGGGGGCCTTGTTCTACTTTTTCCCTTTTCACTTAACTTGTATCCCAAGACTATCTATAACGTAGTTCCATCCCACCCCCCACCTCTTTTTTATTTTTTTCCTAAAAAAAGTCCTCCTTCTTATTCCTGGAAGAACAAACAAATCTCATGGCATGCATCAGCTACAAGAAAGATGGAAAAAGCAGAACAAGTTAAAAGTGACGGATTCTTGACAGCTATGGCTGCTGTTGTCAGTGGCAAAAGGACAAGAAGGAATGTTGTTTTGTATACCACACAACTAAGTCTGTGACCTGGGGGCGGGGAGGGCAGTAAAAAAACAAAACATGGTCAAATTAGAGATAAGGGCCTTTGACAGAAAGGATAATCACCATCTCCTCTGACATTAATAAAGGAAGAAGTCTGCTGCCCTAAGGACCTGCCTTCTCTGTTTACTCCTTGGAACTAAAACCAGTGAAACAAGTTCTGTGTTAAATACTTTTATGAGTCAGAGATTTAGTTGATATTTTATAGGAAATTATAATTATCCTACGCTTTCATCATTTTGTCCTTAAGTATGATTTTTGCTTCTTCAGCCTCTTATTTGTTGTTAGGATCTCTAATATTACATGTAATTAATCAGTAGGAAAAAATATAAGAGATATAGAAATTTTCAGCCCCCCAAAGAAAACTATTACCTATCCTAGCTCTACAGTAAGGAGTTTTGTAAGAGAAGATTTCTTAATAAGAAACAAGAAAGCTTTATACACATTTTATGCTGAAGGTATCTCAAGGAATAAACATAACAATTAAATACAAGTAATTTTGTATAGATTTTATATTCATTTTTTTGCCTAAGCAGCTGCTAAAAATAGTCTTCTGAAACTCCTTTGAATGTCAGCAATTCTCTCAACCTTTTCAATTTAATGAATAAAAGTTAAAATTTATAATTACTTATGCATGAATGCTATTAAAGGAGTTACATTAATAATATATAAAAGTCATTTTTTATGAATTTAGTCCAGAAGTGATAATTAGGGAAAGTACAAAAAATGCTGTAATAATTTTTGCACTGCAATTATTTAGCTATTCTAAAGCATACACACTCTTTAAAACTGGTCCATCATATGAAAAATATTAGTGTGCAAAAGTGAACCTGAATTGAAAGGAATATATTTAAACTTAAAATTCAGGAAGTACTATTGCTTTATAATTTGAACTGATCATATAAGAGCTCCTCCTTATCTTCATCTATATTTTAATGTATCTCCCATTTCAGCTGTCTGGAAAATCGTAGAATCACAGAATGGTTTGTGTTAGAAGGAACCTTAAGAAGGAACCATCCATCACACACACACACGTACAAACCATGAGCAGGGACACCTTCCACTATATCATGTTGCCCAAAGCCCCATCCAACTTGGCCTTGAAGGCCACTGAAAAATCCTCATACTATTTCAGCAGAACTAACAGTCCTGTTCATGAAGGACTGCATCCTGCGGAAGGATCCCCATGCTGGAGTGAGGGAAGAGTTTGAAGAAGAGGGACTGGCAGAGCCAAAGTGTTATGAACTGACTGCATGTCCCATTTGGCATCCCCCTGTTCTGCTAGAGGGGTTGGGGAGGAGATAGCTGAGCCTGGAAAGAAGGAGGATGGGGAAAGGTATGTTCTTGTAATTCCAACTGTTCTGTGTTAATTAATTGGCAATAAATTGAATTAATCTTCCCAAGTCAAGTCTGTTTTGCCCGTGACAGAAACTGGTGAATGATCTCCCTGCCTTTATCATGCCTCACAAGGTTTTTCTTCTTTTCTTCTCCCACTGTACTGTTGAGGAAGGGAATTGAGAGAGTGGCCTGGTGGCAATCTAACAACCAGTCAAGGTTGCCCCACAACACAGTTGAATTTACCTCACCTCAGTCTTTGGTAATTTGATGGAGCAGCTAAATTTGGAAAACCATTCGCAGGCACATGAAGTACAAGAAAATCACCAGGTGAAGTCAGCATGTATTCATCAAGGGAAAGCCATGTTTGATCAACTTGATAAACTTCCATGATACAATGAGGGGCTGGTAGGTAAGGTGAGAACGGTATATTTTCTATTGTGACTCCAGGAAGACTTTTGACTCTGTCCCCCTTGTAGACAAGAAACTAACGGACAAGATAAGAACCCTGTAGACAACCTGTTCATGTATGGACTGGATGAGTAGAGAGTGAAGTGGATTGAAAACAAGCTGTACAGCTGGGCCCAGCACGTGGTGATCAATGGAGCAAAGTCTAGTCAGAGCCCAGTATCTGGAAGTACTGTTCCAGTTCTTTTTAACATCTTCATTAATGATATGGATGATGGGACAGTGTACACTCTCAGCAAGTTTGATGGTGACACAAAACTGGGATGGGGAACTAGAATGTGATGATCTTTAAGGTTCCTTCCAACCTATACCAGTCTATAATTCTTTGAATGCTAAATGAGCTCACACTCAGTTCCTGTAACTAGGCATTTAGTTCAAAATTTCCTTAGTATAAATTGTCTTAATCAAGCCTTCATTGTTTCCAAATGGAAAACCAATACAAATGTCCCAGTTCACTTTGCTTTAGAGATTGAATGCAAAAATACTTGTTTTAAATGTAACATAAAATCAATGAGAAACAAAGAGACGGAGGGGAAAAGAGAGAATGATTTTAGCAGGAAATATAATAAGATGTAATAGTTTCTAAGTTAAAATTTATACAAGAGCATTTAATTAAATCAAATGCATTACAGAGCACATAAGAAAGAACTTATTAATTATTGAAAAAAGTATCTAATTCATTTGATGAATCTTCGTAAATTAACTGTCTGCAGTAACCTAAAATGCAACTACTAATTTTCACAGCTTGGGTAATATTGGGTATTTTGTGTCTTGTATTGCATTACATATCCATTTGTGTATTTGGATGATATTTAGTAAATGTCCCACAGCCTCACAGTATCGCTCTTCAGTTATTATCTTAGTATTGTGCCCAGAACTGACTTTTCAGCAACGCAGTTTCATTGTTAAGCAGGAGTCCTCAAAATAATTACTGAATTTACTGATAGGTTATTAACTACATTTTCAATCATTATAATCTGAAAATACGTAATAATAGAAGTCAGGTGTGACGACACTTGTATTTTTCTGAACAAGGTAATCACAGAATCAGAGTATCCCGAGCTGGAATGGACTCACAAGGATCATCAAGTCCAAACCTGGCTCCACACGACCACCCAAAAATCTAGTCATATGTCTGTGAGTGTTGTCCAAATGCTTCTTGAACTCCAACAGTCTTGGTGCTGTGATCACTTCCCTGGGGAGCCTGTTCCACTGCCTAACCACCCTCTCAGTGAAGAACCTGTTCTTAACACCCAGCCTGACACTCCACTGTCCCAGCTCCATGCCATTCCCTCAGGTCCTGTCACTGTCCCCAGAGAGCAGAGCTCAGCGCCTGCCTTTCTGCTCCCCTCACGAGGAAGCTGCAGGCCGCCATGAGGCCTTCCCATAGTCTCCTCTTCTCTAGGCTGAACAAACCAAGTGACCTCAGCCACTCCTCATGTTTTCCCCTCTAGACCCTTCACCATCTTTGTAATCCTCCTTTGGACACGCTAACAGTTTTATGCTCTTCTTATACTGTGGCAGCTAAAATGTGACTGGCTGCCAGCCTGATGTAACCCCATTTACTACCACCTTTTCAGCTAGACTCATCAGCCAATTGTTCAGCCATTGTAATATGCATTTATCTAGCTGTATGCTAAACATTTTTTCCAGAAAGATACTGTGAGAAACAGTATGTAGAGCTTTACAGAAATCCAAAAAGATTACATTAACTGGCTTTCCTTTGTCAACTAGGTGGATAACCTTAACATAAAAGGAAATTAAGTTCATTAAATAGGACCTTCTCGTTGTGAACTCATGTTGGCTGTGACCAATGAGTGTGTTGTCTTTCAGGTGTTTTTCAATAAATCCTAGAATAATCTCCATAATTTCAGCAGGCACTAGAATCTAGCAGCAGGGAGACTGACAGACCTGTAATTACTAGGGTCTTCTTTTTTGCCCTTCTTGAAAATTGGAACAATGTTTACCAGCTTCCAGTCAACTGGGTCCTCTTCACATTCCCAAGGCTGTTGAAAAGTAATTGAGAGAGGTCTCACGATGCCATCAGCCAGCTCTTCAGTACCCTGGGATGAATTCCATTGTTCCCCATAGACTTATGTGCATCCAGCTGGAGCAGCAAATCATACACAAGCTTGGAGTTGTCTGGGATTTTATCATTCCCACAGTCATGGCCCTCCAACTCAGGGCTCTGGGAGTTCCAGGGCCCACTGTCAGTGTTGAAGACAAAAGCCAATAAGGCATTAACATCTCTGCTTTGTCTACGTCGCTGTTTGTGAGGTGACCATCCTCATCAGTTAACAGGCCATTGTTATCGCTGGTCCTCCTTTTGATGTTAACCTATTTAAAAAAGATCTTTTTGTTGTCCCCCAAAATAATGGCCAGCTTCAACTCTACATGAGCTTTGGCTGCACAAATTCTCTCTCTACAGTGCTGAATTACATCTCTGTAGTCCTCTCATGTTGCCTGACCTCACTTCCAGTGGCCATACACTTTCTTTTCCCACTTCCAACCTTCTCTTCCTGCTTGACTTGTGACATTTTGGAATTGTCTGTTCCTGTGCTCCTAACAGGTGGTACTTAAAAATTGACCAGCACTGATGAACTCCAGTGCCTTCAAAAGCAGTTTCCCAGGTGGTGTTACTAACTAGTTCCCTAGGCAGCATGAATTCTGCTCTCCCCATATCCAGGGTTAAAGTTCTGGTGCCAGTTTTCTGCCATGTGATTAAATATTCAAGCAAAGACGGTACCAACAAATGCCTACAAGCAATTAGTATATGAAAACTGATAAAGGAATTTGTTTTCCTCTATCCATTTTTTTTTCCAGTGGAAGTTTGATTCTTTTGATGTTTTAAAAATCCTAGTCTTAATTCTTATAACTTAGACATTGTCAACCAACTTCAACAGCATTATGTTATGAATAGTATATTTTATCTTTTATGAGGCACGGTAATAACAACACCTAATTCTACTCACAGCAAGACTGTGCCACCCTGTTGAGCTCAACATATTTATTATCATTTTCAGTGAATCCATTTTTTTTTTCAGTATTTTCTAAATGTTAGCCAAATTATTTACTGAGATAAGTGTTATAGAATCCATCCCCACATAGCCCTCCCCCCATGGCCATGTCTACAATAGTTTTAGTTCCTCTAATAGTCAGCCTAATACATCAGAGCACCTTGTATGTGAGAAATCCCTTGCTTAAGTAGAGGGGATGGGTCTCAGTAAAAGAGACAAAGATCAAACCCTAGGGAGAACTTTATAGAAAATGCTTGTTATGACATTTTATTGAAGCATGGAAACGTTGAAACATGGGTCCAAATCTCTTCATATCCCAAATTCTTATTTTTTTCTGTTTTATGCTTGGTGACATCTCTACTAAAATCCAGTGATTATAAAATTGTTCTGTCATCATTTCTTTTTCATAGGATTTTCTGTGTGTTTGTGTGCACTTGTGTGTTTGTCTTTTTCTTTGACAGCAGTGTGCATCACTCTGCTGAAATAAAGGGTAACCTGAGGTCTATATGAACCCAAAGCAAAAAGAGATGCCTTCTCCAAGTCTGAATAGAAAAGCACCACTTTTCTGAGAAAAACATAGTTTAGATCTTTTGAAATTGTTCACTGGTATCATCTAAGCACTAGACAAAATTAAAACAATAATTAACATAATACTAGATGCACTGAAACAAAAAAAATCTGGAAAACCACAAGCTGTGTGATGTTCTTTTTCTGAGCAGGTACAGATGGTAGCATGAAAGAAAAATGAAGCTTACTTTTTTTGTGTATCTGTACACTTACACTATCTTTAAAAGCATTTCTGCTTTACCAGATGGAAAGGAATCATACTTAACAGATGTGAAGAATTGATGGAAGATGATTTTTGGCACTGAGTTACGGTAGTGAGAACTTTCTTAATGTCCATAAAATGCTTCGAAGTCCAAAAGTGAAAGGTACCAAAGAAATGCTTTGCATTAATATTACACAGGCTGGTGAAAAAAAAAAAAAAAAAAAAAAAGAGATTTATGGACATATACAGGATAATCTTTCTGTAATAGATTATTCTGTGTTTAATCTATTGCACTAAGGTGTAGGTTCCAAAATTCTTCTGATGACTCTACAGACTCCTTTTAAATAGATTATGATCTTTAGACATGACTTCTACAGAAGAAGATAGACAAATAAACACACTAATAATAATAATAAAAAAAAAAACAACTTTGTGCATGATTTTTTTTTCCCATTTTCTCATTGTTATATTGAGACTCAGTATTAAAATACTGCAGTGCATTTTACTACTTTCTGGTATATGCTTTCCAGATTGCTAAAACATTATATTTATATATGTATGTATAACTGGCCTTTTGGAGAAATTGCTTTAATTTCTCTTCCATTTCCTCAGGCAAATGATGCTTAAAGACAGACTGATGATAATCTTATGTATGTAGGTATAGTCATCCTCTCATTTTTCTCACTGGTTAAATACCTCCATGGGTATTTCACATCATTTGTAGATAGCATCAATAAAGATTATGGCAGAGTGCATCTAGTAGAGTCTGTTACATTGCTTTTGGGAATCTATTGAAAAATAATGAAATATAGATTGATCAATCCTTTTGTTTGCTACCAAAGAAATTAAGGAGTCCAAAGAAACCCCAGCTCCACACTTATTATGTAGAGCCCAAGAGGCCAGGATATGTATTGAACATTTGTGAATAAACCTTTACAAACAACACAAAAGAAGCTTTCTGAATTTTAAGTGTATAGCAGAGTACTGGCCATAAATTTTATCTTTGTTTTCTGTTGAAGCAGTAACGTGGCATTACTAAGTATTTGTGTACAAAGATGTTTTCTGAATAAACTGGTTAACTTTATAGCAATCTCCTCTAATCATTTTTTTTTTTTAACTACACAAATGTGGATGTTCACAGTTTCCACCATTGCACTACCCTCTCCAACTTCATCCTCTATTTTTTTATTTATTAATGTAATCTAATATTTAATATATAAATATTTATCTCTTTGTTGCTCTTGTCTGTGTATGTATGCACATGTACATAAATCATGAGTAAGGTTCACAAAATCAAAGAATCACAGAATGATTGAGATTGGAAGGGGCACCTAGAGATCATATGGTCCAATTCCCCTTGCTCAAGAAGGGTCACTCAGAGCAGATTGCCCAAGGACCATTTCAAGACAGCTTTTGAATTGCTTTTGAAAAGTAGAGTTTTGTTTGTTTGGTTTTTTTGTTTGTTTGCTTTTTAGTTAGTAACAAAATTTTATGAGAATAAAATGACTCTCGACACCATGTACTTTAAAAATAAATATATTATACTAATAAATCCCACAAGTCAGATACATTCCAGGACCACTGAAAAGTCTGAGAATCACATACTTTTAGCTGATATTAATAGACAAAAATATATTCTAGTAGCAATATTCATGTCTTGTTTTCTGTCCTGAATTTGACTGATTTGGGCTGGTGCTATTGAACTGACTTAGAGGAGTATGCATTCTACTTGTCTTTCTGTTCCCAGTCTACAGATTCAGTAGTTAAAGGTTTTTGTTTGTGTTTGTTTCTTTTTTGAGAAAATATATTTGTAGACTTTAAACACCAAACCTTTACTAGTCTTTACTCCAAATTGATCTACATATGAGGTTTCAGCAAGGACATGCTGCTCCTCAGGGGCAGGTTATCTGGGAACCAGCTGTGACAGCAAGGCAGGTGCAGTGGCCTCCCCTGTGTGGAATCTCTTACTGTGCCTGAGTAGGAAAAACATCAGTTCCAGCAGTGTTAACCAGAATCAGACAAGAGTCACTGGACAAGTCCATAGTGGTTACGCAGCTCTGCAGGTGACTAGGGACCTCTGTACCAGCCTTCATTTGTGGCTGATGAACTTGGTAAGATATAGGCCGCTATTTGCTACTATCAGGTACTTTCAGGATTTGCTGAAGAGATAACTGTAGGGTCCAGATCTAAAACTAAACCTTTCCTATAGTGAATACTCCATATTCTAATCCTCTGTAATCAGGTATACATTAAAAATTGTTCTCAATGAACTGTTAGCTCCTACATAAAAAAAAAAAAAAATCTTGTCTTCGGTATAGCCCAATCCCTCCACTGTCTTCTCTGAAAGTGACATGACTGATTCCATGAGATCTGCAGCAGAAAATTCATTAAAAAAAAAAAAAAAAAAAAAGTTTATCCAACCTTTAGGAGCCCAGTAAATATGATTTTTTTCTTCTCCTTCTCCTTCTCCGAATAACAGAGTAACAAGAACCTCCTGGGCTTCTCCCAAAAAGCCTTCAGGAAAGTTCCTAAACTAGATACAGTGAGATATTTTTATAACATCATCCTCCACCCAGAGAAACAACCAGTCTGTGGGGACTCTTCACTGGGCCTTCATATTTCTTTATCTCATCAGGAAAAGGTTTTTACTCTCTTTACAGATTGATTCTAGTTCTAAATATTTCTGTATGTTTTCTTTAAATTCAATCTTGAAATCCAGCCTGCTTTGTCCTTCACTTGTTTCCATGAAGTGTTTGATACTTATGATCCAAAGTGACAGCTCACAACAATACAGAACTGGGTTGTACCTACTTCTTAAAGCGGAAGATATTTGCTGCAGGTGGAATGGGTAGTCATTACTTTGTAAAGCCCATTCAGAACAATCATACAAAATAATAACAATGATAAGAATAATTGCAAAGTCAAAAGTTTAAGAAAGGAAGTGTTAACCACAATTTAAAGTCATAACTTCATATTGTTTTGCAACATCTATTCACAGGGAATCAATTAAATACTATTTTCCTAATGTTATAGTCTACTAGTTTATGTCACTAAGCACAAAGGACTGTTTCTTCTAATATCGACAATCTGAACTAAATGTAAAACAGTATTCATAAATTCTGATTCCAGTAGTTATTTATTTATTTATTTTTAAAGAAAGAAAGCCTCCTTTTGGAGACAAATATTCTGTCCACAGAAAACAAATACAGCCACAGATGTAGGAGTTCACAGATTGGAAACTTTTTTTTTTTTTTTTTTTTTTTTACTGTCTTTTATTTTTAGTATTAGGGTATCTGCAAGGAATATATATAACTAGCTCCTGTTAGGGTCCGTGTTCTGTGTAATGTTTGAAGAGATGCAGACAGAAAGAATACTGAGAGAGCTAATAGTCACATAGTAGGTGTGAATATACCACGTGAAATTTTAAGTGGATTTCATAGATCTTTGAACAACCAAAAAAATTAAATACATGTAGTCATATAGTGTTGGAAGTTCATTTAGACTTCTTTTAAAATTATTTTTAATTTTTTAATACACATACTTAAATAAAATCTCTGTCTAGACATGAAATTAAGGGGAAAAAAGACCTAATTATCTCAAACTTATATGAGAAAACATTATGAAAATCATTCATTTAAAATAATAAAGCAGACATTTTTACCCCATAAACATTTATTGAAATAGAAAATACATTTTTACTCTCCTAGGAACATGATAAAAGGTAATATTCTTTTCATATTTGATGGACATTCCATAACTTGATCACTACCAGAACGATGGTTTCCACTAAATATCTGTTCTTTGCTGAACCTGAATGCTGCATATATCATAAGAGATTTTTTTTTTAATAGTTTTTTTGATTAAGTAAAATGAGAAGGAATATACTACCCATTGTAAACTAAATTGTTAATCAGAGAGTTTGAAAAAGTATGAAGTCTAAATAGCACATTTTATATCAATTTTTCCTAGGTTTCTTATAGATTAATTTCACAAAGACAAATTTTCAAACAATTGACAGTATGAAATGAGCTCTTCAAATCTGTTCTCAAGCAAATTATATAAAAAAAGCTAAAGAAATTAAATGAACTGGAAATTTGATGCAAATATTCATTTTAATATGCTAAAATTTATTTTGTGCTTTGTAGCATATGGTATTCTTCTCAGATAGTTAGCTATTGCACTCTTTGATTAATTGATTATTATTATACAGTATAACCTTGATTATTTTAAATCTGTTTTTATTTGTCTGTTTGCTTTTCAAATTTTCAAGCAGCCTAAGGCCACATAACATTTAGTAAGAAATGAACTAAAACATGAATATAAATTAAATAAAACTTGTACTTCTGACATAGTGCCATTCTGTTCATTCCTCTGGCTGTATAGTGCAGCAATAGACAGTTATTTAAGTAATAAGAATAGCACTGAAAAGGGAATCTCTATATGTGGTGTAGTAAATAGAGGTAGAAAGGTGCATTTATATAGCATAGACCTGGTATAGAGAAAATTAAGTTACTTACAGCTGCCTAAAAGCTATTTACATAAATTTCAGCAACTGATTTAGCTGACTAAATAAACTGTTTACTCATCTTGAGTTCGTTCTGTAGCCATTGAAGAAACCAATGCTCCCTCAAAAAGTTACTGTCTCTAAATTAGGTTCTTGCCCTGAAATGCACTAAAGAAGAGTCTCTCTCCCTTTTTCTTCCTCTCCCCAGCTCTCTTGCAAAGTTGTTTATGTGGGATATCTATCTGAAGAATAAGGAAAGAAAATACAAAAAGAAACGTTTAACTAATTTTAAACTTTTTTTTTTTTCATTCTTTTTCAGTGCTAAAACAATGCAATCTTAAACTTCTGTGATTTAATAAATAAACAGTTCTGATCAAGGTAGTGAACTAATAAGCTATATTTTTTTCAATATATTTTTTCTTTATACTTTGTTATCTTTGTAAGTGAAAAGCTTCCTTTATTGTTGCCTTATTCCCACTAATTCATACTTCCTGGCTTGTTATAAGTAATTTACAAATTTACCAGCCGAAGATAATTAATACAATGAACAATGAATGTTCTTATCTTAGCTCAACATCTTAAATAATCAGAACTGGCTAATTAATAATTCACATAATGAGGTAACTAATAAGCAGGCTTTAACTGGCAGTACAATTTTGGTTTGGAAAACAAAAGAAGTTTGCAAAATGTTCTTAAAAAATTGTGATTCAGGAACAACAACAATAAAAATCAATAATTTAAACTCTGAAGTCTGTGGAGAATTCTGCTGGATTACTTATTGTGCAGAAGTGTCACTTTCCCTTGTGAAATATTTTATACTCATTTTTTATATGATAAAATAATGCACATTTCAAAAGTCAATGGATGAAAAGTGTCAGCTGGGAAACTAATTTATGTTGACTAGAGAAATAAAAGTGGTTCAAACTTCCAAGTGGAGAGCTCAGTTTCTATTTTATTTTATAGTAACCAATTTTTTTTTATTTTTTTTATTTTTATTTTTTTCCCCCTAGGAGCAGAAAATAGAAAGATTGCAGAAGGCACCAGCTTTATCTTTTTAGAGAATTAAAGACAAATTTGCTTTATACTGTGTGGCTGATTTTCAGATGAGGATGATATCTTGGACCAAACAGGTTTCTCTTGTGGCTAGTCTAAATTATAACTGTTGGTTTTGAAAATCCTTTCTAAATATGTCTTCATCTAAAAGTTTTACTCTAAATTTTATCCAAGGCCCACAGGCACAGGTAAGTGACATTAAGTAAGGCTGGTCAGAACCAGGAAGACCTAGTAGTACCCTCAGGGCCCTGACACTTCTTGTTGACATATCCTTCCTCAAAAGAGCTTTATGCATGATTCAGATTTTAACTTTTTGTTATATTGTAGTGAACACTCTTTCTGTTAAATAAATATACAGGTAAAAAAAAAAAAAGCCTACTTTTTACACACCTATGCATTTTAAATTTGTTATATATAATACATATTTTCAAAACTAAGTATCTTGTCTATGTATGGAATTCCCTTTCTACTTTTGACCAAACTGGGCATGTAGTAATGTTGACTTAGGAAATGAGAAGACATCAAAGGCAGCACAGCTGTTTTTCACAACAGTAACTACAATAAAAGCATAATTTGGAATGAGAAAACAAAAATCTATGCTTTCTTGAACTTATAAATTGTAAGAGTATTACTTCTCATAGGCTATCTACTATTTTGTAAAAACTCCTGCTGAGCTTCTGATGTAAGTATCTGAAAACAACATAACTAATTGAAGCTAATCTTCTAATTATCTTCATAGTCAATGGGCAGAAACATCCCCTCCCCATCCCTTAGGGATTGTATTAGATTGTGAAATGAGAACTAAGATCTAGGAAAGGCAAGATGAAACATTCTCTGGATTTGTGTGTCTGTTGTCATTGTAAATGATAGGTAAAATTAAGTACTAAAATAAAATCAGCAACCTAAGACAAAGCAATAACAGCAAAGCTAATAAATTATTTAGCTTAACAAAGTGTATTTATGATATTATTCTTATTGTATTAGAAAATATAAACTCCTACCAGTTCTTTTTTGTCTTCTGCAATCAAATTGCTTCATTAGGGATTCATTCAAAAAGGTATTTAAACATGTGCTTCATTTTAAAGCCACAGAAATTGCAATGAAATAAATAAATGTTTGCACAAATCATTAAAGAGTCCAAGCAATGGGGCCCTTATCACCATGTACTCAGTAAGCTTATGCTATGCATTATGGTAGCAGTTTGTTTCTTTCATCTATTTTTTCCACAGAAGAACTACAACTATTTATGAACCCATGGTGCTTGATGTGCTATAGTATCTTAAGGAGTACAGAGTTTTTAATTCCATGTTATGAATATATATGCGTATATATGTATATATTACAGAATATTAAGTTTTATATCCACTGGCCAGATTCCAGCTGCATAACCTTTTCTCCTACATAGAATCATAGAATGGCTTGGGTTGGAGGGGACCTTAAAGGTCATCTTGTTCCAACAGCCCTGCCATGGGCAGGGATGCCACCCACTAGATCAGGTTGCCCAGGGCCTCATCCAGCCTGGTCTTGAACACTTCCAGGGATGGGGCATCTACAACTTCTCTGGGCAACCTGTTCCAGTGCCTCACCACCCTTAGTAGGAAAGTGAAAACTTTCCTAATACTACCTAATCTATATCTCTCTTATTTGAGTTTAAAACCATTCTGTTTTGTCGTTTATTATCTGCCTGAGCAAAAAATTGCTCTCCATCTTTTTTATAAGCCCCCTTTAAGTATTGAAAAGCTGCAAAGAGGTCACCCCAGAGCCTTCTCTTCTTCAGTCTGAACAGCCCCATGATGTGACATGGTTGACAGGAGTATTAAAATGATGTAACATAAATATTGCAATAATAATTTGAATGCTTCTTGGATGAATGTATTTCTCTTTCTTTGGGCCCTATATAAGTATTTTAATTATCTTGACCAACTGTGGAGACTTGTTTATCTGAGGAGGAAAATATCACAACTATTAAATGGAAATATTTTAGTCCACATGGATACATTCTTAAAAAGGCTAAGCATCTACTCAGAGGAATCACAGGATAGTAAGTCAGGTAATATTACATATATTTTTTTTACAGTTAGGTCATACAAAACAGTTTAAAAACAGAAAAAAAAAAAAAAAAAGAAAGAAAAGAAAAGAAGATGCATGTGAACTAGCTTATCTATCTGATGATACTCACGTAAACTCTCTATTTTTTATAGAGCATCCAATCTTCAATTTCAGTTTTTCAAATATTCCCCCATTGCTGTTCAGAAAACAGAAAAAAATAAATTCTCCAAAAATCAGAGTGATTTACAAGAGTACTAGACCAAAAATTCTGGTTTTGTTTTTACAGAGGGAGCACAATATAGTCATTAAATATGACCTGTGGTTCCTGTCAATGGTAAATACAAACACATTTCAGGAATAAAACAAACAAACAATCAATCAAATGAACAACTACCACCACCACCCTAAAATAAATAAATGAATAAATACATGAATAAATGAATAAATAAATAAATAAATAAATAAAAATGTTGAGCAGGTTGCATTCTAAACCTATTGCTTGTGCTGGTCTATCTACTGCTCTTCTGCCGATAAGAGATGGACCCTCTCTTGATGGTATTTGATAGTAGCAAAGAAGAGTGAGAGTAGCAGGGAAGGTAGAAATTTTTAATCTACCTAGTCAGTATGTAGACAAACAGAATAAACAGCTGTCAGTCCCAATTCACAGCTCTCAGTACAGCTGACTGCAAAGTAATGCAATTACAGTAAAGATCTGTTATGAGCAGACAGCACCACAGTAATTAAAATACACGTTCACAGAAATCCGGTGAAAATTAAAAGGTTTTTGCTGCACTGGACATCTGTGCAAGGTCCTGTATGAGTCAAGTTTATTGACCCTTTAGTATTTCGTGACTAATAAGAGAATTTTCATGAAGTTATGTAAATTTAGAAGTTTCAAGCATTCTGGGTGATCCTAATATTTATTTACATTTTATGCAGTCCTGGTTATCTAAGTCTCTTAAACGCCATCATATGCCCCAAAGTTAATATGACAATTGCCTGAAGAGTGACTCCTCTTCTGGGATATAATCCTATTCTGACAACAATAGGTTGCTCTGTTTTTTCACTATATTTTTATTTACTATTGCCAAAAAGTAGTCGGTAAAATTATTTTCAAATGATTCTAATTGGTTTCCTATGACTATGCTTATCCCCTTTATTGTTTTGTAGAGTATAATTTCTCTCAACCAGTAGACTTTGTTTCTTATTTCCACTTTTATTTTATTTTATTTTATTTTATTTTATTTTATTTTATTTTTTACAGAATTGTATGGGTTGGAAGGGACCTCAGGAGATCATCAGGTCCAACCCCCCTGCCAAAGCAGGTTCCCTAAAGCAGGTTGCCCTGCTCAGGCGTCCAGACAGGCCTTGAGTATCTCCAGAGAAGGAGACTCCACAACCTCCCTGGGCAGCCTGTTCCAGTGCTCCATCCCCCTTACTGTGAAGAAGTTCTTTTGCATGTTGGTGTGGAACGTCCTGTGCTCCATTTTGTGGCCATTGCCCCTTGTCCTGTCCCCACAAACCACTGAAAAGAGGTTGGCCAAATCCCTCTGTTTCCCACACTTAAGATATTCATAAACATTAATAAGATCCCCTCTCAGTCTTCTTTTCTCAAGGCTGAACAAACCCAGGTCTCTCAGCCTTTCCTCATAAGAGAGACTCTCCAGGCCCCATATCATCTTTGTGGTCTTCTGCTGGGCTATCTCCAGGAGATCCCTGTCTTTATTGTCCTGAGGAGCCCAGAACTGGACACAGTACTCCAGGTGAGGCCTGACCAGGGTAGAGTAGAGGGAGAAGATCACCTCCCTCGACCTGCTGGCCATGCTCCTTTTAATGCACATAAGGTGAAATGGTGAAATAGAAGAGAGATCTTCATATCACTGAACACTAGTTGAAAGTTAGTCTTATATATAAACGACTCACACCTCTATCAGTAAACTAGTCCACCTGCTGTCAGTTTCTAATCAGTGAAGTATGTCCAGCAGGTGACTTAATTCACCTGTCTAGACAACATTCTGAGGATGAGATGATCTTTTTAAAAGGCATTATATATAAATACATATATGTATATAATATAATTACAAACATATTTAAAAGCATATATATATATAATTAGTGAAAATAGAATATGTGGTAACTGATTTTAATGCATAATTTAGGACAAGTAAATCCTATGTAGAATTATATAACTCTAAAAAGAGCTTTCTAAAGGTCTATATAGAAGGCATGCATAGGAAATTAAAGATGTTGGAAGAGGAACACAGAAGATACAAGATGTAATGATAACAGTACATTTTTCCTTAATACAACACCTTTTTTTTTTTTTTTTTTTTCCCACTCATAAATCATCATTTATGTTAAAACCCCAAAAAAATTGAAAAGAAAACACTTCCACACTGGAAATTGCCTGTCTTTCTGTAGGAAAAGTTTCCAGCAAAAATGTTCAAGTTTGAACTTGTAAGCAAGGTGAAATGCTCATTTTCAGAGTCTTCATTTCTTTGCCAGAACACCTTATTCTCATACTAACATATTAGTTACACATTTGCAGTATTATCACTTTTTTTTTTTTTTTTTTTTTTCCTAGTGGTGATAGCACTGTGAGGAATTCTTTGGTGTAAATTCTTTTCTGTCTTTGTTTTTATTACACTCATATTTTCTTTGGCTTGTGCACAACACATAAAAATAGGATTTCTGTTCAACTTGTGATAGGAAATATACTGTTATATGGGAATACATATCTCTGTCTCTTTATTGTCTTCTCAGAGGGGCATCTGGGGATCTAGTTATTAAAAAGTTTATGGTTTTGATTTCAGTTATTGAACTACTGCTAAATCAAAGGGATTCTGTCTATTCTGCGATGATGCTGGCATCCCTTGTGCCCTGTTCCTCTTACTACACCTTGGTGACTATACTAAAGTAAATTACAAAATGTCAGTTTGTAACTAGCAAAACAGGAAGCTCATGACAACACAGACAAAGGAATACTGTTTTTGATTGGTTTGTTTTCCTTGCATGGTGCTACAGCTTACTCTACCTCATACTTTATTTCAATTGATGATTAGTAGGACTCTATTTACTTCATATATGAAATGTTACTAATAATAACAGCAATAACTTTTGAAAGATAGTGCTTACTGGGAGACAAGGTAAGTGATATATATAATCTTATTAATTAAAAATAGAAACAAGGAAGAGGATAATCTCCTGGGACAGCCAGAAAACTTTGTTGTTGTTTGTTTGTTTGTTTGTTTGTTCTGTTTTTGTGGAATTCTTCATTAATGAGAAAGAAGCAAATAGCAAATCCTCATCCCTTGAGGACAAATAAATTGAAAATTTATCTGCTGTTTAATGACTTGGCTGGTGTCATTTAATAATTTATAGAATATATTTAAAGTATTTTGTAAAACCAGAATATGGGGGAAAGGGAAGCTTTCTATTTGTAGCAAGGCTGATAAGCAGGTTAATGAAGGATCCTTAAATGTTAAAGGAAAGACTGAGTAAAGCTATTCATCCTTTCTTTATTGTCAGTGGAGAAAAAAAAAAAAAAAAAAAACAAACAAACATAGAAATAGGCAGGTCCATAAAGTAATTTACATCTCAGACAACTACTTTAGAATGAGATGAATGAGTATCCCTGCCCATAGCAGTAGGATTGAAACTAGATGATCTTTAAGGTTCATTCAAACTCAAACCATTATATGATTCTGATCCTATGAATAACCTATGGATTCTTCAATCACTTATTTCTTTGCATTATAAATGTTGCTGAGTAGCCATATTTGATAAACACCTCTGCATCTTTTACCACTGCAAATAAATGTATCTGCAGTGCTTAAAGTTTTCCCTCCTGTACTTGCTCATATTGTGGTTCATATCACATACTCAGATATAGCCTCTATGGAAAGGACTAGTACTTCCAAGTGGTATTCGAAGGTGGAAACCCCATGAAAATGAAAATGTTGACAGATAAGAGTGCAAAAGAAAGGAAGGCAAGTCTGATGCAATATTTTACAACTGTAAAGACTGACCTGTGAAGCAAACTTTTCCCAGAATGGTTCTCAGGGATTTTTCTAGAGAAAGGAGAATAAATTGGATTAAAAAAAAAAAAAAAAAAAAAAAAAAGTCACCTTAAGGTATTAATATTCATTGTCAAAATAAGAAGACTAAGAAATAAAGCAAATCAGGGAGATAAGTTTTCTAACATTATAATCCAGATCACAGAAGTTAGTTGATTTCTTCTGCTAGCTGCTTAGAAAAAATGTTAGGCAATGAAAATCTACTTCCACTTGGGAGCCAGACTGCCAGTTCTTATCCTGAGAATATAAGGGTATACAAAGGGAATCACCCTGTATGCATATGTGTATACTTATATGTATATATATGTGTTTGTGTACATATATTTTCTTTTTAATATAAATGAATATATAAAATTTTCATAGAAAGTAGAAAAACTGCAATTTTGGTTTGACATTTAGTGAATTTTACTTCATCTACAGAAAATATTAATGGTTTCACTGAAGCCAGAAATACACTGTATCTTAGGATAGATGCTTATCTCCACCGAGCATGTCTACATATTTTTAGAGCATTACTTTTTATATACTCAGGAAGCCTGTAAGCTTAAATTGAATTGCACAGGGATTTTAACATCTTCAGGACTAGGAAATGCCAGCCTAGTCCTCCATAATCAAAAACGTCTGAACAGTTGTTAGAGCAAACGCTAGAATGTAGGCAAATGAATTCCAGCTTAGGTGGAATTTCTTTGGACTAATAAAACGAGACACTTGAAAGACAGTAAGAGAAGCAAAATATCTGATAGAAAACTAATGAAGAGAAAGACATTTTTTCACATCTGTATCTGAACAAGTGAGAGTTGCTTTAACTTAAGAAGTGAAAAACAATATATCCTAATTGAATCACTTAAAAACACTTTCACCTCAGAAAGCTTCAGCATCAAATTTAGTAGAAACCTGTTAAGAAAGAGGGATATAAACAGAGTCATCTTCACTTCGTGTAGGGAAATGATTTTAGAAAAATAAAGCCTTAAGGATTAGTGCTGCTTAGGTTCTGCCTTTAATGTAGTGGACAACTAGTGCTGCTGAAATGCTTTTCTGGAGTGTATCTTTTGCTTCAGCATCTTACCAGAGGTATTCAGTTTGTGTGGTCTAACACTTAAATGCAAAAGTGTGGTAAGATTGATGATTAGGGAATTTGCCTGAAAAGCAACCCCTGATCAGACTGGACAATTGTCAATTCTATGAAGTTTAACTAGAGGAAGTGTTAGATTCTCCACTGGGGAAGGGGTAATCCTGGATATATGTACAGATTGGGGGATCATAGAATCATAGAAAGACTTGGGTTGGAAGGGACCTCAAGGACCATCTAGTTCCAACCCCCCTGCCATAGGCAGGGATGCCACCCACTAGTTGGGGATGAGAGGCCAGAGAGTAGCCCCACAGAATCTGGGAGTCCTGGTTGACAGCAAGTTGAGTATGAGTCAGCAGTCTGCCCTGGCAGTCAAAAGGGTTAAGTGTATCCTGGGGTGCATCAAATACAGCATTGCTAGCCAGTCAAGGAGAGTGACTGTCCCACTCTGCCCTGTGCTGCTGCAGCCTCACCTCAAGTTCTGTGTGCAGTTTTGGGTGCTACAGTATAAGAAAGACATAAAACTATTAGAAAGTGTCCAAAGTAGGGCTACAAAGATGGTGACAGGTCTAGAGGGCAAGATGTAGGACATAGAATCATAATCATAGAAAGGCTTGGGTTGGAAGGGACCTCAAGGACCATCCAGTTCCCACCCCCCTGCCATAGGCAGAGATGTCACCCACTAGATCAGGTTGCCCAGGGCCTCATCTAACCTGGTCTTGAACACCTCCAGGGATGGGGCACCCATAACCTCTCTGGGAAACCTGTTCCAGTGCCTCACCACCCTCTGAGTGAACAATTTCCTCCTAACCTCTAATCTAAATCTCCCTTCTTTTAGTTTAAAGCCATTCCCCTCATCCTGTCATTAACATCACATAGGGCAAGACGTAATTGAACTTGAGGGATGGCATGAAGCTGCTTCAGTGGAAATTAAAATTGGATATTAGGAAAAGACTCTTCACTGTGAAGGTGATCAGACACTGAACCAGGATACCCAGGGAAAGTGGTCATAATACCAAGCCTGCCTGAGTTCAAGAAGCATTTGGACAACGCTGTCAGAAATATGGCTTAATTTTTGTGTGGTCCTGTGTGGAGCCTGAAGTTGAATTCAATTGTCCTTGTGAGTCCCTTCCAATCTGGGATATTCTGTATTTCTATGATTCTATGAACTATTATAAAACTAGTGTAGACAAATCCTTAGGATTGTTTTTCAGTTCCAGCAAATTATCATAGAAGCTGTCTGGATATAAGTCTGCTGATAACACAGTACTGAATAATTTTGAAGCCAAGCAGAAGTAAGATATAGATGTAAAGGTGCATAATTATTTCATTAATACCTCCTTCCAAATATAAAAGCTAATTTTTTGAAATTCACATTTCAGTAAAACAAATTAATTTTTACTTTTGTATGATAAGTTTTCTATTAATAAGAGTGATTTCAGATGGCTGACATGCATTCCCTAGGGAAATTCCTTTTATTGCAGTATATTGACTTTCAGTCTTAAAGAATTTGATACAATGTGAGGTGCCCAGTGTAATAATAAGGTAGATTTGGAAATGAGAACATCCTAGAAAGGAAGCAAACATTCACTATAAACAATGTTCTAAGACTCCATGCCACCAAAAGGATAGCCTGAGACTTCATCATCTCTTCATATCTATGATAACAGAAAATGTGAAATTGTGCTAATGGATGAATAACCATTTTCTGCTCTTGTAAAATTCAACAAAAATTTAGCCAAGATTTCAGCCTACAAAAATTTCAAATGATTCATGTTGAGATTTGGAGATTGGAACATAAATTATTCAGAATCCATCTGTACTTGAGATGCTTCAGACCTAAACAGCTTTGTTATAGCCAGTGTGTATGCATGTTCCTCACAGAAATGAGCTGAGCATACATGGAGTGTTAACCTTCAGAAACTGGACTGCACTGTCTTTAAAATTCTTTGTTACAACAGGTAGGGTAGCCTAAAGGTCAGCAATAAGGATGGAGAATAGGAAGAATGTCTCTTCTAGATTGATGACTGACACAGGATGGTGAGAAGAACAAGAAAAAAGGGAGAAGCAGTGAACAGTGAGAGGAGCCGAGGCGTGGCACTTAATGTGATTTATGGAAGAGCTTACATAGAAGCTTTTCCTTTCACAGCATTTCTCTTCCTCATGCTCTGTATACAATTTACATGCAAATATTCAACTCTTAAATCCCCTCCTCCCTCCCCCCAATAGAGTGCTGTGAGAAGGAAAGGAAAAGCAAAAATTAAAACATGCAAGCAAAAATTGTATTTAAAAATTAAGACATGAACTCATGCATTGTGTTTGTACTCATGGAACCAGTTCAGATTATGTGGGCAATCTCAAAGTTTGCATCATCCTCCTGGGGTTTAACCTTATAATTTTTTATATCTAACAAAGAGCTCCATAATTATTTCTATTATCTATCTATCTATCTATCTATCTACCTACCTACCTACCTATCTATCTAACTTCATGCTCCACAATCCATGTGTATCAACTCCTTTTCTTGAAATTTCTCTCTGTTGTCCCAATGTATTGTGCGTATTTATTTTTATTTTTATTTTTACTTTTTAAACCCTAAAACTGGTTTTCTTTTCTGTACTGCAATCCTTTTCTTTTGGGGTGTTGATCCTTATAATTCTCTCCCCTCTTCTTCCCTGCCTGTGGGGCGTTTCCTTCCTAGCCGTGCACTCAGTGCTTCCTGGACTGCTCAGTCCAGGAGGAGATGATATAGATAAGAGGAAAGGACCCATTCAGCTTGGCCAAAAATCCAGACAGCAATGGGTGGGATCAGCTGCTGCTTCACAGTTCAAGGGGTTTCATGTTAATGCTTTTAAGTCTGCATACTGCCCTGCACAACTTTCAGCATTCACTGCCACATCTTTATCCTTTTCTTTCTGCCACATTCACCATGTGCACCATTTCAAAAGGATTACTCTTTAAAATTTCAAGATTACAGAATGATTTCGACACCAGTTGCTGCCACAGTTTTCCTATCACTTTTTCAAGTGGAAGGACATCCAAATTCCACCTTTGACTCTGAAATAATTTCTTTTTTTTTCTGAGTAGAAATTATTCCTGATGGTTTGTTTCATTCAGGGGCCTTTCATGGACAAAAGAAGATGTCAGTTGTCCAAAAGGTAAGCCGTACTAGGAATTGCAACCCACTGCATGTTAGAGTCCTTATCCCACTATTTTGCAGTTCATTTCCAGGTACCAAACTCATTCTCTTTGGTTAGGTCTTGCTATATGTTTGACATATAAAACTGCATGAGATGATTTGTGCCATACTGTAGCAAGTTTGGATCCTGAATAGGCTATTTAATATTTGATGAAAAACAAACTGCAGTTGTCAAGTACCTCTCTATAGTGAACTTTCATTTCATGCTGCAATGAAGTATCCATCAATGTGGTCAAAAAGTTGACCTTATTTTCTCTATCACCTTTCTTTGTCCATTAGTCACAAAGGAGAAGCAGTATTATTTGGTAGTTTGGAGCAGCAGAAAACAATCAAGTAAAAATGATTAAAGCAAATTCATTGACTCATTAAGGACCAAAATTTACAGTGACCTTTGAAATTTAATTAATTTAGTACTTTTTACATTCCCATCAAATTCATATGTGCTGTTCACCCTGAAAATTAAGCCCCTGAGTCTGCTCAAGGAAAAGCAATGGTAGAACAAGTCTGAAAAAAATTGAACATGGCACATTGAACTACTGCAGAGGTGACAGTTCCTCATGGATTTGTATGCAGTATACACTCCTGAAACAAAGAACCCATATAGATATAGAAATTACCTTGGGGCTTCAAATCCCTGGGAAACGGGGTCACTGAGTATAAGAGATACAGCTAAAGGTTGATGATATGTATTTTTCCTTGGGGAAAATACTGTTTCCCCAAAAGATTTCGCACAGTTGCTTGCTGGATAAAGCACTGGAAACAGCCAAGATGATCAAATCCTGAAATGAAAGAAGTAGCTTCAGAACAGATGTGAAATCATGAAGTGTTCTGGAGTTTCAGCAAAACTCTGAGTTCTGGATATGTTCTAGAAAAATCCACAGATGTTTGAAGAGAGGTCCAATCTCTCTAACACTAAAAACAGAATTTCTCAGCAATGTATTTCTTTACTGACATTGTATAATTAATCTCTTGCTAAAACACACTTTTAGTAACCAAAGGCAGAACTATGTGACGTATTTATACATGTTACTCAGTCTGTCAGGTAGGATTCCATAAGTTTCCTTGCATTTTGACACTGAGAGCTGTTTTCAGAGAACTATCTATAGTGAGTTCAACATCTCTTTTTGTCATCTTTGGCCAGTCTGGGTCAGCTGTCCTGGCTGAGTCCTCTCCCAGCTCCTTGTGCACCCCCAGCCTCCTCATTGGCAGGGCAGCATGAGAAGCTGAAAAGTCCTTGGTTCTGTGTAAGCACTGCACTGCAACAACTAAAACATCAGCAGTGTTATCAGCATTATTCTCAATTTAAATCCAAAATGTAGCACCACATCAGCTGCTATGTAGAAAGTTAACTCTGTCCCAGCCAAAACTAGGACAGGCATAAATAAAATTTTTTACACCACCTTTTAATATCCTTTTCAGATTATTTGTAAGTTAAAGGTTTTTCACCTGGACTATTGCACAGAGACCTCTGGATCATCTGTTCCAACTGTCCCCCTACCACCAATATCATCCACTAAACCATGTCCCTAAACACCACGTCCAACCTTTCCTTAAACACCCCCACGGACAGTGACTCCACCACGTCCCTGGGCAACCCGTTCCAATGTCTGACTGCTCTTTGTGAGAAGAAATTTCTCCTAATTTCCAACCTAAACCTCCCCCGGCACAACTTGAGGCCATTTCCTCTAGTCTTATCACTAGTTATCTGAGAGAAAAAGTCGACCCCCAGCTCCCCACAACTTCCTTTCAGGTAGTTGGAGAGAGCAATAAGGTCTCCCCTGAGCCTCCCCTTCTCCAGACTAAACAACCCCAGTTCCCTCAGCCGCTCCTCCTAGGACTTGTGTTCCAGGCCCTTCACCAGCTTCAGAGCCCCTCTCTGGACATGCTCCAGGGCATCAATGTCTTTCTTGCAGTGAGGGACCCAAGACTGAACACAGTACTAGAGGCAGAGCTTCACCAGGGCAGAGTACAGGGGGACAACCACCTCCCTGGTCTTGCTGGTTACACTATGCCTGATACACGCCAGGATGCTGTTGACCTTCTTGGCCACCTGAGCACATTGATGGCTGTAGAATACGTCAACAGCCTTTCCCTCATCTACCAGGAGGGTTACCTGGTCATAGAAGGAGATGAGGTTGGTCAGGTAGGACTTGCATTTCATGAACCCATGCTGACTAGGCCTGATTCCCAGGTTGTCCCGCATATGCTGAGTGATTGCATTCAAGATGACTGGTTCCATCACCTTTCCTGGCACTGAGGTCAGGCTGACAGGCCTGTAGTTCCCCGGGTCCTCCTTACGACCCTTCTTTTAGTTGGGCATCACATTAGCAAGTCTCCAGTCATCTGGGACTTCTCCGGATGACCATGACCACTGTCATGTTGTAAAATGGCTTGGCAATCACATCCAACAGCACCCTCAGCACCCTCAGGTGGATCCCATCCGGCCCCATGGACTTGTGACAGTCGAGGTGGAGCAGCGGGACTCTGTTTCCACCTGAACTGAGGGGGTGAGGGGGGGATGATAATTCTGCTCCCTGTCCCAGATTTCCAGGTCAGGAGGATACCCTTAGGATAAGTGGTCTGACTTGTAAAGACATATGTAAAGAAGGCATTAAGAACCTCTGCCTCTTTGTTATCCTGAGTAGTCATGTTCCCCCATGTCCAGTAAAGGATGGAGATTCTCCATGGCCCTCCTCCATATAATCTCCTTCCATCAGTTTTTAATTTTCTACTTTTTTTAATTTTATGGAAAGTTCCTTTGTTCTCTCATAATCATAAGATCATAAGATAATTCAGGTCCTCAAGTGGTCTCTAGTCCAATTTCCTTGTCAAAGCAGGATCAGACCAGGTGGCTCAGGGCTTTATCCAGTTTGGTCCTGAAAACCTTTAAAGATGAAGAGAGACTGCACAACCTCTCTGGGCAGCCTGTTCCTCATTGTCCTCATGGTGAAGAAATTTGATGGCAACTTCCTGATACAGGGGATGAAGGAGGCAGTAAGGGGACTTGAACTGCTGGATCTGACAGTTGTAAGCAAGTCAGGACTGTGCAAATCAGGGTCCAGTTTGGCTGTAATAATCATGAGATAAGTTCTGGATTCCAAGGCCGTATGTGAAAGAAACAAGAAACACAAAAGTCCTGGACTTGGAGAGAGTAGAACCTGGCTTGTTTAGGAGTCTGTTTGCAGGAGACAATCCAGGATAGAACAGGGAACCTGGAAAGCTGGTTGATTTTCAAAGACCACCTCCTCCAAGCTCAAAAATGGTCCACCCCAATGATCAGGAAATCAAGCAGAGCTGGCAGGAGGCGAGCATAGATAAATTAAAACCAAAAAAAAAAAACAAACTTGCCATGGACAGGGATGCCACCCACCAGATAAAGTTGCCCAGGGTTTCGTCCAACCTGGTCTTGAACACGTCCAGGCCTGAGACATCCACAACTTCTCTGGGCATCTTTTTCCAGTGCCTCACCACCCTCTGAGTGAAGAATTTCCTTCTAACATCTCATCAAAATATCCCCTCTTGTAGTTCAAAACCATTCACTCTTGTCCTGTCATCGTCTGCCTGAGCAAGAAGTTTCTCTTCACCTTTTTTTATAAGCCCCTTTTAAGTACTGAAAAGCTCTAGTGAGGTCACCCTGGAGCTTTCTCTTCTTCAGTCTGAACAGCCCCAGATCTCTCAGCCTTTCTTCATAGAAGAGGTGTTCCAGCTCTCTGATCATCGTGGCCCTCCTCTGGACCCACTCTAACAGGTCCACATCCTTCTTGTGCTGGTGTCCCCAGACCTGGATGCAGTACCCCAAGTGGGGTCTCACAGGTACAGAGTAGAGGGGGACAATCACCTCCCTTGACCTGCTGGACATGCCTGTGTTGATGCAGCCCAGAATGCAGATGGTCTTCTGGGCTGCGAGCACACACTGCTGGCTCATGTATATAGAAGAGGAGGAAGCAGGGACAGGTGGACCAGCAAGATTTTAAAGAAATTGTGCTAGTGTTCAAGAAGGGGTTAGGAAACCCAAAGCCCACTTGGTGATGAATCTGGTGAGGACTGTGAAGGACAACAAGAAGGCCTTCTATAACAATATAGGTTGCAAAAATAAAACTAGGGAAAATGAAGACCCATTGTTGAATGAGGCTGGAGAGTTGACGAAAATGGACGTGGAAAAAGCCAAGGTTCTTGATAGCTTCTTCATCTCTGTATTTAGGCCAGAATTTGTCTTCAGGAATACCAGGACCCTGAGACCTGTGGAAAAGTCTGGAGCAAGGAAGAAATACTGTAAGTAGAAGGAATATTTAAATTAATTTGACATACACAAGACCATAGCACGTGATGAATTGTACACAGTGAGTGCTGAGAGAGCTGGCCAATATTGTAGTAAGGCCACTCTCAATTATCTTTAAAAGGTCATGGTCACAGTGGAGGTTTGTGGAGACTGGAAGAAAGCGAATGCCACTGATATCCTCAATACCGACAAGAAGGTGAATCAGAGAACTACAGACTGGTCAGCATTACCACAAGCCCTGGAAAGGGGACATACCAGATCTGAGCTCCCGGCAAGCAGCAAACCAGCGAGGATAACAAGTCAGGTTGGCAGATGGGTTCCCTTAGTCCCCACAGGAGAATCTCCTACTACTAACACTCACAACTTCCTCTTGGTGCAGATCTGTGCTTCAGATTCTGCTGGCTCTAAGGATTTCTCATACATGGCTTTCTTTTCAGCTGCTACCATGGCAAAAAGAAGACAAGAAAATACTTGCCTCCAACCTCCTCAAGGTCACTTAATAAGCTATTACACACAGCCATGAATATTTCTACTTACTACAATAATATTTGTCTAAACAATATTAACTTTTGAAATTTGATTCATACAATATTTCTTTTTCTGGTATGTTGATTAATATTTTCAATTCTTTCTAGCTCCTCTGAAGTTTTGACATAAGTTATTCAGTACTCTCACAGGATTCCAACTAAACCATTGTGAATGATTTGTATTAAAAAAAAAAAAAAGGAATATTTTATCTCCTGCTATTTGTGTTTAGTAATATTTTGTTTATATTTTAGATATCTTCATTAAAGAAAAGCTTTTCTGGTGAACAGATTCCTAAGGAAGGCTGGAATCATGGTATAGCACGATAAATGCATAAAACTTCCATAGAGTCTGAGACACCCTCTTGCATTAACTTCTGTTATTTTCTGTCTATGTTTGTCTGCAATGTTTAGCTGTTTATTTGTTTATATAGAGGGAAGAGTTTTTAATTTGCAATTTGAAAGTCTTCCCTATCACCTGAACCTGGCATTATCATTCTCTTGGTTCTTTCTCTCAGAATGAAGAGGTTCATTTGATACATCACATGGTAAATCATTACCATTTCAGACAGTGTTTTCAGTTTACGGGGGAAAAAACAAACTATGAGTAGCCTAGTGTGTCATATGTCAAATCTATTGCAGGATCGCTATTACCATTAGCAGTTGGATGCACAAGGTAATGGATGACTTTGAGTTGTTTTTTGATTGCTTTTTCCTAGTGTTGAAAAACAGCATGTGTAGGTGAAAATAGCTTGTTGTTGTTGTTGTTTCCCCTCAATACAACAAACAAACAAACAAACTCTGTACTTCAATAAAGACAAACAAAAACAAAAGCACAAAATTCAGGGTCAAGAACAGAGGAAATAGATTAAAAACTCAAAATATCCAGTAGCCCTTTTGCTCTGTCAAGTGGTATTCTGCTTCCCCAAGATTTTAAGTGATTGTTTTATTCACTCTGTCATGATCGAGAGGGTTCCTGGCTATCTCCATTGGCTTTTATCCACTTGAATCCATTTCTCTTTACAAGTACCCTGCTGGTCCCATAGACATGTCTCCGCATCTTTGGAACATCTCCATTATTAAATTATCTATAATCCATGATCTCTCATAAGAGCTGTTTTACTGAAGCCAGAGCAGCCCCATAGGCATAGAAACTTATTAGTATAGCAGTATGCTTGTAAAAGTTGACAGATGGGAAAGATGGCTAGAAGGACAGTGCCGGACCCCAGTAACCCACCAGAGATTGAAACCATCAATCAGAAAAGACGTAAGAAGAGTGCAATGAGAGGAGAAGAGAATAGATCTCTCCCAGCATTTATAAGGACTATTTCCTGTGTTCCCTCATGATTTTACTTTCATGTAAAGGGATGTTTTTCCTGTGCTTCTCATGGTAACATCATGTTTGTGATTCAAACTGCTTCAGAATTGTTTGGTTATTATAACAGGAAAAATTTATTTATTTATTTATTTATTTATTTATTTTTCCTCAGCAATTTAACTCTGATAATTTATAATTTTCCAATCCTAATCACTCAATGAATCTGTGCAGGTAGCCCCTACACATAGGGAGAATCTTTTGGTTTTCAGCATGATTTGGCAGCCCTGATAGCACTATTGCAGGTTTGAAACCTTGGAGCAAGATTTTATTACATCTAATCAATTAAAGCAGGAGCCCAGAAGTAATAAATGAAATAAACATTAAGGACATCTAAATTACATAAACATTCATCAGAAACTATAATTAATAGCACAAAGATATTACAAGTAATTATTATTCATTCCCCTTCTTTCTCTTGCTTTCTCTGACCAGGTACACTGGAAAAAATGCAGAAGTCATTTTGCGTAAGGATGACAATCATTAAGCATTTAATATTCAACTGGAATGAATTTTTATTTTTCCTTCAGGAATGGAGAGAAAAATTACAATTATTAGTTTCACAAATGAGCATAAACAAAACAACTTTTTCCCAAGAAGTAAAGAACATCCTCAATTTCAGTTACTTTTGATAAAATTTGAAATTCTTAAAGGAAAGTTTAATGTCCAAAGAATGTCAGCACTTGAACAGAAAAATATCAAGCTAAGTTGTTACCATAATTTTCCCCTTCAATGTCTTTGAATTTATCTTTTCATAAGTGATACAAATATATACTTTCTACACATGTGATTTACATGAAATCCATCACATTGCATTATTTTGCCACCATTTTTAAAATGATTTACACTATTCTGAAATTATACTTCTCCATAATTAAGCAAAGATCTTAGCCTTCCTTTGGGGGTTAAAAATAATATATGGGATTAAGGAATCAATTGAAGATTCCAATCTTATTTTCTGTAATGAAGGATAACATAAAGGAGATTTATAGACAATACTAGGAAATGGAAGAAAAAATATTATGTCATCTTATTCCTGCATTTCCCCATATTTCTATCCCCGTATTTCTTTCCCCATATGTCTATCATTCAAAAGTTGTTGGATAATTCTAAATCATCCGGTACTCTTGCTTTCACCCATAAATGATACTATACTCAACCGAGTTTTTATTTCTAAGTTGTAGTCTCTGACAGCATCCAATAGTCTTTAGGTCTGTTTAGGTCATATGAATATGTGGAGAAATGAATATTTAAACAAGTCGGCTGTACTGGAGTTTAAAATATACAAGAGAGAGCTGATCGAGTGATCAGCAAAGATGAAAATGCGTCAAGAGAAAGTCAAAGCACTTGGAGTCAGGAATTAGAAGACTGGCTCTTCTTCATTAACCTTACTGCATTAAGATTCCTTGGAAGATGTGCAATCTGTTGACCAGACTTTGAAAATGTGTATTTTCTCAAATCAGTTTTATCTTATATCCTAATTTCTAGAAATACTTCTCTGAGTACAGTTAATATGATTAGTTAGAGGCTCTTATATTCAGAAGTGCTTTAATATAATAAAAAAATAACATTTACTCAGATCCGGATTAAAATCTTCAGATGATTACAACAGCTATTTTCAGCAGATAAAAGGACCTATACCAATGTTCTATGAAGACTGCATTTATTAAACGTTGTAGAATTGAGATGCCTAGAGAGTTACAGGTATCCTAACTCTGTTCTTGCACACATGGGTTGTCCTAACCTGCATGGTTTCCTGGAGCCTTCAATATTCTCCCCAATTCTAATGACAGCAAAAGAAGCATTATTCTCTTCATCCACTTTTAGATTACTTCATATGGAACTGTAGTTTATGCAGAAATTTCTATCAGTCTTGTCCCTAATAACATTTTATCTTCCCAACAATTTTAAACTAAATTTGAATGTAGGAAATATAATATTACGTTTTTACAGGTTTGGTGAACGTAGATAATGTGCTTAGGAAGGACCTCCTACTGGTATTCCTCTTGAGAGAAAATCAAATAACTCAGTTTTTGTTTTCTTCAATTTGTGTCAACCAAGCATCACAAGTAAATCCAGACCAGCATCAGCAGGAATGGCAAAAGGTCAGCCCAAGCCTTGTGTGTGAACAAGGAAGAGCAACTAGAAACACAATATGAGAATGGACAGAAGCAGTTGGGATCCAAGGAGAGGGAACAAAACACCTGTTAGAGCAAAGGAGTTGCTGAGGAAATGGAAATGACATGGAGAACTGTGAGGGGCATAAGACAAAAGGAGTCTGAGAGGAGTCTATCTATATATAGGAGATATATACCATGACCCCTAAGTATCTGTAGGAATAGTCACAGAAGCTGTGGGAGACATAGAACACAATTCTGTACAGGCTAGACACAGCTTCATTAATGTGACTTCTGACAGTACAATTGATTTTATTTCTATTAAAAAAAAAAGGGAGTCATATGGTCATATGGCTTTTTTCTGGAAGGGGAACATTATTTTCTCAATTCATTTTCAGGATGCTCAAACCATATCAAGGTGTTTTCCTTACTCACTGTTAATCACTTTTTTTTTTTTTTTTTTCAGTTTCTTAATGGATAAAGAAATAAAATTACCTCTTGTAGTGGTTTAACCCAGCGAGTAGCTAAGCACCACACAGCCGTTCATTCACTCCCCTCAGTGGGATGGTGGAGGGCATTGGAAAAAAGGTAAAACTCGTGGGTTGAGATAAAGACAGTTTAATAGGACAGAAAATTAAGACATAATAATAATCATAATCATAATAATCATGATAATATACAAATAAAGTGGTGCACAATGGAATTGCTCACTACATGCTGAAAAATGCCCAGCCAGTCCCTGTGCAGCAGTCCCCACCCCAGCTAATCCTCCTAGTTTTTGTCTTTCTACATGATGTTATATCTTATGGAATATCCCTTTGGCCAGTTTTGGTTAGCTGTCCTGGTTTTGTCCCTTCTCAGATTCTTCTGTGCCCCCAGCCTCCTCGCTTGCAGGGCAGTTTAAGAAGCTGAAAATCCTTGACTATGTGTAAGCAGTGCTCTGCAACAACTAAAACATCAATGTGTTATCAGCAATATTTTTCTAAATCCAAAACACAGTACATACATAGTGGATGTAATATAAAGAAAATTAACTCTATTCCAGCACTATGCAGAAAATTAACTCTATGCGGGCTGAAACCAGGACACCTTCAGAGAAATCTATTTATATTTCATATAGAGTAGGGGTTTTTTGTTATTTCCAGCTATTATATACACTTCTTTTTTAACTTATTTATTTATTTATTTATTTATTTATTTATTATGAACATAAAACTGTAATTCATGATCTTGGGGGCCTTAGGTTTCTTACTCTCTATTCAAATTAATGTACTGGGTCTGACTGGGATGGAGTTAACTTTCCACACAGCATCCCTTACAGCATTGTGCTCTGCATTTGTACCTAGAACAGCACTGATATCACACCTATGCTTTGTCCAACTCCCCCCAAAAGCCAGGAGGCTGGGGGTGGGCAAGAGGTCAGACGGGAACATCACCAAGGAATCTGACCTAAACTGGCCAAAGGGATATCCCATACCACTTAACATCACACTCAGCAAGAAAAGGTGGGGAAAGGGACTCTCGTTATGAAAATGTCTGTCTTCTTGAACAACTGCTGTACGTATTCAGGCCCTGCTTCCCAGGATGTGACCAAATATTGCTTGCTGATGAGGCATAGAGAATAATTGTTTGTTTGTTTGTTTGTTTTTCTTCTCCCTTTTCTTCCACCTAGACGTTGTGTGATTGTTTGTTTCCTCTTTCATTTCCCTTTTTCACAGTTTTGGCTGGGACTGAGTTAAATTTCTTTGTAGAGGCTCACACAAATTGTTTTGGATTTTTGGTGAAAATAGAACCACCAATGGGTTTGCTTGTTGCAGAGCAGCACCGTGTACTGTAGCAAGGACTTTTTTTGCTTCTTATGCTGCCCTGCCAGCAAGGAGGCTGGGTATGCACAAGAAGTTGGGAGGGGACAGTCAGGACAGCTGACACTGTCCTGGGAGATATTCCATACCATCGGATCTCATACTCAACAATAAACCTGGCGTGAAGAAGGAGGAATGGAAGGAAGATTCAGAATTATGTCGTTTGTCTTCCCAAGAAACCATTCTTCATGATGAGCCCTGCTTTACTGGAAATGGCTGAACACCTGCCTGCTGATGGGAAGTAGAAAACTAATTCATAGAAAACTTGTGTGCGCAGCTTTTGCTTTACCCAGTAAACTGTCCTTATCTCAATCCATGATTTCTCACACTTTTACCTCTCTGATTCTCTCCACCATCCCACCTGAGGAAAGTGAGTGAGTGGCTGTGTGGTACTTAGCTGTCTGCCAAGGCTAGACCACAACATCCTTTAATTAAATTAAACTTAATTAAATTTCTCCACGTGCTCTCCCTTTGAAGAGGGGGAGTGGGACAGTGGTTTTGGTGGAGTTTAGCTGTCCATCAGGGTGAAACCACCACCAGTAAAAAATCCCTGATTCCCCCCAAAACCCATATATATTTCATATCTTTGGCGCTAGACCGGTAGGCAGGAACCTGCAATTAATGTTTTGTACTTTAATCAATGTTATGCCATTACGTAATTAGACTGAAATGAAAAGAAATACTCAGGTTTATGTGAAGTTTTACTTCGCAGTTTTACTTCATGTAAGTAGAGTGTTTTATGGCTACGAGTTAGTTTCACAACAGTTGTGGACATATCTATCTGTAATCTCTTGAGCAGTGTGAAGTGTTTATTCCACGGATTAAATTGAAATGTTTAGTGGATCAACGAGTAATTTTCATTTGCTATTTTATCCCTTGCCCAACAAGCAAGCTGCAGAAAGTTTATAAGTTGGAAGTTGGTATGTTTATAGGAGCCTGAGTCTCTGGGAAACAGCTCACTGCAGCTCTAGTTTAATCAGCTCATTCTCTGGCATTTACTTGCTGCTTTCTTGCCTGAAGGGCAAACGCTGTCCTAATGAAGCACACAAGGACAAATGACTTTTCCAGGCTGTGATTAATTTTCACAAGCTGACTTAAATCACTGGTTAATTAATAGAAGATTTGTTGATCTACAAAAAAAGCACAGTCATTATAAGCAGTATTATATCGATTTGTTTTTCATGAATTTAGTAGAGTAACAAGCTTTTATTTAGAAACTGACTTGATGTGTTGAGATTCCATTGTAGAAAGAGCAATGGTGTACGAAAAAAAAAAAAAAAAAGAGTACAGACACTGAAGTATGTAGTGTTTACCTGTTTGTTTGGGTCTATTTAAAAGCAGAAATAGATATCAGTATAAACTCTAACTCTAAACTAACCATCAGCCCCCAAACAACCAGAATTAAGACTTTTTGCAGTATTTTTATCAATATTTTTGTCTTTACATATAAATGGTTAATAACAATGTATGACAGCATAGACGCACCAAAAATAACACATACTTCAACGAATGAATCAAGCATTTCTCTCTACCATGGTGTATTTTCTAATAATGCTTTTATGGTTAACAACTGGAAATGGCTTAACAGCAAATTTCAAAGAAAGCATATAACAACCTAGGTTAAAATATTTGTTTCTGTATGATATTCTGACACACACACACACACACACACACACACACACAAAATCATAATGTGTCTTCTATAAAATACATGCAAAAATGCTTAGGAACCACCTAACTGATAACAATAAGGAATTGTAAACTAAGTATATATTTGTATGTAGGCACTTCGTAGCCACTTTGCAGGGCTTTATTCTGAGCCTCCAATGGACAAACAGAGCTGACAGAATACATATATTTAATTTCTGGTGACACTTGCCAATGACCCAGAGATTAGTTTTACTGATACATGATGACGAGAAGGCAGCCACACAGAGGAACTAATTAGTGATACAGGCCAATTAACACAGAAGGTGTTGATTCAATAGAATGTTGATTGATCCAATTAACACAGAAGGTGTTGATCGAAAAGATCTGCTTTATGGGGCACCCATTGTGATGTAGCAGGAGAAGTAGTAAGAATCTCATTAGAATTTCAAGCCAAGCAAATTTAGATTAAAAGCAAAATACAAACTTTTAAGAGCTATGGGACAATCAGTCTAGGAGATTGGATGATCTGTCATTCCGTTTCTTTAACAGGAAAATAGACGCCTGTCTGGAAGATTTACTTTAATCAAACAGACTTGGGAATTCAGTAAGAGAACTATGTAGTGGCAATGTAGTATACAACAGATCAGAACCAAGGAATTTGTGGTCTCTTTAGACTTGAAATCTATGAATCTTGAAGCCCATTAATGTTGCCTGAGAGGTGACACCAGACTTTTTGGCAGACTCCAGTCTTACTTGAATCAAATGAACATTGTTTATGATACAGATATGTTTTATGATAGCTTAGAATGCATTAGACTAATAGACTTGTCTATTCATTCATCTTTTCTGCATAATAATAATAAAAAAAAAAAAGTCCAGCTGGTGTCAATAGAAGTTTTATAGTATGTATGGCACTTTAAGTGGGATTTTTATTTTGCCTCTTACAAATGCATATTCCCCTTCTGCTCATACAGAGTTGGGGAATTATACAAGATTTTTACCTACACAGCTGCTTAAGTTCTTTTCTTTCTGTATTTATTTATTGCAGATAAACATATATAATTCACTAATATTTGGTGTACACAAAGACCTATTCATTTTATGCCACCCTTAAAAATGATGTACATATAAATCGATTACCAGGTATTCATGAAAAACAATTATTTAGATTCAGTGTTTGCACACAGAAGTCTGGGATTGTCTGTAACAAATCTGACTTTAGTTTTTGACTCTTTAGTCAAAGAAGATAATGATCACTTAGTGCCTTTATACCTGTGATTCTTCTCCACAACGCTTTCCTACCAATGTCATCAGCAGGAGGCTAAAAATGCAGTTTAACACACACTCTGTGATAGCACATTTGAATAGCCTTTGTTGAGAGGGACTATTACACTTCCACTGGGCACTATGTACATCTCCATTACATAATTAAGCATCAATTAAAATGCTATTAAAATAAAATGTTATCCTGTTGTCTTTTCAATGATGTTAACTTGGCACTTCATCTGCCTAATGTCATCAGTTAGCATACTAAACCCAGTGCCATTAAAGTTAATGTGCAACACGTTTTTACCATTTACACTGTACATTAGCATGTCATAACATACATGAAACATGAAACCTGGTCATAATGATGATGACAAACTCACAAAGGAATATGCAAAGAATAAAGAAAATATGTGAACTAACTCCTATCTGAAGATTGTGTTGGCTTTCAGTTATATGCATGATGATTTCAAACATCCTCAAAGAACAAGATAAACAATACTGAATGTGGAATGAAGTTTTTAAAGTTCTTAGAAGTCTGTGCAGAGATAAGACAACAGATAAACATATTTGCTGCCTAACTTTGTCCTAGAGTCCTCAAGTACACCTCTAAAACACAATGTCCAACATTTTGTGACAGTACTTCATGATAATTCACCAGAAAGACTTTTTCGTCACAATAGATAGCAAAAGCTACAAGTGGCTTCCATGTGTATTTCAGAATGTGCAATACACATTCTAATGGTAAATGTCAGGACAGCCTACATGCTTTCACAGAATCACAGAATCATTTAGGTTGGAAGAGACCTACAAGATCACCTAGTCCAACCTATGACCTAACACTAATAAGTCCTCCACTAAACCATATCACTAAGCTCTACATCTTTTAAATACCTCCAGGAATGGTGACTCAACCACTTCCCTGGGCAGCCCATTCCAATGCCTAACAAACCTTTCCGTAAAGAAGTTCTTCCTAACATCCAACCTAAACCTCCCCTGGTGCAACTTTAGCCCATTCCCCCTCATCCTGTCACCAGGCACGTGGGAGAATAGACCAACAACCACCTCGCTACAGCCTCCTTTAAGGTACCTGTAGAGTGTGATAAGGTCACCCCTGAGCCTCCTCTTCCCCAGGCTAAACAACCCCAGCTCCCTCAGTCGCTTCTCATAAGACTTGTTCTCCAGACCCCTCACCAGCTTCGTTGACCTTCTCTAGACACACTCCAGCACCTTGATGTCCTTTGCATAATCTCAAAGTATTCTCTTAGTGAGTTTATAGCTTGATTCAAATATTGTTGAAATAATCATTTAAGAAAAACAAATACATATATATATTTCATGATCAGTCACAACTAAGATACAGAACTGTACTTACAAGTATGGTGGTTTTACCCTGCTGTTCATTTAAACTCAACCACTCTCACTCTCCCTTCAGAGGAAGGGGAGGAGAAAGTATGATGGAAAGAAAAAGGCTCACGGGTTGAATAAGGATAATTTAAGGGAAATGAAAGAGGAAAGAAAAGCAAACAAACAAACAAAGCAAAGGCTATACGGAAGCAAAGAGAGAGAAAATCACAATTATACTCTAATTCCCTAATCAACAAGAAATGTTTGGACATGTCCTGGGAAGCAGAGCCTCAAAACACACAGTGGTTCTTTAGGAGGACAGATATTTTCATAACAAGTGTCCCCCTTCCCACCTTTTCTTGCTGAGTTTGACGTCATATGGAATGGAATATCCCTTTGGCAGTTTAGGTCAGCTGCCCTGATGATGTCCCCTCCCCACCTCTTGCCCACCCCCAGCCTCCTGACTTTGGGGGGGTTTGGAGAGAGACTTGATGAGTTGATTTTAGAATAATAGAATCATAGAATCATTAGGGTTGGAAAAGACCTTCAAGATCATCTGGTCCAGCCATCACCCTACTACCAATGTCACTGAATAAACCATGTCCCTAAACACCACGTCCAACCTTTCCTTAAACACCCCCACAGCCAGTGACGCCACCACCTCACCGGGCAATCCGTTCCAATGCCTGACTACTCTTTCTGAGAAGAAATGTCTCCTAATATCCAACCTAAACCTCCCTTGGTGCAATTTCAGGCCATTCCCTCTAGTCCTATCACTAGTTATCTGTGAGAAGAGGCTAACCCCCAGCACCCCATCACTTCCTTTCAGGTAGTTGGAGAGAGCAATAAGGTCTCCCCTGAGCCTCCCCTTCTCCAGGCTAAACAACCTTAGTTCCCTCAGCCACTCCTCATAGGACTTGTGTTCCAGGTCCATCACCAACTTCATAGCCCTTCTCTGGACACGTTCCAGGGCCTCGATGTCCTTCTTGTACTGAGGGACCGAAAGCTGAACACAATGCTCAAGGAGTGGCCTCACCAGGGCAGAGTACAGGGGGACAACCACCTCCCTGGTCTTGCTGGTTACACTATGCCTGATACAAGCCAGGATGCTGTTGGCCTTCTTGTCCACCTGGGCACACTGCCAGCTCAAGTTCAGGTAAGCAACAACCAACACCCCCAGATCCTTTTCCTCTACACAGCATTCCAGACACTCTGCCCCAAGCCTGTAGCATTGCATGGGGTTATTATGACTAACCTGCAGGACCCAGCACTTAGCCATGTTGAACCTCATCCCATTGGCCTCTGCCCATCGACCCATCCTGTCCAGGTTCCTCTACATGATCTTCCTGCCCTCTGGCAGACTAACACGTCCGCCCAACTTGGTGTCATCTGCAAACTTACTGAGAGTGCACTCAATTCCCTCATCCAAATCATCAATAAAGATATTAAAGAGGATGGGCTCCGACCCCGACCCCTGGAGAACACCATTGGTGAGTGGTCGCCAGATGGATTTCAATCCGTTCACCACCACTCTCTGGGTCCAGGCATCCAGCCAGTTTTTAACTCAGCAAAGAGTGTACCTGTCCAAGCCATGGGCTGCCAGCTTCTCCAGGAGAACTCTGTGGGAGACCATGTCAAAGACCTTGCTGAAGTCTAGGTAGAATATGTCAACAGGCTTTCCCTCGTCCACGAGGTGGGTCACCCAGTCATAGAAGGAGATGCGGTTTGTCAGGCAGGACTTGCCTTTCATGAACCCAACTGGGCCTGATCCCCCCGTTGTCCCACATACATTGCATGATTACATTCAAAATGACCTGTTCCATCACTTTACCTGGCACCAAGGTCAGGCTGTTTGGAGAGAGACAGAACTGCTCAGCAACAGACAAAACATAGGTGTGATATCAGTGCTGTTCTAGGTACAAGTCCAGAGCACAGCACTATATGAGCTGTTGTGGGGAAAGTTAACTCCATCTTAGCCAGACACAGTACAAAAAGGCATATGCAAGTTTAAAGTCACTGTGACTTCTATATATGTACTTGACACTTTGAAAAATAACTTGCTGTGTTACAGCAGGTCAAAAATAATTTTTATACATTTCTACAACAGCTATCAATCAAAATATAGCTTTGTAGACTGAAGATTATCTTCTTCATAAATTTTGTATTTTCTCTGTTGTATTAAAGTGGTCATCCATTTAATGGATGTCTCAGCATACTCATTAATGAAAAACAATGTAAAAAACCTAATTCAGACAGCTAGATAATGTTTAAATTTGAAACAGTAATATCTAAACCTTTTATACAGTGATAATATTTATCTAGTTGAGACCCTGTAGTGGTTTTACCCAAGTAGGCAGCCAAGCTCCACCACTGCCACTCTCTCACTTACTCTCCTCAGAGGGAAAGGGGGAGAAAATACGATGCAGAGGGCTCAGGGGTTGAGATAAGGAATGGGACATCGCTCAACAATTATCATGACAGGCAAAACAAACTCAGTGAGGGAGATTAGTCAAATGTACTGCCTATTACTAACAAGCTAGACAAGTGAGAAACAAAGGAAAGAAACCAAAAACACCTTCCACCCATCCACCCTTTTCCACCTTCTCCCCCCATCTACCCCGTATCCATGGGCTGCAGGTAGACAGCCTGCTCCACCAGGGGCCTCTCCACAGGCCGCACGGGAACTGCTGCGTGCCTGGAGCACCTCCTGCCCTCCTGCACTAAGTTTTCCTTGTATTACTCTCTAGGAAGACAAAACCAATGGCAAAGAACAATGTGATGTGTAACTTTTACATAATGATGTTAGACAAATCCTACACTTATGTCCTCAATAAGGTGTATTTTCACCTAAGAGGTAGGTTATTTTAGAATCTGAAATCCACATTATTGCTATTAATCTTATAATCTTTATCTTCAGCATATAAAATGTTAGAGATTTTGAATATTGGTACTAAACAGAAATAGAACTTGAACAGAAATATACGTATAACTGTCATAACTGAAATAGCCACTGGACAATTACAAAAGACATTGAGGTTTTGTTCTGATCTGGTAAAACTCTCCCACAATTACTTTCCAGGACAGTAACTCTTGATCACTAACACTCAATGTCTTTTAGATCTGTTAACATCATAAAGGATATGCTGCTCAAGATTCATTATAGTTCAATCAATGACTCTGCTTTCTTCTGAAAAATGTTATGATGCAATATGGATGGCTGATAGAATATTAATCTGCTTTTAAATTCTAACCTGCAATCTCTCAAGTAAATAAAATCATTCTAGATTTCACTGAGGGAGAATAGGTGGATTTTAGGATAACGAACACTACAAAAGAATATTATAAATCAGGATTTAATGGAGAAAAAAATCTGAGAAACAACTATATAAGAGACATTTCCACCTGGCACATCACAGTTAAAATGATCAGGAACTGCCTTCAACTGGCTGGCAAGAAGAGGAAAAAGAAGAGCTCCCAAATGCTTAGGTAATTATCATTATCTTTTTTAATACATAATCATTTGCAGTTTGTGCCAGGAACCATCCATCACCCAGCTGTGGCCAAGCACAGAAGTTATCATAGCCTAAAAGCTGTCTTAGTACTGGCTGTGTGACAGCTGGTTGGAAGACAGGCTGCAAAAAGTCTGTGTGATCAAAGAATGAAACCTGAGTTTAACCCTCAAAGCTTTCCTAAGCTGTTCTATAACTAGCCATTGTAGATCAATACATTTACGTGCAGTAAAATGACATTTCATCATAAGCTTACATGGCTTTTTTTTTTTTTTTTTTTTTTTGGGGGGTGGTGGGGAGGGTTGCTGTAGGGGTGGTCTCTGTGAGAAGAGACCAGGAATTGCCCCATGTTAGATAAAAGCCAGTTCCATCCAGCTCCAAAAGGGACTCACCGCTGGCCAAAGCTGAGCAACACAGATTTCACCTCTGTAATAAAATATTTAAGAAACAGACAAAGTGCTGCACAGAAGCAGCTGGAAGAGAGGAATAAGAAAATGTGAAACAGGTGTCCAAGCAAAAGTTCCTCTGAAGCTTGTGGAGAGGACCATGGCGGAGCAGGCTGTCTCCCTGCAGCCCATGGTGCACCATGTTGGAGAGGATCTCCAATCTGCTGCCCATAGGGGAACCCACAGTAGAGCAGGTGCATCTGACCCAAAGGAGGCTGCAGCCCATGGAGGGCCCATCTAGGAGCAAGCTCCTGGCAGAAGCTGTACCTTTAAGATTTTATTATTGAAGAAGGTCCAGCCTTCCTGAACTCCTTTACCTTTCAGAACCACCTCCCAAGGTATTCTGTCAGCCAGGTCTCCAAATAGGTTAAAGTCTTAATCTAAGGCAGAAGAATCCCATGTGTTAGGGCCCTAGACATAAGGGAAGTCCAACAGAGCTGGTAAATATTCAAGCATCGCTTCCTCCAAGCTCAAGATTGATGTATCCCTATGAGTAAGAAGGCAAGTGAAGGTGGCAGGAGACCTGTATGGATGAAGAAGGTGGTCTTGGCAAAACACAGATGAAGGAAGTATACAGCATGTGGAAAAAGGGACAGGCCACTCAGGGGAATACAGAGACTGCTAGAGCGTGCAGTGATGTGATGAGGAAGGCCAAGGCCCATTTGGAATTAAATCTGTCAAGGACAACAAGAATGGCTTCTTCAAATATATCAGTAACAAAAGGAAGACTAGGGAAAATGTGAAATGTGGGCCCGCTGTTGAATAGGTGGGTGCCGTGGTCACGAAGGATACTGAGAAGGCAGAATTACTGAATGCCTTCTGTGCTTCAGTCTTCATTGCTAAGGCCAGCCCTTAGGAATCTCAGACTCTAGAGACAAAAGAGGAAGTCTAGGGAGAGGAGGACAATCCCATGGGTGAGGAGGATCAGGCTGGAGATCATTTAGGCAAACTTGACACCCACAAAACCATAGGCCCCAATGGGATGCACCCATGAGTACTGAGGGAGCTGGCAGATGGTATTGCTAGGCCACTCTCCATCATCTTTGGAAAGTCACAGAGAACAGGAGAGGTGTCTGAGGACGGAAGAAAACCAGTGTCACTCCAGACTTCAAAAAGGGCAAGAAGAAGGACCCTGGAAACTACAGGCCAGTCAGCCTCAGCTTCATCCCTGGAAATATGATGGAACAGCTTATCCTGGAGGTCATCTCCAAGCCTGTGGAGGATAAGAAAGTGATCAGGAGTAGTCAGTATGGATTCACCAAGGGGAAATCATGCTTAACCAATATGATAGGCTTATATGATGGGTTGATTGGCTGGGTAGATGAGGGGAGACCAGTGGGATGTGGCCTACCTTGACTTCAGCAAGGCTGTCTCCCATAACTTCCTCATAGACAAACTCAGGAAATGGGGGATGGACAGTGAGGTGGACTGAGAATTGGCTGAATGTTATCTGCCTCATTGGCCTTCCACCTGATTCTTATCCATATACACTCAACTCTGTCATTGCCATTGTTCAGCTCTAGACAATCAAAACACTCCCTAACATACTGGGCTACCTCACCACATCTCTTTCCTAGACCATCCCTTTTGAAGAGCTTGTAGCCATCCACTGTAGCACCCCAGTTGTGCAAGCCATCCCACCATGTTTCTGTGATGGCAACTATCAGCAGTTTTCCTGCTGCACAGTGGTTTTCCAGCTTCTCCTGTTTGTTGCCCATGCCATGTGCATCGGTGTAGATGCACTTCAGTTGGGTAGCGATCCTGTCACCTTTTTAGGGGGAGGAGCCCTAATTCCTATGTGGTCATTCTCAGGCACTTGTTTGATTTCTAGCCCATCAATATCCCCTGTGTCTTTGGTGCCACATGGCTCTCTATCCCCTACCTCTACTAAGATGGCAAAATGAGGGAGTTTGTTAGCACACCATCCCACAACCACTGGCACACTGCCCCCAGGCTTATCTCTACAAAACCTGGTTTTATCCCTTCCTCCCCTTCAAATGTAGTTTAAAGCTCTTTCAATGAGCCCTGCTAACTCCTGAGCAAAGATATTTTCTCCCTTAGAGACAGGTAAACCCCATCCATTGCCATCAGACCTGGTGTCTTGTAAAATGACATTCTCATGGGTGAGCGTGGATAGGGATGATATAATGGATGATACAAAAATTTAAGATTATCATTTTGAAGCTACTTTATTGTCTTAGCAATGTTGATAAATCACTTATCTGTTTGCGTAAACAGAATGCTGCAGTTATGCCATCACACTAATCATTTCTACTTTTCTTCTAGTATCACTTTGAGAATTTTGTTCAATTTTGACCACCTCGTCTCAGCAAAGTGACGTTGAGCTATCATTTCATTTAAAAGAAATTCAGTAACCTGAATCCTTTTCTAGTTTGGAATGATTTTGTTTGCTTTTTTGATTTTCTACTAATGCATTTTTTACCCTGATTTGCACTGAACAGATGTTATTATTTAGTGATTGCATTGGGGTTATGTGGCAAGGTTTTGGTAGCTTGGAGCTGCACGGGTGGCCTCTGTGAGATGAGCCCAGAAGACGCCCCATACCAGACAAGGGCCACTTTTAGCCAGCTCCAAAGGAAGCCACCACTGGCCAGAGCCGAGCCAATAAGCGATGTTTTTTTTTGTGCCTGTGTGAGAGCATATGTAGGAAAGGGAAAAAAAAAATGCTTCACCACAGCAGCTGGGAGAGTGAGGAGTGAGAACGAGCCCTGCAGACACCAAGGTCAGTGCAGCAGGAGGGCAGGAGGTGCTCCAGGTGCCAGAGCAGAAGTTCCCCTGCAGCCTGTGGAGGAGCCCCCGGTTTAGCAGGTGGATGTGGCCTGGAGGAGGCTGCGGCCCATGGACAGCCCCCGCAGGAGCAGGCCCCGGGCCGGAGTTGCAGCCCGTGGAGAGGAGCCCACGCAGGAGAAGGGGGTCTGAGGGGAGCTGCAGCCTGTGGGGGACCTGTGCTGGAGTAGTCCATTCCTGAAGGATGGACCTTGTGGTACAGACCCAACTGCAGCATAAAAATACACTAATTAAACATGCAGTGGTTACAAAAATCATTAAAACAAACAAACAAACAAACAAACAAAAAGCACTGTTTAATTTTTTTTTTTTTTGGTATGGTAATTTTTTATTTTTTTTTTTAAATGCAAGGATAAAGTAATTTTTGAAGAAAGTAAAATTACAATAATATGAAAATATGCTTATATATAAACTTAAAGATTATATGAGCTGTCTACCTACTGCAATTAAGCATTATATATAATATTTTGAACAGATTAATGCAAAGTATGTTACTGATATTTTTGTATAATAGATTAAAGATGAATTGCAACGTACAAGTTGTAATACATGATGATAATAACTATTTCCAGCTGTATGGATGATTGTGGTTAAATTGTAATTAATTATAATAATCATGAGTATGATTAAATTATTAATGTTAATAGTTTATGGACAATTAGGATAATTTCACTCCATGAGTTAGTTTTGTGTATATTTGCAATTGCAGACAGAAACAAAGTCCTTTACATGTTCAAGGATTTCACCTTGAATCTTAATTACATGTCAGTGGTGTATTTTAAATCACTTGAATCGAGACGGAATTGGAGTCTTCACTAAATAATTTGTAAGACCCTTTGATTTTCCTGTGAAGTTTTATGATAGTATTGCATATGATATGGCTGATGACAGAATATAAGTACGTCATATTTGAAAAAGCTCTCAGCTTTGAACTTCATAATCAATTAAAAATAGAATTAAATGATGTCTTAATAGCATTTTTCCTATAGACTCCTTTTCCTATTATCACAACAACAACAACAAAAACACTTAAAAATGAAATATATATTTTTAATAAAAGAACTTAAGAATTAAGTATTCAAATACAATTCAGTTTTAACAGCTCTTCTTATATGGATAGATAGATAACAAATATGTGAAGTAATACTAACCAAATTTGAAAAGTGTGTGGAATATACTGGACAACCCAATGCAGCATTTACCACCCAAAACCAAGACTCATCCTCACTTTCAACATCATTTTTCAATAATGGGATACCATAAATGATAAATAACACTGATAGTAAAGATAGCATTTTTAAATCATGTGTACCTAGTGTTCTAGTATATTTCTTTTGAAATACCCTGCAATATGCTGGTGGTTTACCATTGCACAGTTTAGTTGCATTCCATGTGGAAAAAAAAAAAAAAAAAAAAAAAAAACATTTATCAATATGGAAGATGTGTTGGTCTTTAAAGTGTTCTTTCTAAATTCCAAATTTGATATGGGCCATATGGCATCATCGAATACTTCCCCTCTTCTTCTGCTAGTTTTTGGGCATGTTCTCTCTTTGTAATGATTTTCAGGAGTAGACATCAGGAAAAATGACTATGTGTGTAGAATAGTGAATGCAAGCTTTCAGGCTTCTTTTTGTTGTTTTCCTTTCCCCTCTTTCTCTGCATATGTACATTATAACTCAGAATCAGTCAGCTTTTGCATTTCACTGAATCCTATGCTTAGGAGAAAAGCACATATTTGGAAAATAATATTGACATAATAATTTTCGAACAAAATATTACAAAAGAAGGCTGAATTCAGTTCATCTGAGCTGAAGAGCTTTTCATCTCTAATTTGCCGGTATTAATCCAAACAAGCTCAGCAATGCCTCATAGTCAACACTGTCTGAAGAATGCTTTGGTGCCCTATAAGAAATGAATAAATGGTCAATTTTAGTTGCTTCTAGTTAGGATTTCCTATTGCAGAAATATATACTAAACCTTCACTGGCAGCCTTTGATGTAAAGAAGAGAAGCACTAGGTACTAGAAAAAGTAATTGTTTGTGGCCCTCAATAACACTTCCAGGCAGAATTTTATATATATTAGTAGAGTTTGCAACACCCTTGCATTTTGTACTGTTGTTGGATACAGATAAAACACTTGCTCTGAGGACTTCCATGAATATTAATTATATCTTCCTTTTAAAATGATATCAACATAGACACATGGTTAATTTTATTGGATAACTGATTAAAACACAATATATATAGTTTATATATTAGAAGTTTATATATATACAATACTTTATATATATATATATAAATTTATAGCTATGTAATTAAAGTAGGCCTCACAGAGGTACAAAGAGATGGTTGCAAAGAATGTGCTTGCAAGGTTGGGAAGACAGTGAGACAATGAGAGAATAATAGTCCTACTGTACGTACTAATATTTATACCTATACATAAATACATACAAACATACGTACGCATATATAAAGAGAATAAGGAAATCTATTTGTTAACTATGGGGTGACACAGTACCCTATACAAAAGATTAAACAACTGATTAAGAATGCAAGTAATTTTATACTATGATATAAAATGAGAGTCAAATATAAGATTTTGAAGGTAAGGAAGTCTGTTTATGTTTGGGGCAATACCTTGCCATGTCCATAGGATAATAAGTAATGAATAACATCAGTTCTCCTGTGCTTTGTAATTTTTAAAGTAAAATAATATTAGGGAAAGTCTTATTTTTAAAAGAAAAAAATGTATTTGGACTAAGATCCTGAGACTTACTAATATTTTTGAGAATTTAAAGGATATTAGGGGAAAAGTAAGCAATAATTTGGACAGGAAATTCATGTTTGTTCCAACTCCAGGCAAAATTGAGAGATTTTAAGGAATGATTCCTTGGAAGAGCAGCTAAGGAGATAACTGGGAGGAGGTATAGAATAGCAGCATGAAGGGAAGGAAAAAATAAGGTAGTGGAAAGGGAATAATTCTTTAAAGAAAATTAAGGAAGCTAAGAAACAAAATAATAAAAAAAAGCAAACGTTTGCAAATAGTTTTAAAAACAAACAAACAAACATACAAAAAACACAATAATTGTGTTAGCTTCCAGGTGCCTATTATGCCACTCTCTCACTTCCACTCCTCAACAGGACAGAGGGAGAATATATGAAGAAACAACGTGTAGGCTGAGATAAGGAAGGGGAGACTGCTCAGCAATTATTATCATTATACAAACAGACCTGGTTTGGGGAAGATTAGTTTACTTTACTGCCATTAGTAACAGTGGAGAGTAGTGAGAACTAAAAGCAAACTAGAAACTCTTTCATTCCAAATTAAAAACAACCCTCTTCAATCTCTTCCCCACCCCCACAAACAATACAGAGGAATTGGCATTGTGGTCAGTCCATAATACTTTGTCTCTGTCCCTCCTTTATACTCACACACCTCCCCTGCTCCAGCATGGGAACCATCCCATGGGATGCACTTCTTTCCAAACTGCTCCACCATGGGTTCCTCCACAGGCTTCAGCATAGAGATCTACTCTGCACCCGTGGAGTACAGGGGGACAGCCTGCTCCACCAGGGGCTTCTCCACAGGCTGCAGGGGAACTTCTGTTCCAGTGCCTGGAGCACATCCTCCCTCCCTTTCTGCTCTGACCTTGGTGTCTGCAAAGTTGTTTCTCTCATATTTCCTTACTCCACTCTTCCATCTGATTTCATGCAGAATTTTGTCCCTTTCTTAAATTTTACTACCAAGGTGAAATCTGCATTGCTCAGCTTTGGCCAGTGGTGAGTCCCTTTTGGAGCCAGCTGGAACTGGTTCTTATCTAACAGGGGGCAGTTTCTGGACTCTTATCACAGAGTGCACCCCTGCACCCCTCTGTGTTAACAAAACCTTGCTATGTAAACCCAATCCAACAATGTCTAATTCAGTGTTCAAGAAATGTTTAAGACTTTAAGAGATACAACATCAAGATGTGAAAGAAATTTCCTCACGTGATTCACACAAGCATTATTCATCCTATTTCTGAATTTGGTTAAGTTGCCTGAATAATTCAGGTGGTGAGAAAATTAATTCATAACTCAGTGACACATTCTATCACCAACCCACTGGTCATTATACATGTTGGGGATATTCCAGACCCATCTTCAGCATCCCAGAGAGATTCTGACCTTAAACCTGTAATCTTCATTACTAAGCTTTCAGCCATTAGTGTGACTGCAGATAGGAAAGTTGAAGCTCCACGTGTAACTCTGCTCCACTTTGTAACACAACAATAAGGTTAATTAAGATACATTTAGAAGTTCTGGTAAAAGATCAATTTTTACCTTCTGGTTAGAATATTCACCTAGGAGTTAAAGGATAATGAGCTCTAGACTTTAATTAATAATCAAATATCGAAATACAAAATGAAGAAGAAGAAAAAACTCTATAAAGACAAAAAATGTTTTCACCAAAAATATAGTGTTATAATGTTAAGGTAGGTCCTACTTCAAATGCACTCTTTCAAGTGCTAATTCAAAATATATTTTCTGCCCTTATATTCTTAGGGTTAAATACTTAATTCTTACCCCTTCATTTCTATTGTTTTATTTTCTTTTTTAAAATCTCCAGCTGGAAGGCAAATACTTTGATTCAATTCAAACAACACAACTTAATCTTTTATATAAATACATCTATATATAAACAAACCAATTCTCTGTATACAGAAAGAAGTTTTTCTCATCAAAACAAAAGATATGGAAACAGTTTATTTCATTCAGATTACACCAACTCTTATGTATTTTTTTTCAAGTGCAGCATTCAAAATAGAAATTACTTTCCCTGACCTAATTATGACAAAATATTACTGTGCATAAGTTTCCACCTTCTTTAAGCTTTTTATTTTTTATTTCCAATGATTAGTAGGAATCTGAACTGAATTCCTAATTTGGTCTAGTTTATACGGCCCTTAAAATGACCTGAAGAATTTACGTCAGAGAATTGGTACAAAGCCTCACTGCAGGTCTACTAGTATTGCACTGTGTTGTGCTAATGAACTACATCCATATTGTGCTACTTTAGGATTAAAGGAAGTCTCTGGTTAAATATTTTGTTTCATCTGCCATAATATATTAAAGGGTAGCAGTAGGTGGAATTTCTTTTTCCAGACTTTAATGTCTAGGACTCAATTAAGTTGCCATCCTGACAAGGTCCTCAGATCGGATGTAGCACCTAAAAGAGATGTTTTGAGGGCTGACATCTGAAAGCTATGTGTAGCACCTTCTGGCTTCACAGACGCCAATAGGCACCTGTTTAGGCACCTCTATCAAGTTGCTAGGAGCAGAGGTAGATATATGACTGAGTTGCCCTTAAGTTGCGTGAAAAAGACATCATTCAACTGATTTGTTTTGTACATCCATATTAGGATGAGATAAACAACATCCTGCATGCACCCATTTTCTTTCCACTTGCTCTAGAAGAAAACTGGACGACTAGCTCTGCCCAGACTGCATATTACATAGTCAGATGTTAAGTGAAAGGAATATCACCCAGCACTATTTTGTGGTGTAGCTAGGTTTTCTGAAAGATCTGTTGTTCATAGACCAGCCTGCATAGCTTGACACTAAAAGCTTTTTCCTATTTTGGGGAGAAATGAAATGGTAGATGCTTAATAGAACATGGCATCATACTTTCTATTCCAAAACATCTAGTTGAAAAAGAGAATTAGGTTGATCTTCTGAAGAACTCACACTAGTTTTTACATGCTAAATGTTACAGATTGTTTTGTTTATATTAAGTAGTAGGAAATATACAATGTCAATGCATTTTAAAAATCATGGTTGCCAGGTGTATCAACATAAAAGTGCCCTCCTATAACAAGCTCACCATGAATAGAGAGCCCTTTTTTTTTTTTTTTTTTTTTTTTTTTTTCCCCTGCTTTAATCTCAGTCTGTTAGCAAATAGGCAATCTCCAGTAGTAGTTCAAGAAAAGACTACAACAAATATATGCAACAAATGTCCTGGCTCTGCCCAAGCCTCATCAGCCACTGCTCTCACTAAGAGAGCACATTTACTAAGAAATATCGGGATGTAGCATAAACTCTCACAGTTGAAGGTATTTTTATATTGGCTTTGCAGCAACACTAGCAAAAATTCTCAAGCCATACACATTCACACTTCAGGCCTAAGTTCCCTGCATTTCCCACCAGTCATGTTTACATTTAAAAACAGATCTCAACTTAAAGCTTCACAGAGTATGTCACAGTGGCAACACAAAATGGCTAACCTGAAGAGCTGAAAAACAGAGGCAAATGTGTGAGAATTAATTTTCCAGTTTAGTAGCTGAAGGAAAAAGTAAGAAACAATATGGAATAAGAGGAAAAAATGGATAGATAGATAGATAGACTGAAAGACAGACAGAGACAGACAGACTAAAACAAAAACTAGTATTTTATTTTAACCCAAGTTTTTTGTTTGTTTGTTTTAAATCTTACTGAAACAATCATCCTAGTCAGTACCATAATGGAATTGGTGAAATATTTCTCTTTTAATTATTTAATAAAATAAGGCAATTAAAATGAAAGAATAAACCCAATTAATTCAGCTGATATATCCTTCTGTTGCCCAGTTGCCCAGCATTTAAAACATTTCACCATAATGTATAAGACCGCAAGATAACATGGTAGTCTTAGTAACACTTTTGTTTTTTTTTTAACATAATTTATATCATTATTCACTGATCCTTGATGAATGACTTTAAACTAGTGACCCTGACACATACCAGGAAATCCAAGTTTGATCAGTAGCAAAAGATTTTGAACAGATTTCCCATCTTTTTTTTTTTTTTTTCAATAAAAAATGTATTTTGAATTGTTGTTGTTTGTTCCATTTGTTTATTTCTTTGTTTTTCCTTAGTCATCCCTGTTAAATATATTTTTGGCACTTAACTTATTTTCAAGCTGGAGACAGATCATAGGAATAATCTTTTTTTTTTTTTTAATTATTATACTTCGTAGATTTATAGAATTTCCATATTCTAGTCTATAAACTAATAAGTATTTAAACATTTCAATGCAACAGATTGTCCCTCATGAATAACTTTTAAGCAGTCTTTAAAGCAATCTTTAAGGAAAAATGGAAGAATAAGGAAAAGAGAGACAATTTATTTCCCTTTCAGTTTCCCTAAATTCTTCTTCCACTCTCTTGGGATAGTCGTGGATTTTTTTTGTTTGTTTGTTTTGTTTTGTTTTTAGATCCATGCTTTCTTGAGATTTTCCTTCAAGATTCTGGTTACATAATAAAATTGGTAGTTTAATCTTTTTCCGCATCAGTTGTTCTGACTTTGGTAACTATGGCAGGTTTTTCTAATCTTGTCATATGGAAATTCTTGTAGCCTATTTCACAAGATAAAGCATCAGTTTAAAAAAAATGAAAATTAATTGATGTAGTTGCAGCAGCTTTTAATGTCTTTATTATAAAACATACTGCCATGAAAATATCAAAAGTATCATTATCAAGAACATCAGAAAGAGAATTTTGCACAGATGCAGCTCTCCTATCCATAGTAAGAAAGAGTTTCTATCAGAAACGCAGAGAATTGTTTATATGTGTAAATTCAAAAAGGGAGTGGGGGGGAGGAGAAGGATAAGGAAAGGAGAAGAACTAGGAGAGGAGAGGAGAGGAGAGGAGAGGAGAGGAGAGGAGAGGAGAGGAGAGGAGAGGAGAGGAGAGGAGAGGAGAGGAGAGGAGAGGAGAGGAGAGGAGAGGAGAGGAGAGGAGAGGAGAGGAAACCTTTTTTATTTTTGCACATCCCTTGATTTTATTCCTTTCAAAGTGATAAGCTTTTTCTTGTGCTCATAAGAATCTATATTCAAAAGAAAAAAAAACTTTTAGAACTGAATACCAGTTTTATAGGAAAAAAAAAAATCAGTGTTTCTTCATCAGTGAAAATCTTGTAAAATTTGTGTTCTCTAAGAAACATTCTGAAGAACATAAAAAGAGCTTTCCATGGCATTGTTATGGAAAGACTACTGCTTCTTGTCCACAGGGATGATTTGCTATATTGTCTTGACCCTGGACTGGTCAAGAATAAAAAATGGAAAAATTAGAAAAAAAAAATAAATTTGGAGATTTTCTATCTTATTGCTTTTAGCTCTGTATAGTTTTAACAGGTATTAACTGACAACTTTTAACTTCTGCTTAACTTTATGTTGAACAATCAGAAAAAAAAAAAAAAACTTGCAAAAAGTAGTACAATCTATCCACATTACTGTTTGAACACTAATAGAATATATTGATCTTAAAATGTGTTAAAAGTCTTCTTTCTTGTTATCATGCTTTTAAATTCTAAGACATCTTCAAAACTCAGGCTCAATTTGTTTGAAAACATGCTCCCAAATAAATGAAAGTGACTCTTCAGAGTGCCTAGATGATCATTTCCAGTGGAAGCAGTGGGACAATTATAAGTATGTTGCCTGTCTTGTAAGAACAACTGTTTGAACTCTGAAAACTAGGTAAATAAGCATTCTTCCCCACTGCTGAAGAAAAACTGAAAGTAATCTCAGACACAGAAGGCATAATGGCAAATTCAGGTGGAGCTTCATTTCAAAGTAATTGAGAGAAATTACATTGTATTTTCAGTGATCAAATAATATGCATTATTGTGAATCTAAACTTTACATGCTCCCATATTTAGGCAGTGAGTTAAAGAGTCATTGCTTGTTTTCCTTCTGTTAGTTCAGCTTGTTTTTCTGTGCCTAGTATAAAGACTTGCCTAGTAAAGATATTAGATACTTAGTACGTCTGTGAATGTGAGGCAGAGGTTTTAGAATCATAATTTTGAATGCTTTGGGTTTGAAGGCGTCTTAAAGATCATCTAATTCCAAACCTCCTGCCATGGGCAGCACTAGACCAGGCTGCTTTAAGCCCCAGAGCAGGTTGCTCTAAGAAACCCGGCCTTGAACAGTTCCAGGAATGAGGCATCCACAACATTCTCTGCCCATGTGTTCTCTACAGTTGGGACTCAGGACTCTGAAACTGTGTAGTCTCTGAGAAGATCCTGTCTCTCTCTCTCTCATACTCTCTGATGCTGCAGAATTCACTCACTTCCTCCCATAAGTCCTCTACTTGGTGACACAGCTCTTCAACAACATCACACCTCCTGCATGAAAGGACACTGTCTTTTCCAGCTTCTGGGAGAGAGGCCACAGACATTTCCTATGACATCTGAAGCTCTGGCTGGGTTAAAAGTTCTGCATTAGCAGTGTTAGCCACCCTGAGATCTGCAGAGGAATATGCCCTGGGACACATCAACACCATACCTGAGAATGTGTATGCTGGTTACGAATCAGGATAAGCTCCCTCCCTTGCACCCTGCCACATAAACTGCTGCATGACCTACTACATCTATTAACTGTACTCTATTCACTCTAGAAGCTGTGCTCTAGGCCTGGCTTTTATATAACCCTCTCCATAGCACCAGCTATGTGGGTGCTTGACCTCCCTAAATTGTTGTCAGCTAGAACAAATATTGCAGACATCCTTGGGTCAAGGGCACATGACTGAGCTTGTTAGAGGCTACTACTAGAGCTTCCTACGGTCCACATTTCTGTTCCTCCCATTGTCTTGTCCTTAGCTGGCAGTAGGAGGCACCATCATGTAAGTTTCTCATACAGTTCCCACAAGTCCTCCAATGTTCCTGGACCTTGTCCCGAGAAGATTCAGAAGCTCCTAAAACAGAAGCCAGAGACTGCTGTACAAACTGTTGTGTCTGTTTTCTGCCTTCATTACCTGTGTTTTCAGCCAAGCCTCTGATTTAAAAAGTTGACAGACACAGACGTGGAGAAGAGGGATACATGCACTCTGGTCCTAATTTTCTTACTCTTCTCCCATTCACAGGCAATTTACTTCACCTTCTTATAGTTTTGTTTTCATCTTTGTGCTCTGCATTTCCAGTTTGGTTTGCTTCAGTGATTTTGAGCTTACTGGTGTAAGGACATTCTCTGTTTGGTAATGCCTGGGAAAAAAATGTCCTTTCTAAGATAATTCCCTCATAATTTATTTTTCTTAATTTGTATTTACCTATTTTGTCTTCCACACTTAACCAAATGACTTGTATCAGTCTATTCTATTCTTCCTTGTGCTCCTTTTTCTCCTATTGACATGTGGTGGTTTTACTCGGGTGGGCAGCTGAGCTCCACCAAAACAGCTCTCTCACTCCCCCTCGTCCAAAGGAAAGGGGGAGAAAAAATGATGTGAAGGGCTCAAGGTTTGAGATAAGGACTGGGAGATTGCTCAACAATTATCATGACAGGCAAAACAGACTCAGAGTAGGGAGATAGTAACATTTATTGCCTATTACTAACACGCTAGGGAAGTGAAAAATAAAGGAAAGAAACCAAAAATGCCTTCCCCCCATCCACCCTCTTCCACCTCATCCCCCTGAGCGGCGCAGGGGAATAGAGGTTGCAGTCAGTCTATAGTGTTTCTCCTCTGCCGCTCCTTCACGGTCACTCTCTTCCCCTGCTCCAATGTGGCGTCCATCCCACTGGATGCTGTTCTTCCTGAACTGACCCTGCGTGGGCTTCCCACAGGCACCAGCTCTTCAAGAACTGCTCCAACATGGGTCCATATCTCGGGGTCCATCTGTCTGAAGCAACCTGCTCCAACATGGGTCCCTCATGGGCAGCAACTCCCCCCAGACCACCTTCTCCTGCGTGGGCTCCTCTCCACGGGCTGCAGCTCCAGCCTGGGGCCTGCTCCTGCAGGGGCTCTCCATGGGCCGCAGCCTCCTCCAGGCCACATCCACCTGCTCCACCGGGGGCTCCTCCACAGGCTGCAGCGTGGAGATCTGCTCCATGTGGGACCCATGCGCTGCAGGGGGACAGCCTGCTCCACCAGGGGCCTTTCCACAGGCCGCAGGGGAACTTCTGCTCTGGCACCTGGAGCACCTCCTGTCCTCCTGCACTGACCTTGGTGTCTGCAAGGCTATTGCTCACTCCTCTCCTTCAGCTGCTGTTGTGCAGCAGGTTTTTTTCCCTTTCTTAAATATGCTCTCACAGAGGTGCAAACAACATTGCTTATTGGCTTAGCTCTGGCCAGTGGAGGTCCCCTTATCTAACATGGGGCAGCTCCTGGATTCTCTCAGAAGCCACCCCTGCAGCCCCCTGCTACCAAAACCTTGCCACGTAAACTCACTTCATGACATTACTACACAAAACATGCCAGCTGAGCAGAATGACAAGTTTTATTGATTTTCACCTTTCATGAAATAGGCATACCACTGTTCATGAGTAACTCCCATTAATTTTTGCTGTATAATAATAAATGAACAGGACATGACTCTTCATCATTTTAATGGCTGTCATGTCATAGCTGAAAGGTTTACTTTATGTTTTTAAGATGTCATAGTCTAAGGATACAAAAGAATGCAGACATATACATTCCTATGTATTCAAACTTTGGTCACTGATGTCCAAAGCTCCCATCGTGAAAACACCAATTAATTTACACTGAATCTTGGAGAAGTCCTTTTTTTATATTGCATTCTTAGTAATGGTTTTACTGACCATGTCAATCAGTGTTTCACTTCAGCATTTATGGAGTTTGTTGGACCAATACCTACCTCATTCCTAACCCCCTCAAGATGAGCAGGTGTAGCATACTTCTATGTTACCTGAATGTCCTAGGTAGTAAGTCCTATGTTGTTTGAAAGATACAATCAAAATAGGTTCCATGTCAGTGTCACCATATTTTTTTTAATTAATTAAATAGTTATAATTCACATTTATCATTTTCAGCTTTGCTTTCAGAACAGTCTTCAGCTTAAATAAGTTATTTTTAAAAAGTTAACCTAAGGTTTAAATACTATGATGTATGATTACTTTGGAAACCATTGCACTTCCGAGATATAACTGGGACAGAAAGTTGAAGAAAAAGTGAATATGAATGACTTGGTTTGTGATCCAAAACCTCTTCTGAGGCACAGGTTCTCATTAGGACTTCAAATTTCATTTTGTGCATTCATATTCTGTGGCCACTGGACCACAGAGAGGCAAAGTGTCAGGAACCTCTATTCTGGTTTGCTGGAAGCAAGGTGATGGAAACTCCTGCTCAAAAGCATATCAAATGATTTCATAATAAAAATACTAAAAAAAAAAATAGTGAAAAACCCACAGAGCTAGTGAAGCATAGGCTAAAACACAAATATCTTTTCTTCTTCTGAGTGACAGCTCTAATCAGTAAGCTAGAAAGTCACACACATGCATATTCTCTCCCTTGTTTTCTTTCTGTCTTTGGTCCAACAATCTTTTATTATTGCATGAAAAATGGAACAGTTTCAAAACAATGGAGTGAGAATGCCCTTGATCTGTGTATGTGTCCCTCAGGCAGAGAAAGACATTTTAACTGTGCCTTGTATGAGTATTTGACTGTTTAGTGATAAAAATGCAAACAAAAAGGTATCTTCTAAACTAAACCAGTTTTATAATGTTATAAAATATCATTGAAATATTTGAGTGACTGCCTTGCTTTTGGAATAAGTTCAGAGGTGCAAATCCCATAACAGGCAAACACTCCTCCAGGAAACACACCCAAATTACAGCAAAAGAGAAGGTCGTATCTGTTTCCACATATCTGACTTCTTCACCTTCAGTGTACCATCTTCTTCTCATCATCCAGTGCTTCCCAAGCACTTTTTACAGATAGACATTAAAAAATGAATTCAGATTACAGACTGGAACATACTGTTTCTATAAGGAACAGTTAAAATTTGGGAGTTACAAGCACTTCAATATATATTTTCACCAATTCAAAATTGGTAATGGGTATGCTTTGTCTGTATTTTCCCCTTTACTTTTCCCCTTTACTTTTCCCCTTTACTGCTTCTAGTTGCCCCTGAAATGTTAAAGCTTAGACCTAAGCAAGAAATTTGAATTTTGATCAAGAACAGAATCCTAAACCCAAATATTTAAGATAGGTTTTAGGTTGGCCTCACATTAGTTAGACAGTTGTTCTAGAAAATATTCTTTATTCATCATGTCCTCATTTGTCCCTTGGAATATTATACAACATTTTTATTTAATAAGAGACATTAATAAATTATGGATCAGTTACCAGCTTGGCATTATTTCATCTATGTTGGTGGAGGTATTTATCCAGCATCAGTTTGGACAATTCTAAAGGCCTTTTTAAAACGCATACAAAAATATTTCAATGAGAAATACTAATCAAGCTGTTACAAAATAACTCTGAAAACTAACATATTATGCACTCTAATATTTGTGGAATTAGACAATCAGTCTAATAAGTATGCAGGATGATACAGTTCTTTGGTTTCCCTAGTTTTCATGCTTTCAGTTTCTTACTATTTTTTTTTTTTTCTGTTAAGCATGAAGGTCTTGCAGTCTGCAAACTGTCTTCAAGGGTTTGCAGTATAGTGTCAGATACTCATATTGTTTAATTCATTTACTTCTGGTCAATGACAGTTGCACCCAACATCTTTGCTATAGACTTTGACAGCATTGAAATGAAGTGACAGGGTGCTAGCAATCATTGAAAATGACATCTGTCATTGCACCTGAGACAAAGTATTATTGACTTGTAAAGTATACCAGAACTTGTAAGTAAATTATAAAAAAAAAATAGAAGATTTCTTTTTCAGGTGTGATCTTAGTAAGAAAAATAGAAAAGAATGTCAGAATTTTGGTCTTTTTTTTTTTTTCTTTTTATGTGATCCATACTTTACATTTTTCCTATTTAAAACTATATTTTTTCTGTACATGGTGTACTTGATATACTTGTACATGATATACATATATTCAGTTGATTTATAAGGAAGAAACATGAAAGGAAATCTGGACCAAAACTTTTTTTTTTTTTTTTTTCTTCTGAATTGGACGTCATCTCCATAGCATGCAACTTATTCAAGTAACAGAAATGCTGCACAGGCATTCCAGGACAAAAGTCTTATCACAGATGCGAGAAGTATATGTGAACAGTATAGATAGAGGTTGAATGTAGTGAACCTTCCTGTGTTTTTTTCACTCCTATGTGCCATGTCTACCCACTCTTTGATATACTTTGATGTCCTCAGCCAGGTGCCAGTGCTTATAAAGGCTTTATCTACCTTAGGATACATAAACTAATATTCAATAAATTATTTGTAAGTGGCCTTCCATCTTAATTTCACTGTTCTCTATATGATCTCCTGAGTCATTAATAATTTCACTTTATTTTTGGCAAGAAAAAACAATTATCTGTAACTCCTAGCTGTAAGTATTTCTGTTGCTCCCAATATTGAAGAAGTTGAGATTCTTCTATCAGTTAAATGTAGTTAGTAATTCCCTGATTAGTGTAAATACTTGCAACCAGAAATGACAACTTTCTTTCACTGTACCAAAGGCTCTGCATTGCCGCCAGCTCAAGCAAACTGCTAACTACTGCCTATAACACTTTATAACTTATCTATCCAAGGGAACAATGCTCTACTTTTTGACAAGTGTGGCACAAAAGGCACTTTTCTTTTGCACTGGGGTCCTCGTTCACTCTTTACTCATCTCTAGAAGACTAAACATGTATTGTTAACGTACATGTACAGATAGCAAACCCTGACCCATAGCTCTGCTAACAAAAGAACAGTACAAGCAGTTAATAGATGTTAGTAGCAGCAAAATCAAAATATTGTCTAGGCAGAGAGAGATAAGAAAATGAAAAATGTCAGAAATTAGAATTTCTATGTATACCAAAAAGGAAGAGAACGTAATAGCTCAACAGAATTGCTGGCTAAGGTAGAAATTACCAAATTATCATTTCATAAATGAAAAAAAAAAAAAAAAAAAAAGGTGCAAAAGTGAGCAAAACTGGAGCCAGTGCAGAAAGAGGAAAAACACAACACAGTGGTTTCTTTCTTTTGGATGGGATGTCACTGGCTGAGGCGATCAGCTCTAGTGCAGGTGCGTTCTGCAGCAGAAGGGAAGATCATGGCATGTAGGGGAGTTTCAGCACTGAGGAAAACCCAGGGAGCAGAAAGAACCTCCAGGAGCCAGCAGCCCTCACAAGACTGCAAAGGGGGCTTGGCGGGGCCAGGAGCAGCAGCAGCCACCCCCACATGTACAAAAGCAGCCCCTAGGAGCGCAACAACCAGGGCGGCCAAGCAGAGAGTGGCATGTCAGCCAGGCAGTGGTGCAGCTGTTTGTGTGGCAGTTGGTGCAAGGAGGGCAGAAGGCAGCCACTTTGTTCTGAGAGTAACAAGAAGTAGCCTTCAACTGAAACAAAAATGGTGTCCACCTGCCACAAGTGCCGGCTTGAGGCTGGAATGCAGACGGAGGGGCCACAACCTCCCCAGGCAGAGGCCTACACCCAAACAGACCTCCTGTGGACTGAAAGTCCTGCCCAGACCTTCAGTTCCAGGGAACTCATGAATCTGGAAGTCCACCTAGGGCCTGAAGGCAGAGGTGGGTGCTGTGGGTGCAAGCGTAACTAGCTGGATGAACTTTTCCAGCAAGTTGCCCTGTTGCAAGAGGAGCTCACCAGGCAGTGTAGTATCCAGGAACCTGAGTAAGAGATTGGTGCATGGTATTGTGCGCTGACATGGGCTGAGCGACAGCCCTGCCTTAAGTCCTGGCAATGGGAAGGTAAGTTGGTTTCCAACCCTGAGCTGATGGACTTGACAGACTCACAAGACAAAGGAAACTGGTCTGTCATCTCACCTTGGAGCAGGAGTCCCCCCCTTGTCCCCAGAGTACCCCTACAAAACAGATACGATGCTCTGAGGCTGGAAAAAGGAGAGTGCATGACAAACGGTCAAGACCCAGGAAAGGACAACTGCAGAAAGTTGGACCAACCAACCACCTGTGTTAGAACCTGTGCCACCAAAAAAGCATGAAGGATGCTAGTAATTGGAGATTCCTCACTGAGAGGCACTGAGGCACTCATTTTTTTTCTATACAATCTCTCTAGAGAGGTTTGCTGCCTGCCAGGGGTCTGCATTCATAATATCAAGAAGAGTCTACCAAGGCTGATAAAGCCAGAGGACTACCACCCATTCCTACTCTTTCATGTAGGGTCAAATGAGACTGCAGTAAAGAAAATCAAAAGGGACTTTATGTCCCTCAGAAAGATGTTGAAGAGATTGGGTGCACAAGTTGTGTTCTCTTCTGTACTCCCAGTTGGAGACTGGAACCCAAGATAGAGGAGATGAAAAGATCAGGTGAATGATTAACTGCATGGCTGGTGCCATGCTCAGGGTTTGGGGTTGTGATCTCAGATGCACCTTTGAGAGACCAGGTACATTGGCACTGGATGGGGCGTACCTGACCAGGTGGGGCAGGAGTGTTCTGGGTAGCAAGCTGGCTGGACTTACTAGCAGAGCTTTGTACTAGATTTAGTGATGGAAGGGGGCATAGACAAAGTCTATGTAAGACCATCTCTGTAAGGCCTTTGACACAGTCCCACATCACATCGTGATCTCTTAATTGGAGAGACATGGATTTGAAGGGTGGACCATTCAGTAGATAAGGAATTGGCTGGATGGCCGCATTCAGAGAGAGGTGGTCAATGGCTCTATGTCCAGGTGATGGCTAGTGATGAGAGATGTCCTTCATGAGTCTATCTTGGGATCGATACTGTTTAATATCTTTATCAATGATATAGACAGAGCGTACCCTCTGTAAATTTGCAGATGACACCAAGCTGAGTAGTGCAGTTGATACAACAGAAGGAAGGGATGCCATCCAAATGGACCTGGATAAGCTTAGGAAGTGGGCCCATGTGAACCTGGGTCAGGGCAATCCCAGACATAACTACAGGCTGGAAGAAGAGCTCACTGAGAACAGCCCTGCAGAGAAGGACTTGGGGGTTCTGGTAGAGGAAAAGTTCAATGTGACCCAGCAGAGTGTGCGTGGAGCCCAGTAGGCCAACTGCATCCTGGGCTGCATCAACAGAAGAGTGACCAGCAGGTCGGGGAAGGAGATTGTCCCCCTCTACTCTGCCTTTGTGAGGCCCCACTTGGAGTATTGCATCCAGGTCTGGGGCCCCCAGCACAAGAAGGATGTGGACCTGTTAGAACGGGTCCCAAGGAAGGCTACAAAGATTATCAGAATGCTGGAGAGTCTTTCCTGTGAAGAAAGGCTGAGAGAGCTGGGCATGTTCAGCTTGCAGAAGAGAAGGCTCTGGGAAGACCTCGTTGCAGCCTTAAAGAGGGCTTAAAAAAAAAAAAAAAAAAAAAAAAAGATGGAGAAACCCTTTTTACATGGGTGGATAATGATAGGACAAGGGGGAATGGTTTTAAACTAAAAGAGTGGGGATTTAGATGAGATGTTAGGGGGAAATTCCTTGTTCAGAGGGTGGTGAGACCAGTGTTGCCCAGAGAAGTTATGGATGTCTCATCCCTGGAGGTGTTCAAGGCCAGGTTGAATGGGGCCCTGGGCAACCTGATCTGGTGGGTGGCATCCCTGCCCATAGCAGAAGGGTTGGAACTCGATGATCATTAAGGTCCCTTCCAACCCAAGCGATACTATGATTCTATGACTATATTGATGGCAGGTAGGGAAAGAAGAAAATAAAGCAAAGAGACTACTCATTGTAAGCTGATGAGGATTTATATATCAGGAAAATTCTAATGATTTTTGGGGGTATTGCACAGATCTTTATTTATTTATTTATTTATTTATTTATTTTCATATCAATAAGTAGGAAAAGGCTTGGTCTTCTTGCTTGACTCTCATAAAGATAGCATTGCACATGTATACATACATGTACGTGGAGGAACTGTAATCACTATACATGCCATTATTTGTATCTATCCCTTTCTGTCTTCCTTAATAATTTCATTAGGAAATTTTAGCTTATTCCATGATTCTCATGAGATGTTGGCTTGTCCTATTTTAATGAGTTTTCATTGAACACCACTGACACTCTCTTCTTTCTCTTACTTGATTTACTGTGTACCTGTGGTAAGGACTGTTTCATGGGTAACACTAAAGAGCATGTGATTCTATGGGAGACATTTTAAAGTCTCTTTTACTTATGTTGTTAGTCAGTGAACAATCTGGATCCTTTCATCCAAAACTTACTTCTGCTGTTTCTCTAGCTAGCCACAAGTAAAATTTCTGGAGGGGAAATCACTCTCTGTTATGCATCTTTTTGCTGCATACTTTATCTTCAAATCTTCAAATTTTTATTTAATATGCACTTGGATATAAACCTAGCTGGTTTGCAGCCCATGAAGTTTATGCTCCTTTTTTTTTTTTTTAAAAAAAAAAAAAAAAAGATACAATGGAGGCTTCTATAATCTCTGCTGCCCAAACAAATTCACAAAATGCTTAGTTAAAAAAAACACCAAAGGGATTTTGGAGTGCATACCTTTGGAATTTTGAAAGCCCTAACTAATAATATATAAGCCACCAAATAATTACATTGAAATTATATGACTTTTTGGATTATGCTCTGGTACAGAAACAACACTTGTATGGACAAAGCAAAGTTCAAACTTCTCTTGTCCCACTAATCAGAATGTCTTATTACTGCTTGTTACTGCTCAAGAAAGATATTCTATGCAAAGCATCATCTGCTAGAGTAAAAAGTTTTCCTAAAGTACTATTAGGTTTTACAACATTTAATCATTTTGGTAGCTGTGGAATTTGACAACAGTAATGAAAAAAAAAAAAAAAAAAAGACAGATGCATCTTTCAACTTGGAATTGTCTTGAAAATTTTCTTCCTAAAAGAAAAAATGATATATATATTTTTTCCCTTAAAAGCTAGTAGACTCTTTGTCATATATTGCTTTTCATCAGATGTGTGCTTTAGGTCTTGTGAGCATCTTAGGTGATACATTTTATTATTAATGACATTTGCTACCCAGTTGTGGGAATTGCCTTTATTTATGCTACCATACATCTATTAGCATGACAGGACTAGAGGACAGTAAGTTAAACAGGTCATATAATCAACATGTGCAAAAATAACTCATTTTTCATGTCCACGTCAAATTTGTCAGAAGCTCAACCTTTCTGGAAACAAGAAAGAACAACAGGAAAGGTTAACAGATTTAGAATGCTTTTGAAGTATTAATAAGTATGTACAACAATGAACTTATTTAATACTTGCCATACTTTGTTGTCTCTGCTTGTACAAAGTAATTGAATAATCTATTTGGTATTTACTATAGAATCATGACATTCTATAGTGCAACTATTTTGAATATGAGTAAATGTTCTTGATAAATGCTGAATGGAAAAATGCCTGGTGTGGAACCAATAAATTGAGAAGCTCATTTAGTACCTGACCCTGTGAAATACAATGAGCAATATAAGAAACTATTCTCTCAATTCATCTTAGTTTCAGAATAAACTCTGTTTATTACCAAAGGTACTCAGAATCTTGCAGGATCAGATAATAATAAATGATTGTGTTAAAAGAGAATGTATAATATTAAAACGTCATTAAGACTAACTTTCGTCATCTTTTCTAAATTGTCTTTCTACAAAACTCAGTTTGAAAACATAACAAGAAGAACTTAGGGTGTTCTGAAGTAAATCCTTATCTGTCAAAACAATACTGTTCAGTTTGACTGTCTCTGTACAGTGAAATACTGAGATATTCAGTATTTCGTAGATATTCAAGATGCTACTGTGATTTGTTGCTACTTCACTGACTGTTTTATTGTCTTCATTTTATTTAATGATGAAAATGAAAAGTAACTACAATGCAACATAATCCAATGGCAGGATATTAGATGCATCAATCATGCATATTTTATTTCATTGGTATAACTAATTTTCTAGTTTGAAAACTTACATTTGCATGCAGAGGCTCAAATTAAAGAATAATAGTTGTGAAGGGAAACTTCATTTTTGAAACTCATCTCATCAAAAAATTAAGACCAGGAAACAGATGCACAGTATTCTCAGTCATGGTATTATTGAAAATTACACACGCAGAAAGCTAATTCATGTTACATTACTTTTATAAGATCTCTGGGATTTTATGCATGGCATTTGATTTAATTAGTATATCTTTACAGAAAAAGTAGCACAATAATAAATGTAACATTGCATTTACCAAGGGTTCATTGAAATGTGTTTCTATAGTTTCTATTCAGTTTTATGTTATTCGGATTTTATTCAATGGATGACTGGATGGATGGATATTTGCAAGAAGCAGATTCCTGCATTTCACAGGAATGGAAATATCACATAAACAAGAGAATGTTCTTGTAAATGCCCCATTTCAGTTAGAAATGAAATAAATAACCTAGAATCTGTTTTTCACAATATTCTAAGTGTTAGAATCACAGAATAGAATCATAGAACGGCTTGGGTTGGAAAGGACCTTAAAGACCTAGTTCCAACCTCTGTTATAGGCAGGGATGCCAACCACTAAATCAGGTTGACCAAGGCATAAGGGAAATATTTTCAAATATTCTAAATGAACTGTGCAAGCATAGTAACCAAAAAAAGGCCAACATCGAGAAAAAAAAATACAGAGGGATTTGCAGGTTAACATTTAATATATTGAAAGAAACATAAATTCTACCAACATATCAGGTATATACGGCAGCCTCACAAGCAAAAATGTTTGCTGAGATTTTTTGTTTATTATGGTTGAGACTTTTTATGAAAGAAATATTGTCACAAAATGGAAATTGCTTTTGATTGATGTTTCATTAAAATATATATATTCTTAATATATAGAGAGAGTTTATCTTCTCACCCTGACTTTAGAAGTTTGTATCGATTTTTCTTCTGTTGATTACATTGTTTTCCTTTGATGGTAAGATTTTCTTTTCTGATTCTATCTTGTTTCCTTTCAACCAAATGCATTTAATTTTCATTTATTTCTCATTTCTTATCTATGTGTTCCTGGAGCATATTGCCTTACTTGCTCTCGCATTGGAGATGTACCAACTGTTCTGAATTGGTTCTATGTAGTCACTCGAAGTCCTTTTTTCTTGTCCGTGCTTGTTTGCTTATTTGTTTTCTTATTCATTTGAAACTATTTTTGCAGTACTCTACAGACTGTGTCTTTGGTGAGAGACAAACAAGGAGCAGCAGCTTTTGAAGAGGAGTTTTCCAGCCCAACAAGAAATCAGGTGCTCTTTTTTGATGATGAGTTCTCTCTTTTTAGTTGTCAGTTTTACTGTTCTTTGCAACAGCAGTTATTCACTAATTTAATGTAACAAAGGTTGCCTGCATTCTTTCCTGTTCACAGAATGAGAGAATGGTTGAGGTTGGAAGGGACTTCAGAAGATCATCTAGTCCAAACCCCCTGCTGAACAGGATCACCTAGAGCACATTGCATAGGATGGCATCCAGGTGAGTTTTGAATATCCCCAGAGAAGGAGACTCCAACCCCACTCTGGGCAACCTGTTCCAGTGCTCTGTCACCCTCATAGTAAAGAAATGCCCTATCATATTCATCTGGAATTTCATGTGCTTCAGTTTGTGCCTGTTGCCTCTTATCCTCTCGCTGAGCACAACTGAAAAGAGTCTGGCCCCATCCTCTTGACACCCTCCCTTCAGATATTTATACACATTGATGAGGTCTCCCCTCAGTCTTCTCTTTTCCAGGGTAAACAGGCCCAGTTCTCTCAGCCTGTCCTTGTACGACAGGTGCTTCAGTCCTCTCATCATCTTTGTAGCCCTCCTCTGGACTTGCTCTAGCAATTCTATGTCCCTCTTATACTGGGGAGACCAGAACTGGGCACAATATTCCAGGTGTGGCTTCACCAGGGCTGAGTAGAGGGAGAGGATCACCTCCCTTGATCTGGCATCACTCTTCCTAGTGCACCCCAGGATACCATTGGCCTTCTTGGACACAAAGACACATTGCTGACTCGTGGTCAGCCTGCTGTCCACCAGGACTCTCAGGTCCCTCTCTGCAAGAGCTGCTCTCCAGCATGTCAGCCCCCAGCTTGTACTGGTGCTTGGGGTTATTCCTCCCTAGGTGCAGGACCCTGCACTTGCCCTTCCTGAACTTCGTGAGGTTCCTCTCTGCCCAAACCTCCAACCTGTCAAGGTCCCTCTGAAGAATGGCAGCAAAGCCCTCTGGGGTATCAGCCACTCCTCTGCACTTTGTGTCATCAGCAAACTTGCTGAGGGTGTACTCCATTCCATCGTCCAGGTCGTTGATGAATAAATTGAACAATGCTGGACCCAGTACTGACCCCTGGGGGACACAGCTAGCTAGAGGTGTCCAGACAGACTCCACATCACTAAGCATAATTTACAGGAAGCAGCAGCTGTCTCAAAAACAAAAAGAAAAGTATTCCAATTTACCCTCAGCTTCCCAGAGCCCTGAGGAGAGGCTGTTCATGGGTCTGGGAAACTGAAGGGTGAGCAATGCCGACATTCTTCTTCAGAGACCTGGAGAGACAGAAAAGAAGAGACTAGCTAGGAAAAAGGGATCTTGTGGAAATCCTGGTAAATGAATCCATGCGAAAGAACGCAGGGGAATCACCTTTACTGGTCTCTGAAGAATGTCTATAGCAAAATGTGTAAGGAAAGAGGCAGGAGAGAGGAGGTAGTACTGTGGACAAAAGCTGGTTGTCTCCACTCAGTTAAGGTGGGATGTTATTATCTCTTGAATCACCACACTGACTACTACTAAAACAAACAAAAAGACAAACGAACAAAGAATCCCACAGCATTTCATTCAAAATTTTTAGATATAAGGGGGATGGCAGCTCCATTACTTCTGAGGACTACCCCTATAAAAAGGGTAGATTCTGATTCAAATTTCTTTTGCTCATTCACATCAGGACCATTTATATATTGCTTTCTTACATTAATTTAATGCCGTATCATGTCCTAGAGATGCACACAATACTTTCATCATAATTCCTTGGTCTTACTCAGTACCCAGTACTGTACAATTATAGGGAACTATTTAATTTTCATGTGATCTATAAAGAAGTATCGTACTTTTATCTTTTGTTTGTGGCATTGTCCCAACCCAGATGCAGGACCTTGCACTTGGAAGACAGACTCTCTGACTAAGACAGACTGAGGGAGTTGGTGTTGTTCAGCCTGGAGAAGGGAAGGCTCCAGGAAGACCTTATAGTGGCATTCCAGTACCTAAAGGGGACCTACAGAAAAACTGGGCAGGGAGTCTTTGTCAGAGATGTAAAATGTAAAGACAGATGATATTTTTAAGATACTTCCCTGTGAAAAAGAGTCCAACCATTGCATCATCCAAAAGACATTTAATTGTCAGATGAATATAAGCTTTTAAATAAATTAATTTACTTATTTTGTGGGCCAAATCAGGAAACAAGAATAGGACCCAATGGTTTAAGTAGACCCCAAATTTCACTCTATTTCAAAATAGTCAATTACAATCTGAGCAATCTATTTTATGATATTTAAATATTTAATTGGATATTAATTTTATTATACTTAAATATTATTTATTATTTATTATATTATAATATATATATTATATATATTGTATTATAATACATTATAATATATAAATATTATTATATTATTTATTGGTACATATTTAATATTTATATTTAATATTTATATTAAATATTTATTTATATTTAATATTTAATATTTATATTAAATATTAAATATATACACATTAAATATACACATTATTTTTTAATTTATATTAATTGAAATTTATAACTTATTATATTATAATATATTTATTATATATATTAAATTTATTTATTATTTATTACATTATGTTTATATTTCATTTTATTAGTTTATCTTAATTAATTTATAAAATATTTAAATATTAAAAATATTAAATATATACACATTAAATATACGCATGGAAGGGAAGGGAAGGGAAGGGAAGGGAAGGGAAGGGAAGGGAAGGGAAGGGAAGGGAAGGGAAGGGAAGGGAGGGAAGGGAAGGGAAGGGAAGGGAAAGGGAGGGAAGGGAAGGGAAGGGAAGGGAAGGGAAGGGAAGGGAAGGGAAGGGAAGGGAAGGGAAGGGAAGGGAAAGCCAGGGTAGGGAAGGGAAGGGAAGGGAAGGGAAGGGAAGGGAAGGGAAGGGAAGGGAAGGGAGGGAAGGGAAGGGAAGGGAAGGGAAGGGAAGGGAAGGGAAGGGAAGGGAAGGGAAGGGAAGGGAAGGGAAGCCAGGGAAGGGAAGGGAAGGGAAGGGAAGGGAAGGGAAGGGAAGGGAAGGGAAGGGAAGGAAGGGAAGGGAAGGGAAGGGAAGGGAAGGGAGGGAAGGGAAGGGAAGGGGAAGGGAAGGGAAGGGAAGGGGAGGGAAGGGAAGGGAAGGGAAGGGAAGGGAAGGGAAGGGAAGGGAAGGGAAGGGAAGGGAAGGGAAGGGAAGGGAAGGGAAGGGAAGGGAAGGGAAGGGAAGGGAAGGGAAGGGAAGGGAAGGGGAAGGGAAGGGAAGGGAAGGGAAGGGAAGGGAAGGCCAGGGAAGGGAAGGAAGGGAAGGCCAGGGAAGGGAAGGCCAGGGAAGGGAAGGCAGGGAAGGGGGAGGGAAGGGAAGGGAAGGGAGGGAAGGGAAGGGAAGGGAAGGGAAGGGAGGGAAGGGAAGGGAAGGGAGGGAAGGGAAGGGAAGGGAAGGGAAGGGAAGGGAAGGGAAGGGAAGGGAAGGGAAGGGAAGGGAAGGGAAGGGAAGGGAAGGGAAGGGAAGGGAAGGGAAGGGAAGGGGAAGGGAAGGGAAGGGAAGGGAAGGGAAGGGAAGGGAAGGGAAGGGAAGGGAAGGGAAGGGAAGGGAAGGGAAGGGAAGGGAAGGGAAGGGAAGGGAAGGGGAGGGAAGGGGAGGGAAGGGGAGGGAGGGGAGGGGAGGGGAGGGGAGGGGAGGGGAGGGGAGGGGAGGGGAGGGGAGGGAAGGGGAGGGAAGGGGAGGGAAGGGGAGGGCAGTGAACGCCAGGGATGGCCAGGGAACGCCAGGGTAGCGGAGGGCAGGGGAGACCAGGGAAGGGGAAGCCAGGCGAAGCCAGGGGTGGCCAGGGGAGGGGAGGCAAGGGGAGACCAGGCGGTAGGAGGCCAGGGGAGGGGAGGCCAGGCGAGGCAAGGCAAGGAAGGCAAGGCAAGGCAAAAAAGGCCCTGATCCCCTGATTGTCCTGTATGTGTTGTGTGATGACACTCAAGATGATCTGCTCCATGACCTTCCTTGGCACTCAGGTCAAACTGAAAGGCCTGCAATTCTCCAGATACTTCTTCCTGCACTTCTCATGGAATGGTGTCACATTCTACAAAGTCCAGTCAACTGAGACCTCTCTGTTTAGCCAGAAGTGCTGGCAAATTATTGAAAATGGCTTGTAAAGACCTTCTGTCAGCTTCCTCAGCACCCTTCAGTGGATCCCATCTGATCCCAGAGATTTGTGGATGTTCAAGTGGTATAGTAGGTTGCTAACTATGTTCCTTTGGATTGTAAGGGTTTCATTCTGCTCTCTGCCTCTGTCTTTTAGCTCAGCAGTCTGCGTACCCTGAGAAGAATTAGTCTTACTAATAAAGACTGAGGCAGAGAAGGCGTTAAGTGTCTCAGCCTTTTCCTATATCTCTTGTCACTACATTTCCACCTGCATCCTGTAAAAGATGGAGATTCTCCTTAGACCTCCTTTTCTTTTTATGGACTTATAAAAACATTTTTAATTGTATTTTACTGTAATGGCCAAAGTAGCTAGCTTTAGCTGGGCTTTATCCCTTCTAATTTCCTCCCTGTATAACCTGACAACCTTACTTGGGCTAAAACTCATATCTGATTAGAACAAGATGTTGCCATGTATAAGCAGGCTATTCCAAACTCCAACTCATTTTTACCATAAGAGATAATAATAGGTAATAGTAATGATAGCAATAAATATGGGTAATATGACTTTTTAGATAGCTTTTGGATTACTATAACAGTTTTAAAAGACCGAGAAAGAGAGAGGCAATGCCATTAAACTCTGGAGCTCTTTACAATAGTTTAATTATTTAAAAAAGGGAAATGAAATGGTCATGGCTATTACAGTGAACATGGAAAATGGCTAAGCAGGTGGCAAGCTGAAAATATTTCCTGATCAGTCCACTTTAAAACAGCCTTGTGTGCCACCACAGCCATTTGTCTAACTTGACCACCTGGCCTTTCTAGTTGCCATGAGCTCTTTAGGACTCAGGTTATCATCACCTGTTACTGTTTTGTTGTTCTTGTTGTTTGTTTTCAGTACAGAGGAGCCTAGATCATTGATTAATAATAGAAACATTCATAGGATGGGAGACATTGAAAATCCATCAGGGAATTTAAACATTATCCTTGTTATAAATGAATAAAAATAGCCCAATAACCTCTATTATTAAATAATAAAAAAGAGCTCCAAATGCTGTGCTTTTAATCTCATAAATGTTGTTCTAGTAAATTGAAGATAAACATTATAAACAAGAAAGCAGTTAAAGATCAAAGGGACTTTCTTAATAGGTATACACAATAATGTCAGCTTTTTTATTTGCAATGCCCTCATCTCTTTGTAACACAGATAGACTATGGGAGAACTCTAATTCTAACTCTATCTACCTTCTCCAGTTATTTTTTTGCTTCTTCTGTGTTTCTAAGTGCTTCTAAGTCATTATATGACTTTTTTTTTTTTTTTTTTTTTTTTTTTTTTAAAGAAGGATCATGATTCTGGAAAAAAGTTGATGGGTTGATGTAAAACTACATTCTGATATGACAGCATCCATCTTGAACACACACTAAATGTCAGTGCAAAGCCACAGGAAACTCAAGGCCACAAGCCTAGACACTGTTTATGATACTGCAGAGAACTGTGCATAGCTTCTACATTTCATCCAGCATGGTCACTGAGGCTATAAATAGGTCACAGTGAGGTATAAATTGGGTATAAATGGCTATAAATTCCAGATTAGATGGGAAACCCGGACCACCCAAGTACCAGTGTAGCTTTTTAGAACAATTCACTGAAGCTAGAGGGTCATTTAGTCTCATCTCAAGATACTTGTGCAGGAATAGTTCTCTGTTAAAATGTTCGGAGTTTCTTTACAGTTCAGACATTTCAAGAAATAAGGAGTTATTTCCTTTGTGTACAGGAGTGCTTTAAAAGTCAACACTTCAATTGGGAAGTTCCTCATTTATTTCTAAGTTTGCTAGAAATAATATTGGCTGTCTACAAACAAAGATGTACCAACTGTTTCTAGAAATAGAGTTATCTTTGTTCTTTACTTGAGTACAGTGCATGATCTTCAAGGAAGCACAAAATAAAAATTACATTTAATATATTTCCGCAGATTTAAAAGCCTACCTACCACAAATCCATATCTTCAAAAATAAGTCTGGCAACACTAGCTGAGATACATAAACAGATTGTAAAACAAATGTGACCTTTCAAATTAAATATTTACTTGTTTAAGCACTGGATTATATGTGGTCATACCACTCCCATGCCCAGCTTTACTGCAAAATCAAGTAATTAAAAAAGTTAAGCAAATCCAAATGGCATCGGAGTTTCTACTATAGCTTGGGTTCCACTTACAGTAGATAACCCATCCTAAAACATGGCAGTGTAGAAATCCACATATAGGTCAAGAAGGGCTGCCCATCTGCTCTAGGACCATGAAACAATTACCTTGCACAGAACAATCACACCAGAAACTTGTGGACCCAAATGTGTGGCCACAAAAGTAGACATTCACAAATGTCTGATTATGTATAGGTAGAAGGAAAAGGTGGCAAATTCATTTGAGGGCTGATATTTGGGAAGCATGCTATGGAGTTCAGCTGCCTTCTACATAAGTCACTACAGAATAATAACCATCAGGTGCTGTTAGATATTATCCTAATAAAGTAAGTGAATTTTCAGGGAAGTTTTTTGTCACCAACAAGAGCATTATTGGACTAGATGATCTTAGAGGTCTTTTTCAATCTAAATGATTCTATGATTATTAGAATCTGCCTCATCCTTAATAATTCCATTCAACTGTCAATATAGAGGCACTCTCTGAGAAATAGATATTGTCTGAGATTTCTGAAAAAGAAATTTTTCATATTTTTTTTCATCATTCCTGTTAATTAAATAGAAGTACAGAGGAAAAGGAAAACTTCATTAAAATTAAAATACTCTACACCTCTTAAAGCTATTTCTCCATCAATGGGAAATCATTTTGCAAGGCTCCAAAATGCCCTGTAGCTTTGCAAAGGGGTGGTATTATGAAAATGAACATGATAATTATGAAATTATCTTCAATAATAGGTGCGCTTCATTTTCTTCTGGATTTCCAAGATTGCAATATAATAGTAACAACAACAACAACAACAACAATAATAATAACAATAATAATACAAACAAAAAAAAAAACACTTGAGAAAGAAAAGAGGACTGACAGTGTCTTGAGCAATAAAATCCTGCTAAGATACCAGACGAACAGCTTTCTCTTCTTTTAGCCTTTTCCTGTGAATTTGCTTTCCCAGAGTGACCTGTATGACTCTTTTGACATTCCCCCCAGTCAATAGCTTGCTAACATCAAAGAAAGCACTCCACATCTCCCATAGATCAGACAGCTGTAGTGACTGTTTGTGAGGTCCCTGGAGTCTGAGGCGGGGGTTGGGACCCAACACTGTCAGGCTGTGTGTGCTGTGTGCACTGTGTGCGCTGTGCATGCAGAGGCACCAGCCAGGAGGCAACTGGTCTTGTGAGAGTGCCTGTCAACAGCTGGACAAAGCCAGCTGACAATGCAACCAGTTCAAATGGTGGGAAGCTGCATATAACCCACTGTAGTGGGTTTACGTGGCAAGGTTTTGGTAGCAGGGGGCCCTAGGCGTGGCTTCTGTGAGAAGAATCTAGAAGCTGCCCCATGTTAGATAAAGGCCCTGCTGCTGGCCAGAGCCGAGCCAATGAGCGATGCTGTTTGTGCCTCTGTGAGAGCATATTTAAGAAAGGGTAAAAAAAAATAAAAATAAAAATTAATAAAATAAAAAGCTGCCACACAGCAGCTGGGAGAGAGAGGGAGGAGAGAAACAGCCTTGCAGGCACCAAGGTCAGTGAAGAAGGAGGGGGAGAGGTGCTCCAGGCGCCAGAGCAGAAGTCCCCTGTGGCCTGTGGTGAGGACCATGGTGAAGCAGGCTGTCCCCCTGCAGCCCATGGAGTACCACTGTGGAGCAGGGTTCTATGCTGCTTCCCGTGGAGGAGACCATGGTGGACCAGGTGGACCTGCACTGACAGAGGCTGCGGCCTGTGGAGAACCCCCACCAGAGCAGATCCCAGGCCAGACCTGTAGCCTGTGGAAAGGAGCCCGTGCAGGAGCAGGTGACCTGGCAGGAGCTGCTGCCCATGGGGGACCCATGCTGGAGCAGTTCTTGAAGAGCTGCTGCATGTGGGAAGAAGCCCACACAGGATCAGTTTGGGAGGGACCCCACACGGAGCAGGGGCAGAGAGTGACCGAGAAGGAGCGGAGGAGACAAAGCGCTATAGACTGACCACGACCTCCTTTCCCCTGTTCCCCTGTGCTGCTCGGGGGGAGGAGGTGGAAGAAGGTGGATGGGGGAAGGTGTTTTTGGTTTCTTTCCTTTGTTCCTCGCTTCTCTAGCTTGTTAGTAATAGGCAATAAATCCTACTGTCTCCGTACTCTGAGTCTGTTTTGCCCATCACAATAATTACTGCATGATCTCCCTGTACTTATCTCAACCCTTGAGCCCTTTTCATCGTATTTTCTGCGCCTTTCTCTTTGAGGATGGGGAGTGAGAAAGCGACCATGGTGGGACTCAGCTGCCCACCTGAGTAAAACCACCACACCCACCCCTAGGGAGGGCCAGCTGTGGTGATTTTACTCGGGTGGGCAGCTGAGTTCCACCACGGCCTCTCTCTCACTCTCCCTCCTCAGAGGGGAAAGGGGAGAAAATACGACACAAAGAGCTCAAGGTTTGAGATAGGGATGATTTAATCGAAGGGAAAAGGAAGAGGGAAAAGAAAAAAGAAAAAAAAAAAAAAAACGTTGCATGGAAGCACAGAGTGAGTAAACCAGTTACTCTCTACTTCCCATCAACGAGCGATGTTTGGCCATGTCCTGGGAAGCAGGGCCTCAATACGTGTAGCAGTTGTTTGGGAGGACAGATGCTTCCACAATGAGAGCTCCCCCTCTCCTTCCCCGTTCCCGCCTTTTATTGCTGCGTGTGACACCATATGGCATGGAATATCCCTTTGTTCGGTTTAGGTCAGCTGCCATGGCGATGTCCCCTCCCCAGCTCTTGTCCACCCCCAGCCTGCTGGCTCCTGGGGGGTTGGAGGGAGTCCTGATGTGGTGCCAGTATTGTGCAGCAATAGACACAACACTGGTGTGATGCCAGTGCTGTTATAGCTACAAGTGCAGAGCACAGCACTGTATGGGCTGCTGCAGGGAAAGTTAACTCCATCCCAGTCAGACCCAGCACACCAGCAACCAGGGCCACGACCAGGAACAGGGCCATTTGTGTGGCAGTTGTCTCAAGAAGGGCAGCACACTCTTGTCACTCTGTCAGAAGGCAGTCTGATCTGCCTGCCTGCTCTGCTCGCCAGCCTGCATGGACTGCAGCCCTGACAGCCTCCCCAGCCAAAGCAATGCATTAAACTATTCTGTCAGGTCTCTACAGCAAGGAGATATGGACATAGCGACCATTTGACAGAAAGCTATGTCCTCTGATTCTCTTTCTCTGGCACCTGCTTGGGCTAATACCCTACCAGATGGAGCTCCAAGCAGGTTGTGTGACCACCCAGCTCTCAGGCTGTGGAGTGGGCCTGACACTACTCCATGAGATGGAGGGCTAGAGCAAGCACACCTGTGCAAGGTATGCCTGGGTAGATGAACTGCTCTGCCTGATGGCCAAGCTTCAGAAAGAGGTGGAGATACTGAGAAACATCTGGGAGTCTGAAAGGTCAATGGAGCCATGCTCTGCCTTCTCTGTTACGCACATGCCAATTTAGTACAACCACTACTGAAGCAGGACCAGTATCTGATCTGCATCAGGATAAAGGCAGCAACTTGAGGTACACTGAGGAATGGAAGCAAGTTACTACCTCTGTCTCCCACTCCATTTCTATTAACGAACAGGTATGAGGCTCTGGGTATGGCAGATGAAAGATATGAAAAGATGGAAGAAGAGACATCTGTGCAAGTCCTCCCTTCAAGGTTAGATCAACCAAGGCCTCTTAGCAAGTGTAGCATCAAGAGCAGTGCCATGAAGAAACGGCAGTGAGTTGTAGTCATAGGTGACTTCCTCTTGAAGGGAACAGAAACTCCCATCTGCAGACCAGACACTCTTCACTCTTTAAACTTCAGAGAAGTTTGCTGCTTCCCTGGGGCTAGGATCAGGGATGTTACCAGTGAACTTTTGAGCCTTATACATCGTTCAGACTATTTCCCACTCATCTTTCATGTGAGTACCAACAACATAGCAAAGGGAGGCATGAGGCCTGTCAAAAAAAAAACCAACTCTGGTCTCTGGGGAGAGAACTAAAGGACTAGGAGCACAGACTGTTTTTTTTTTTTTTTTTTTTTTTTTTTTTTTTTTTTTTTTCCTCAGTCCTCCCAGTAATGTGGAGAGACAGGGAAAGAAACAGGTGAGACCAGGTCATCAATGCCTGTCTCCAAGCCTGGTTTTATAATCATGGAAGATTCTTTATGATGAAAGCTCTGCTGGGGCCTGACAGGACCCACCTTTGTCAGTAGGGGAAGAGTTTCTTGGCCCCTAACGTGGTGACACTGATTGAGAGGGCTTTAAACTAAGATCAGCGTGGAAGGGGGATACCATTAGGAACACTGAGGTTAAACCAAGGGATGGTACAGCACTCTCTGGCAAGGCTAATGGGAGCATCTATGTCACTCCAGGTTGTTGTGGGTTCAGGAGAACATCTGAAATGCTTTTATACTAACACATGCAGTATGAGAAACTAATAGGATGAACTGGAATCTTTGGTCCTTTCTCAGAGTTATGATATCACTGTAATTAGTGAGACTTGGTTGGACAAGTCCCACAGCTGGTGTGCTGGGATGGAATGCTATCGGCTGTTCAGGAGGGATACGCAGGGCAGGTGAGTTGGAGGTGTTGTGCTGTATGTAAAGGAGAGATTAAACTGTATATCCATCCCCATTAGGGATGACATGGTAGACAGCTTCTAGGTGAGGATTAAAAGGACAGATAGCAAAGCAGATGTCATCATGGGTATCTACCATCGACTGCCCACCCAGGATAATGGCACGGATGAGATATTCTATAGGCAATTAGGGGAAATCTTGGGATTAGTTGCCCTCATCCTTATGGGAGACTTCAACTTCCCAGGCATCAACCGGGAATACCATACTCCTGTGACAAGTAAGTCTAGGAAATTCCTAAAGCATATTGAAGATAACTCCCTGTCAAAAATACTGAGTGAGCCAACCAGAAAAGGTGCCTCTCTAGATCTGTTGCTTGAGAATAAAGAAAGTCTTATGGGTGATGTGAGTGTAGGTGGCCGTCTTGGACACAGTGATCATAAATTTTTTGGGTTCAACATTTTTAGTGTAAGGAGAATAAAGATCAGCTGAATTGCCACCCAGAACTTTAAGAGAGAAAACTTTAAGCTTCTCAGGGAGCCAGCTAGCCATGTCTCCTGGGAATCTGCTCTAGAGGGTTTAAGAGTTCATGAGAGCTGATCATTTTTCAAGAATCACCTTCAAGTGCCACCAGTCAAGTAAGTTAGGCAGAAGTCCAGCCTGGCAAAACAGGGAGCTCCTCCTGGAATTAGAGCAGAAAAAGAAAATATATGACATTTGGAAGTCCAGGGGTCCTGACAAGATTTACCCTAGAGTGATGAAGGAATTAGTGGACATTATAGCTGGACTCCTCTCAACTATTTACCAAAGATCTGGGGAGTCTGGAGAGGTCTCTACTGACTGGAAGCTAGCCAGTCTATGAAAGGAGCATGAGAGAAGACCCAGGAAACTACAAACCTGTTAGTCTAACCTCAGTACCTGGAAAAGTTATGGAGAAGATTATCCTGGGGGTTACTGAGAGGCAATTAAAGAACAAAGCCCTTATCAGATATAGTCACCATGGGCTCATGAAGGGAACGTCCTGCCTTAGTAGTTTGGTATACTTTTATGATAAGGGCTGGCAGGCAAGTCCTATGAGGAGGTGCTGAGGACACTTGGGTTGTCGAGTCTGAAGAAAAGAAAGCTGAGAGGTGACCTCTTTGTTCTCTGCAACTTCCTGAAGAAGGGAAATGGAGGGCGGTGGGTTCCCATCTTTTCTCCCTGGTAGCCAATAACCGGATGTACGGGAACAGTACAAAGCTGCACCAGGAGAGGTTCAGACTGGATATTAGGAAAATTTCTTTACTGTAAGGGTGGTCAAACACCAGAACAGGCTTTCTAGAGAGGTGGTTGATGCCCTATCCCTGTCGATGTTCAAGACAAATTTGGATAATACCTCAATAATATGTTTTAACTTTTGGTTAGCCTTGAAGTGGCCAGGCAGTTGGACTAGATGATCTTTGAAGGTCCCTTCCAAGTGAGCTGTTCTGTTCTGTTCAATTCTAATTATTCCATTCCATTCCATTCCATTCCAGTCTATTGATCAGGCACAGAGATGTTCAGAAGGTAGCTGTATCACGCTGATCACAGGATTTTCTCCCACCTGTGTTGCCTTTTACATTATTTTTTCCAAATCTTCTTTCCTTTTCTAACTTTGTAGAATCATCACAGAATGGCTTGGGTTGGAAGGGACCTTAATGATCATCGAGTTCCAACCCTTCTGCTGTGGGCAGGGATGCCACCCACCAGATCAGGTTGCCCAGGGCCCCATTCAACCTGGCCTTGAACACCTCCAGGGATGAGACATCCATAACTTCTCTGGGCAACACTGGTCTCACCACCCTCTGAGCAAGGAATTTCCCCCCTAACATCTCGTCTAAATCCCCACTCTTTTAGTTTAAAACCATTCCCCCTTGTCCTATTACTATCTACCCGTGTAAAAAAGGGTTCTCCATTTTTATTTATTTTTATTTATTTTTTATATGTATATATATATATATAAACCCTCTTTAAGGCTGCTATGAGGTCTCCCCAGAGCCTTCTGTTCTGCAGGCTGAACATGCTCAGCTCTCTCAGCCTTTCTATGTAGGAGAAGTGCTCTAGCCCTCTGATCATTTTCATGGCCCTCCTCTGGACCCACTCTAACAGGTCCACATCCTTCTTGTGACAGGGGCCCCAGAGATGGATGCAAGTTGGACCTTATGAGGACAGAGTAAGAGGGGATCACCTCCTGCTGACCACTCCTCTTTTGATGCAGCCCAGACTGCAGTTGGCCTTCTGGACTGCAAGAGTACACTGTTGGCTCATGCTGAGCTTTTCATCAATCAGAACTCCCAAGTCCTTCTCTGCAGGGCTGCTCTCAATGATTTCTTCTTCCAGTCTTATTTTCTTATAGTGCGTAGTAAGTTAGTATTGGACTGACCTTGAAAATTCAGTGAAGGAAGATATCATTAAAATTTTCATCAGCCATTTGGAAAAACAAACAAACAAACAAAAAACAGCAGCAACAACAATAGAAAACATCACAGCTGATTTTAAAAGCTGATATTAGCAGGTGTTTATGGAATTTACTGAATAATAACTGTACATTGGTTATTCCGATATACCTTAAGGTAATATCTAAAACTGGGAGGGGAAGAAGGAAAGTGTATGAAAGGAGGAAAGGATAGGGTTGGGAACAGGGAAAGGAGAGGAAGAAGAGAGAAAAATGGAGGACAGACAGTTTCAAGTTCAGCTATCCCTTTTCAGACTGTTTAATAGTACAGGTAATCTTTGAAGTCAGGCCAATCTCCTGTGTCTTTTCTCTGCTTGTGGACAGAAGACAGATTTGTCACTGTGCTCTCACACCAATAATATCCAGCTGGTTCTCTTTCCAAATGACCTCTTAGCTGCACCTATTTGCAGTGTATTCCTTGTCCCTTGATGTTCCATTTACTCAGTCCTGTCATCTCCTCCTAATCTAAAGCTTGTGCTCTCCTGGCAGGGATGTCAGCATCAAAAATCTTTCCCTAAAGCATGACCAGTTGAATTTGTATTACCTATGCCCTTGCAGATGCAATAAGTCCATTTCAGATGTTACTCTCATTTTTTAATAACCATGTATGATTTGAATATCATGATTAAGTATGGAATTTTGTTAAGAGCATTTATAACCACAGTAGGCAAAAGTTATGTGAAATGAAATTTTCCGCTGGCTCTTACCACAAAATCTGTGTAGGTAGCAAAGACAACTGTAATTCCCCACTGAAGTGTTTACTATTCAGGTGTCAATACCTTCCCAAAGACCTGCTCAGACAGGCTTTGTTTCATGCTCTTTTATACAAACTTCAGAGCAGGATTTTGGGATGAAGCATTCCAGACTATACTGTTTGTTTGTTTGAATTAATTTATTTAATTATTTATTAAAGATGTAAAAGTTTCAAGTTTTGATCTGGAGTTTTAGCTTACAATTATTGCATTATAAAGTAGACATAAATACAAATAGAGATGAATTACAACATAACTTATAGACTTAAATATGCTAAACTGTGGATAAGTCAATATAGACTGAAAAAAATAGTGATTCAAATCTTAATATGAAATGTTTGTTTTCATAACCTTAGAGGGCTCAGGTGAAACTGAGAAGTTGAATAAAAGCTTTGATAAAACAAAAATGGTAAAAGATTTGAGTAATACTAGACACAGGATAAGCAAGATAAGTTGAAAGGTGCAGAATATTGATCCAAATGAAGTAATTTAAGAATGCACACAAAGGTACACAAGAGATATAATTCTACAGAGCAATGAAGGCAATAGACAACAACCAAAAACATTTTTGAACAATTATACAGAGAAAAATTAAGGAAATATAAGTATATAAATAAGATTATTTTTTCTTTTAGCATTCCACATGAAAAAAAGTATAGTTTCAAAGGCCCAGATTTCAGTGGTTTTCAAAGAAAACAATAATTAAAATATCTAAATTAAAATTCCCCTATGAGTGAAGGAATTAAGTATATGGTTATAAGGAAAAAAAAAATGGAATAAAGATCTTTTATTTCATTTTCCTTTTTTTTTTTTTTTCAATCGGAAAGTAATAAAATATATAATAACATATGTTCCATGTTCTGTATTTTATCTTCGTCTTTGAAGACAAATTTTTCAGAGCTAATTTGGTCAAGAAATCCATCTCACTTCTGAAGTAGCATAAACACTGTGGAGCCAATATATGACTTTAAGACTATGTCTACATTAAAAAAGTTTGTCAGGAATTGTTCTCTGGTCTTGAGGCCAACTGGCATAGAATGACTACTTCCACACAGAGTAGTATGTTGGTTCTCCTTTAGGAGAACCTTTAGGGAGTCCTGTGGCTTTATAGACAGAGTATAACCTGTGTGTTATGCTCAGTTCTGAGCATCTGAAATGGAGATTAAGTTTCAGTTGACCAAAATTATATTTTCATGTCATGGTTCAGAAGATTCTCATTACAGGTTCTGAAGTATAGCAAAAAGGCACATGGAGGTGTCTGAGGGACCAAAGTTTGATGGTAAAATGGACAAATGGACTCCCTTCCTCCTTCCCCCAGTTTATAGCTACTCTGTCTTCATGATAACTTCAGGATTACATTGGGCTTAATTATTGAAATACAAATGTTTGTGAATGTTTCTCATATTATTTATTTATTTATTTATTTATTTAGATTTACACAATTAAGCTGCTACTTTGTGAGCATACAAAGCTGAAATCTTCTTGAAGCTTTTAGGATATTGCATTTGGTATTTAATTTTCCTGCCAATTTCTTCCAAGTACCCACGTTGTCCTAAACTACTAAGAATCTATCAAACAGTTTATTATTTATTATTATTTTATCCTCAAAACCTGTTAATGTTGTGTCAATTTGTTGTGAAGAAAACAGACAGTTTCTTTTTATAACCTGTGATCATATCAGCTGAACATAACATAAAAACAATGTTGTCTGATATTGGTTCCCATTTCATTGGCTTATATAAAAGTCCTCATCTACTATATCTCTTTTGTCTCTAATCTCTTGGAGAAAGACTTATCTGCTTAATTCTGTTACATTTTCACATTTATTTTTTTACACAGGTTTTTAAGCAAAAATTATTTATCTGAATAGGTTTTACATAATAGAGCGGACATTTCCATTTATTTTTTTTGCAAAAAGGATACCATATACTTGAACATACAAATGACCAGAATAATTAGCCAAATTTTGGATACATACAGAAAATTGTGGCTGCATTAGTTTGTACCTTCCCCTTCTGTGTTGAATTGCTTCTGAAGAACAATAAAATAAGATAAGCAAAAAACCCCACACACAATATTAAATCATAATTTATTGCATAATTACAGGACCATGCTATATCTACCTTTTATGTGATAGAGACACTAAGAACTCTAGGGCAGGTAGGTTCACCAATAAAGCTTCATGGAAAGCAGAGGAAGTTCTGTATAAACAGATGTTCAATGATGGTTACAGATCTACTTATAAGCTTCTCACAGAAAGCCTCTCTATGTTAAAACCTCTTATGAGGCTTTAATGTCACTTTTTCAATCTTCACAATCTTCACACAATTTCAATTGCAATCTTCACAACACTGTTATCACACAGCAACATCTGTGTGTACTAATATTTAATTGTTCTTCTGATATCACGCTGTGTCCCCCCCCAATAAATAAGTAAATAAATAAATTAATTAATTAATTAAAGCAGTTTACGATTTTGGTATCTTTATATTTATATATCGTTTTATTATAAATTTCATACTACTTCTTTGTCAGTTATTTTCAAGAGTAATTTGAAGTTTTCTCAAAACTGTTTCTGATGTTATGATCTTAACTTGTAAGATATATATATATATTTCATGGTTTCACTGAACTTTTAACAAGCTTACTGTAAATGACTGTAATGTATTGCATTGTAAATCATCCTGTTTGTTGAAAACTGTTCTGATTTACCTCCAAAATAATACTCAAATTTTGATATCATAAATGTGTTTTGTATTGGTTTCATAATTTCATCTGACAATATTTTAAATGAAAAAAAAAATACATCTTTCTTCTAGGCTACTCTAGGCTACTGCTTTAACCTATTTGCAATATTAATTACAACTTTGTTTTCAAGATGCCAGATGTTATTGATAATAACTGAATATACGCTCATGTTGTATACTTAAAAGTATTTCTTTTGAAGTAATCTGCTGAAGATCAACAACTTGAAAGTAAACCCTAATCAATGTCCTTTCATCTCTGATCTCAGTTTTTCCTTGTAGTAGACAGTCCTTTCCTGTCACTGGGACACTTTTCATGACAACCTCATAATGAAGTCTTTATTTCTATCATAAACCTTGTTGGAAGCCCCAGCTGTTCATCCATTTTTCTAAGGAGACAGTCATCACAGTAATTGGTTTCCCAAAATGAATACTGTGTGGAAAAAATATTTCTATGACCTTATTAATATTGCTAGGATTATGCAATGATAAGCACCAAAATAAATAAATAAATAAATAAATAAATAAAAATAAAGATTGTACTTTCCAGAACATCATCTTTGAACTACAGAGAGATGAACGAGGAGATATATTGATCTTCCTTTGAATTTATACTCTGTTACTTTGTAACTGGAATGGAAAATAGCCTAGAGAAAGTTGTCTGGCCAAATCCCATAACAGTACCCTCAGTATTTATAGTTGTTGAAGAGCACATATAAAAATATTAGGAAATGGATGGCTGTAAAAAAAATTCAGCATTTTTTATACTTTCTCAAATTGTCCTTAGCTCTTGGCTAATAAGCTCACATGGAAATTTCAAATATAAAATTTACCCTTTTTTTTTTTTTTTTTTCTTCTATCTAGAGGGCTGATTTTTGGTGTTTATGAGATCTTCAAAGAGATATACGGGAGAGGACTCACTGAATAATGAAGGACTGGAACACATATAGTGAAGCATGTCTCAGTACTGTCATCCTAATTGACTACTTTTTTACCTCGGATCATTACCTCAAAAATTGATAAGATATGGGGCAAATAAAATCAGGATCATTTATACAAATGAAATATATACTAGGAATGAGTGGAAAAAAAGAACAAAATAGAAGAGGAGAGGGGTTAAATAATTTTTTCTCACTTTAAAGTGTGAACGTCAAAGGTTATAATTGCTTTAGAGTTTTGCTTTGCAGAAAGGATCTTTTCCAGTTTTTTCACTACTGTCTTCCTGCAGAAATCAGCTGAGACCTGAGATGACAATGATTAGTTTTATACTCTTTTATGATGTTAAAATACTGGTAGTAAGAAATCATAAGAGAGAAAGAAATCTGCAAAAATTTGTGGTAATACTACTGATAAGGTCGAATGATACATTCAAAGTTCAGAAATCCCAGTGGTATCATTTAAATTAATAAAACAATGGCTAAAAAACATGGTTCTAGTGCAGTTATCTGCTAGTGAGAAGAGGCAGAAATGATGAGTAAGCTGAGGGATTTGAACCAGAAAATTATCTTTACAGCAAACCTATCAAAAGCAAATTCTCATGACACAAGGTTAAAGCTGTTTGTGACCAAGAGTCTGGTTTGAAATGACTTGGAGAAAGGTAGTGGTGCATAGTAGGCTCAAGAAATTCAGTTCAATGATATTTTTACATTAGTCCAGTATTTTTGTTGTTATAGCACCTCACAGTCATAGTGGTGCCGGTTACTCAATAAAGAAAGGTTACATCAACTTATGTGTAGGTTAAACAACGTCTCTACACTTGCCAACATTGCAAGAACAAAAGGGAGTGAAATGTGCAGCTTGTTAATGCCACCACAGCACTGTGTGTTTACATTTAAAATCAATATTTTCTTTTACATCATACTGTAGGTGACATTTTCTTTGCAGTTAAACCTGTCACTATAGTAGATGTCCTTGTAAATGAATTCTGTGAACAAGCTGGGTGGGTTTTTTGGGAAGCTCTTAGTTTTCTAAAAATGCTGGTATAGTCTCTGTGAATGTATAGAATGAAATTATTTGTTTTAAAGGCTGCCCCTTTTTAGTCCTATTCCTGTATGAGGTCAAAACAAGGCAAAGGAAAACAAAAGGAAAACAGCTTTCTTCTATGACTTTTTTTTTTTATAAAGCAAAGCAAAGCAAAAGAAAACAAACAAAAACCATGACAAGCAAACAAACAAAACCAACAAAATCCTAAACATTCAAAGTCCTCCAAAGGTTGGATTGTAAGCATTACTGCATATTGCATCACTTACGTACATAGCTTATATATAAAAACAACCAAGTGCTCACATCAAAGTTTCTTCTTACTGATGTTTATTCAGCTGCAACATTAAAAATGACAGAAAATATAGGGGCTGCTGCAGCACTGATAGTTAAGTTACTCTTAGATAACTTTCATGTTTCTACACACCCTTTAGTAACTTCTATAATATCTCCAAACCTCTTTTTCTCTGACCTAAAAATCTTGCTATCATTCAGCAAGGCTGAGAGATATCAAATCAAAGTATGAAGATTGTATTTAAATTGAGAGAGCAATATTGGCAGAGTATGTGGAAGTGACTGTTTCATAAGTGTTTCCTCCTGTTTCCTGTGAGAGTATGCAAGTCTTAAGTCTATATTCCAAAAAGTTTCAGAAAGCATATAGATTTCACAAGGAAATAAATTGCTCTCAGTTTTGTATTGTTTTGATTTTTTTTCTGCATTGTCTGTAACTAATAATAGTTTGTTTAAATGTGAACAAGGCGTTAGAGGACATGTTCTATTTTGTGTTTCAAACCTTAGCTTGCAGAAATCTCTGTAAAACAAATGCAAATAATTTATTTAATACCTTTGACAACTCAGAGGATATTGTACATGTAATGAACATGCTTCCTCGTGCAAATGCCAATAGATTTTATAACCACAAATTTGTAGGTGTGACGAGTTCTTTCTTGGTAGTAGCTTTATTCTTAAAGTAAAATAAATATCTTAAACAATGAATCAGTGTCTCCCCCATACCGGTCACGTGAAACAAACCCAATAATTGTATCATAAAGATTATATTGATGGGCCATTTAATTAATTTCAGTTCAATAGCCAATGACCTTGCTTATCACCCAGTCCTCTACTCCCTCAGAGACTGGAATGAAAAACCTGAGGACAAGTCTATCAAGTAGGCTTGAGTCTCTTCAAAAAAAACAACATGACATTAGTGGACTCAAAGGGGTGACAGGAAGATCAATTTTTGCTGAGGTTGTCCAATCAGTCACATACAACTGCATTAGCATTGCCCCAGTGTCCTCCTTGTCATTACAGTCATTCTGGTCATCCAGTGCACCTGACTATTAATGTGGGAAAAGACCAGAGCCATATGCAAGAGGAGATCAGGAATAGCACAGTACTTCATTTGGAAAAAGAAGAAGAGGCAGCAGTGGATGTTTATTTTGATGCAGAGACATGTAGTTCGTATTGACTAAGTCACAGAAGCCAAGACTATGTGACCTTTTAAAGCTGAACAGCAGATATCTTCCACGGTCAAAATGACAGGAGATATATAGTAAACACAGTCTTTAATGTTGTATATTAAAGTTCAAGTGGAAAAAAAAAAAGGTTAGTACTAGTTAAACACGAATGTAGATTTGTGGTTTTTTTTGTTGTTTGTTTGTTTTTTTAATATTGCATAACCAATCCTTTATTATTTAATATTCAGTACTTTTTAAATAAATGTGCAAAAATATTCCCTCATCTCAGCTTCTTATTAAAATCTGAATCTCACAATACTGAAAAATATTGTGGAATACTGGAACTCCTTATCAAAAATTAGAAATACTGAACTAAAAGTCAGAGTTTTAAAATCAACTTTTATTCTCATTTACCCAGATCTCACCTCAACTTGTGATAAATATATTTTTGAAAGACCACTGATGAGTTGTTCAATAAAGCACAAAATAAATGAATTTTTAAAAAGGTTGGTTTTAATAGACTGAAATCATAAATTAACAACGCAAAGTAGTCTGTATAATTTCAGTGGTAGTGGCTAGCTGATTTAAACTGGGGTGGTATCATATGACCTATAAAACTTTTCTAAGCAGTATCTATGGTGACAAGGGTTGGGGGGAAGAGAATTAAATAACATTATTCAGCTACAAGCATGTTAAAATATGCTTTTTAAAAAGAATAGGATATTGCTAAGACTCATAGCCTTTTATTGTTTTAATTCCTGTGTAAAAGAAAAAGAAAGCCGCAATTACATGTGACTGTATGCAAGCACTGCTGTGCTAAGCTTCAGCTTTCTTTGAGAATACAGGTTACTAATTGTAGCTTGGCTTCCAAAATAAACTTATCATGTTAAAAAAAGCGCCTTTTCAAAGGGAATTCAAAGAATAGAATTTTTGTTGAGGTGAAAGAGATTCATATGAAATTTCTCAACAGTAGCCCAACTGCCAAGTTAAATGTTTTGTAAACTGTATCAGTTCCCATCATGTAGTATGAACACTCAATATTAAAACAGTGTTTAGCTGAGAAACCATTTACATGAAAATTACTACAGGATGTCGGAGAGTTGATTCCTGTTTCCCTGGAGATGATTAAACACTGAATGAGAGGCAATAACTAAGTAATATATAAGAAAATTAAAGGTTTATTCATTTTCATTTGAGTACACTGAAATCTTAGTAGCTTTTATAAGGTAATCTAAGTAACTTCTATAACCAACTATTTTAAAATTTGCCATATACTGACTTAGAGCATTTCCATATCTAGCTGTATCTATCGCTGGTATCCATAATATACAAAGGTACATACTTTCAAAATTACTCAGATAAATATATAGATGGATAGAGGCTGGTAGGGCAAATAAAATGATTTAGAAATTTAAATATGCCATGATTTGAAGTATGTTTAATTTGGGACATTTCATTATTTAATAATCACACTTTAAGAGAATGTCACTTGAAAATAATAAGGACAGATTTTTCCTCTTTGTAAAATCAAGGTTAATTTGCCTCCTCAGCTCCCTCAAAGTCCTAGTATCTAAAACAATCACAACCAGCATCGGATTTATTACAGTGTTACCAACATTTAGGTGACAAGCTCAACATTGACAATGGAATGGATATCTTAAGATACTGTACTTCTTCAAGCATATAGGCTGTATGTTTCAGTTCTGTTGTACAACAACAAGAAAGAGTCATATAATGTTTTGTTCTATTGCTGTATTTTTCAGAGGTGTTTTTTGAGATTAGTACCATCTGTGGTTTACTTATATTCCAATTTCTGCAAAATGGGACAGATACAGTCCATAGATCTTTTGTTTTGATTTGTTAAATTTAAAACCGAGTTTCTTTTGTATGTTGCTGCTTAATTAGTTAATGTCTTAAAAATTCTCCATATAGCCCTTCTGGAAATAAGATCAATTATACCGTTGACTATTACAGATACATGTGCCAGTGTCTGTCTCCAAATACTGGTTATTTGAAAACCAGGTTTCCTAATGCAGAATAACAGGTATCCTGTATCTCAGATGTAATGAGCATCCAGCATGAACTGATGACTAAGATCAAGCAAGAGGAGTAGAGAGTATCCTAAATTATCAGAGACACCACATTATTCCTCAGCATGTCATATCTTGAACAGGCAATGAAATTGCACAGAATCTTGTGCTAAGTTTGCCAATACACCAATAAAAATCTGTAAACTCAGTAATAGGCAACATTACTGAAATTAACCCCCAAAATGAAGTAGAAATCTCTTCAAGCTTATTTTATAAACCTTGATTTTATACAAGATATCAGGCAAGCAAAGCATAGTAAGTTTATCAATTTCTGGCAGTAACGTAGAAATAATTAACATGAGTTTGGGGCATTCAGAAAGAGGTCCTATTGAGGAAATATACAAAAAAACTACTGCATACAAAATAAAACAGAATATTTGAAAATAATGATAATAATACAGAAATGGTGAAGTATTTAGAAATATATATAGAAAATATATGTGGAAAAATAAAGTGCAGTAAGAAGAAAATCAGTTAAATTGACATGATGAAATGGGAAAGGAATGCCAGGTGGGAGAAACTGAATATGAAGGGAAAAAAAAAAAAAAAAAAAAAGACCAAACAAAAAAAAAGACCAAACTCTGGATGCCGGACTATTCAATTCCAGCAGGCAATTGAAACAAAACTAATTACAGGTTCATTTAAAAAAAAAAAAAAAAAAAAAAAAAAAAAAAAAGCAGAGAAGCCGTAAGAAAAGAATAATGATACTGTGAAAAAGTCCTTAAAGTTCTTATATTTTTACATCTTAAACATACCTTTGATTTTTTTTCTTTATAATATTGTTGGAAAGCTGAGAGATCTGTTGCAATGTGTTTTTTTCCCAGAGAATTCTGATGTCAGAATTATCATCATTCTAAGGGAGTCTCTAACCAACACAGTTGTTTTTGTTTTGCTTATTCAGTATTCCTAAAAAGGAAGATAATGACCAGTGCATTACTTTTTATGAATTACATTGCTTTCATGGACTTGGTGGAACATTGTAGTCTCTATCAAATAAGATCCACTTTGTGCACATCAGAAATATTGTGAGTGGAATTTCATACTACCAGTTCAAATGTGACAGGTTCAGCATCATTAAGACTTTCAAATAATCAACACGGTGTATACCAAAATATTGTACAATTTGACAGTACAATACAAGATTTTTACATATACACCATGTTATTACTATATGCCAACTAATGATATAGCAATCAAAAATCAATTTGATCTTAAACGTTAGGTTTAATTTTCTTAAAAACATAAACAGTACTACGTTGTACACACACAACTTAGATGTTTCTGTAAGTTTTGCATTTCCAACTCATGTCAATCAAGCAGTTGACAATTTGAAGAAACACAAAGGACCTGAATAGTAATTGTTGTAAAGACTGAAAACAAGGTTTATGTACATTCAAGTTGAAGTACACAGATTAAAGAAGAATATTTATATAACTTAATTGCTAAATTTCATAAACAAAACTCAGATCAGCTTATTTAGGAGCTAAGCATATTTTGACTAAGACATCCTTTATTGTGGTATACTACATGGGACTGATACAAGTGTAAGGCTGTTCACTAGAAATCACATTCTGGAGCTGAAAAAAAAAAAAAAAAAGAATAGGGAGAAAAAAAAAAAAAGTTCTTTCTTGAAGTTATTTACTACCAGAGCTTTTATAACTCCTCAAAGTTTTAACACTGTGTTCACAAGAGCTCTGTTTTTTGGAAATCTACCCATTTTCTTCACATTAATGCATGTATGTATAGATAGATGGAAAGACAGGCAGAGTTTTGGTGAATCTTACTTATTAGTCATATCTGTAATTTTTTATTATTTAGGTTACAGCTTGTTCTATTTATGGCTATTCTGGCACTAATTATAGAACAGATTGTGTTGGGATTTCTACAGGACTGCACTATGGCAATACAGATTAAGCAATTAACCTTGATGTCACTGTAATTATTAAGATACTTTAGCAAAATGAACTAATTTCCCCTTAGGATGTTCTGCTGAATTAAACTTACACTTTTTAAGATGCCAAAATAGAAAATGTTAATGGAAAACTAAGTTTGCAATTTAAATAATCAGTTGGGTATACAGACCTTTTCAGCAATCATGTCTAGGTATTTCCAAAATAGTTACACTCCAAACTGACAATATATATATATTTTTCCTAAAAATTAATTTTAAAACACATATTGTGTATGATAATTACAACAACATGCAATAATGTTATGTGGAGATCAGTGGAAATTTAAGAAAAGTAAAGGGAATAGATAATACTTTTTTACCATATAATCTCTGACCTTAAACAATATTATTCTAAAATATATAGTCAAGAGGAACCAGCTCATACTTATTTAATTGTATATATTATTCTGTAAAATATCCTCCCTAATTATTAAAAATATAAAGCTATCTGCATCCGATATCAGAATGTTATGTATTAAAATTAAGGATTTTAAAATTAAAGATACATAAAATGAAAGTACACTTCTTAGTAAAAACACATTTAATTTTTAATTTTTTAGTGTATTAGTTGCTTTATTATTTAAGTACTTCAGTTTCTTTAAACAAAAGTATTATTAGATATAGTAGTTAATCTTTTTAATCTAACTCAAAGATGAAATCAATATTAAATGAAAAAAGAATCTTTAACATCTCTTGATCGTATTCTTTTATATATAGAAAAATACCTCTAATGTAGAAATGTAATTGAAAAGGACAGCCATTTTCTTCAGTGAAGTATATCATTGATCGAGTGGATAGTATCCCTGCCCGTGACAAGAACATTGGAACTAGCTGGTCACAAAGGCCCCTTTCAGCCCAAAACATTGTATGATTTTATGATTCTATGATTAAAGATTACATGTATTGATATGAAGGGTAATTGCTAAAGCAATATTATATAAAAAGGATACACTATAATGGAAGCAACAATTACTTTACTATGCTACTTAAAGAAACTTTTTAGCGACTTCCCTGTGATTTTCATTGCTGTTTTATGAAGATAAATTTAAATCTATTTCAAAACTATTTAAAATTCAGAGCAGTTAGTTGACAATTTAAAAAATACACATACAGAATAATTACTATTATTCATTTAGTGTATATATTACAATAAGAATAAACATGATATTTATTTATTTACCTTGCTATAAAGGAGAAAAGAAAAAAAAAAAAAAAAAAGACCTGTAACTATAAAACCACAGAAGGAAAACTGAACAAGAAGAAAGAAAATTCTTAATTCTTTAAAATTAGGAAAAAAAATGCCTCTTTTGGTTATTTGTGTCGTTTCGTAACACTGAAAGGAGGAGAAGGAGCTCTTCATTAATCTATAAGGGAGCGGTACTGCAATTATCAGTGGCACTGATAAGTCTTCTTAAAAAGAAGTAACTGTTCTTGAAATTCTGTATTCTCTATGTGATGGTAGATTCTTTTCTTTCTTTTTTCTTTTTCTTTTTTTTCTTTTCTTTTTTTCTTTTTTGTTTTCTTTTTCTTCTTTTTTTTTCTTTTTGTTTTTTTTTTTTTTTTTTTTCTGAAAGTATCAAATTTGTTTTAGAAAACATGTTGGTTTTGTTTGGCTAGTATTTCCAGGCTATTTTTATTTGAAGTAAACAGAACTTGATTTTTGTTATTTTGTTTTCAATTAAAAAATAGGACTTCCAGGTTCCCTAGGTTTTATTTTTGTTTTGAGAGCAGTGGAATATTTACAGACATTTAAGTAAACAGAAATGTAACTTTGCTGGGGACATTTATGCTAGGATATGTAATAAAATGAGAGGGGGAAAATTAAGAATACTTTATGTAATCCAATTGGGATACTGAAGAATTTACAGTACTTTAAAAATAGATGGAAAATTAATATCTTTCTCTAGTAATTACAGCTTTGATTGAAAATGACAGGACTGCTCTAACTACTCGGTTTCAAGCAGTGCATTTACTTGATAACTCCCAGCACAAAGCAGCCTCATTTCTATCTTGCTCTGACCTACAGGAGACAGTGCTATAAAATAACAATTTCAGTTTATATTCCCAGCAGATTCCACTGGAATTCCACAGGAATCCAATGCTGACTGGCCATTCATGTTTATCATTTGCTCCAACCTTTTCCTTCTATAGACTTTTCACTTTCACATGAGTGTATTTCACCCCTTCCTCCGCTTGAAGATTTTTTTTTTATTTAAAGAAAACCTTGTCCACTTTAATGTGCTAAAAGTTTCAACATATTGAATATAGTACACCAAAGAAAATATTCTAAAAAGTGTTTATGAGTGAGAATTACTTGCTAGCAATTCTGTTAGTGAGCTTCAAATTATTCAGTTGGAATATATATTGGATATTCACTTAAGTTTAATCATGTTTAATGCACTATAATACTGATGAAAGCATGTATTTCTGTAGAGGTAGCATTCTCTCTTTTTTTTTTTAATAAATTACTTTGAAGGTGTTTGACCAACTGTAAGATGACAGATACCTTCCAGAAAGCATCATCAATACACAATTTATATGCAGAGATATGGCAATTACAAATGAGTGAAATGATTTACAGGAACCCATAAGAGGTGAATGCAGAAAAAAAAAAAAATCAAAAGAAAATTATTTACATAATCAGGATACAGGAGTGTTTGAGGTGAGTTAAAGTGAATTAAATACCTACAATTCCTTAACATTTTATTTGCTAAGTGATGTCTTTCTTTTGACAGATTTTTAATTAAAGTAATATGAAGAGATACAAACAAAGGTGTTTGTTGCTGTTATTGTCAGGTTTTGTTTGTTGTTAATATAGTTGTTTTTGTTTGTTGTTGTTCTGATTGACACCATAAAGCACTATATTTATTAGTATTATACTACTCATGACATTGACCTGATGAAAATATTTCTTTAAAACTACAATCATTCCAGCTCTGTAATATGTGCCTATGTGACAATAAGAATTTGAGGATAATAGCTGGTATAATATAAGGAGAAAATAAGAAACTTTGCTTTCTAATCTCAGAGACTAAAATACAAGCCTAGGCTTCTCTCCCTTTCTTTTCTTTCTCTTTCTTTTCTTCTTTTCTTTTCTTTTCTTTTCTTTTTTCTTTTCTTTTCTTTCTTTCTTTCTTTCTTTTCTTTTCTTTTCTTTCTTTCTTTCTTCCTTCCTTCCTTTCCTTTCCTTTCTTTCCTTTCCTTTCCTTTCCTTTCCTTTCCTTTCCTTCCTTTCCTTTCCTTTCCTTTCTTTCCTTTCCTTTCCTTTCCTTTCCTTTCCTTTCCTTTCCTTTCCTTTCCTTTCCTTTCTCCTTTTTTTTTCTTTTTTTTTCTTTTCTTTTTCTTTTTTTTCTTTTTCTTTCTTTTCTTTTCTTTTTTTTTTTCTTTTTTTTTTTTCTTTTTCTTTTCTTTCTTTTTCTTTTTCTTTTCTTTTCTTTTTCTTTTCTTTTTCTTTTCTTTTCTTTCTTTCTTTTTTCTTTTTTTCTTTCTTTCTTTTCTTTTCTTTTCTTTTCTTTTCTTTTCTTTTCTTTTCTTTTCTTTCTTTTTTTCTTTTCTTTTCTTTCTTTTCTTTTCTTTTCTTTTCTTTTTTTCTTCTATTTTTCTATTTCTTCTATTTTTTCTATTTTCTTTTCTTCTCTTCTATTCTTTTTCTTTCTTCTCTTCTCTTTTTCTTTCTTTTATTTTCTTTCCTTTTCTTTCCTTTTCTTTCCTTTTTCTTTCCTTTTTTCCTTTTTTTTTTCTTTTCTTTCTTTCCTTTTTTTTTTTTTCCTTTCTTTTTCTTTTTTTTTATTTTCTTTTTCCTTTCACTTTCTTCTCCTTTTCCTTTCACTTTCTTCTCCTTTTGAAGATCCTGTTTCCCCTTCTGTGTTTTGTTATAGGATTTCCTTCTTGTAGTGAGATTATAACCTTTAATTCTATGTAATCAAATAAATATTTCACAAATGGCTGCTATAGTGGATGAATGTTTTGTTCACTTGTTTCTGTTGCTCAAGGGTGAAAAATACTACCACATTCTTTTTCATCACATTTGAATTTGAGTTTCATTAGTCATGATAAGCTTCAAAAATAACCATGTTCAACACATTTTATCCTCTTTAAATATTTATATAATCAATGCATTTCTGTTATCTATGTAATAGTCTTTATTGTATATAGACAGTATATATAATACATGTATTACAGTGGGGGTAAAAGGAATCCTCTGAAATCCTCTGGATGCGAAGTATTAAAGAATATTAAAGAATCAGGCTTTCCAGTATACAACCATGAAGGAAAATAAGACACACAGAATCATTGAAATATTTAGGTTGGAAAAGACCTCAAAAATCAAGTCCAACTGTTACCCTAGCACAGCCAAATCTACCACAAAAACATTTCCCTAAGCACCATGTCTACATGTCTGTGAATACCTCCGGGGATGGCGACTCAACCAATTCCCTGGGCAGGCTGTTCCAATGCTTCACAACGTCTTTTAGTGAATAAATTTTTCATGATGTCCAACATATACATCCCTGGCACAACTTGAGGCCATTGTCTATACCTTGGTGTTTGGGAGACCAACCTGCACCCTGCTACAACTCTTTGAGGCAGTTGTAGAGAGCAATAAGGTCTCCCCTGAGCCTCCTTTCTCTATATTAAATAAACCCAGTTCCTCAGCTGCTCCTCACTGCTAATATTTATAGAAGCATTTTTTGGTGTTTAAAAGCAGTAGACAGATTAAGCTCCAGGGTATTTGGCCTTCTAATTTTGGCCCTTCTAATTTTCTCCTGCACAGCATCATGACATCTTTGTAGGCTCCCGAGTGGCCTGCCCTTCTTTCAAAGCTCATAAATTCTTTTTTCTTCCTGATCTTTAGCCAAAGCTCTCGTTCAGCTTTCTCGTTTCTGTTCTCTGGTTGTCTTTCAGTATATGGAGACAGCCTGTTCCTGCACTTTTAGGATACCCTTCTTGAAGAGTGTCCAGCCTTCTGAGCTCCTTTGCCTTTCAGAAGGCCTCCCAAGGGAATCACCAACCAGTCTCCTAAACAGGCCAACATCTGCCCTCTGGAAGTCCAGGGTAGCAGTTCTGTTAACTCCCTCTTTACTTTTCCAAGAATTGAAAACTCTGTTAATTCATGATCGCTTTGTCCAAGACAGCTTCCAACCTTCACAACACCCACAAGTCCTTCTCTGTTCACAAGCAAAAGATCCAGTGGGGCACTCTCCCTAGCTGGTCATGTGAACCAGCTGTATCAGGAAGTTATCTTCCACACACTCCAGAAACCTCCTAGACTCTAATAAATAAAATAAAACTACGTACTGAAACACATATTTAAATCCCAAGCACAACCTTCCTCACTTTCACAGAAGAGATACAAGATTGTCTTTGTTTGCAAGAACTCTCAACCATTCAATGATATTTCAAAGTATTTGTTATATACAAATACTATTCATAATAGATCAAGCAAGATTGCTAGCTACAGATGGAGATAACATGCTGGATGCAAAAAGATTTTGCCTTAACCCTTCTAATATACTTTGTTTTTATTATTTAATAATAGTGTTCTACCTGTGCTGTGTAATCTGGTAGCCTCAAAAAATTTTCATCCTTCTTGCATTCAATTTTGAAAGAAGGTGTCTCACTGCCTTTACAAGAGGTTGCCAGCAGTTCCTCCTTCCCTTCTACTTTTATTTGCCACTGCCTTGTGGAGTTCAATTTTGTTTATATCTTTATGAATTCTCTGAGGCAGACAGTAGGATCAGCAAGCTGTTCATGCAGAAGACAGAAAAAAAAAGAAAATATATATATATATATTATAGAATGATAGATTAGAATAATAGATTTGAATTCTAATATCAGAGGTACCTAGTGCTATTAAACTATTGATTCTTTTTTCACAGAATAGCTGATTTGGTAGGGACCCCTGGAGACAACTAGTCCAGTCCTGTTCTGTGCATGATCAGCTAGACCATGCTATTAAGTTCTACGCTTGTCTGGGTTTTGAGTACCTACTCCAGATATCACAGCCTCTCTGAGTAACCTGTTCCGGTGTTGACCACAATTACCATTTTTTTTTGGTCATATTGTTTAAGTGGAATTTATTGAATTTGTGCTTGTTAACTTTGTGCTGTCACTGGGTTCAACTGAAACGTGTTGGTTCCACTTCTTTAGACTTTCCAATGAGAAATATGTAGACATTTGACATTTCCTATCGTCTGTATCAATTAGCTTTGCTTTTTTTATATATACGTATGTTTTCGTTTGTTACTTTGTATTCTCCTCCCCCCCCACCCCCCACCCCCCCCCCCCCCCCCCCCCCCCCCCCCCCCCCCCCCCCCCCCACCCCCCCCCCCCCCCCCCCCCCCCCCCCCTTAGAATTCTCATGTTTTAGAATGAAAAGTTTCTTAAGGTCAGAATATGAAATCTGAGACCACACTATAATTATCCAATTAGACAGAAATGGAAGAAACATTTGAAGACAAATTTCAGATTCATTAATCACTATTCATTTTAATTCATTGCATTGCAGCTTTAAAGCTTAAAAGACTTCAGTTTTTATTCCTGATAGATTTGTGAATATATTTAAAAGAGGATGGCTTTCTTTGTGTTCTGGTAATTTTTTTTTTTTAAATAATTGCTTTGACTAAATAGGAAACATATTTCTTTAAAAACATGATGAAAAATTAAAAGTATAATTTAGACCTTTTCAGACCGATCTCTAAATCTGTTGAGTAATGCACAATGTAATTTGACGTAATCTTTGGAATATGTAACAGCACCTACATAAATGGAAGAAATTTTAAAACTATTTCTAAGAAGTTCCAGTAGCCTTCAAGTAGTAAGAAAGTTAACAAGACCTACAAATGCATTTTGTCCTATCATTAAAGGCCTCTAAGTCCATAATAAACTTCTGAATTTTTCACAGAATAATAACAAAACACTTCTATTTTCAGGACTGTTATTCACAGGTCTATTTAAGCTGCACTGCTATTGGTTTGTTGATTAGATATATAATACAGTTTTCAAACAGTGTTGCCACAAATAAAAGTATGTTTAACAGGGAGGAACATATAGTCGGGGTGGATGAAGTGGGGAATACATACAGTCAATGTTGTCGTCAAAGACAAAGGAACGTGTGCAGCCTGAGCTAAACTTTTTGTAGGGACCGATGAATAGAATAACTATTGGTCTGTTTTGGCATTGCTGCATTCTGGGTAAAAGGGAATTGTGAATACTGTTTAGATACAAATAGAACTGCTAAAAGAAATGACTGATTCCTTTTTATGTGTTGTTTTTCTTCTCATGAGTCAAGTGAAGAATACTGTGAATATTTCTGCCTTGTCAGCTTTGGAATTAATGGTAAATAAATGGTTAAAAAAAGGATTATTGAAGGCTTTTTTTTTTTTTTTTTTCTCAAACGTTCCTTGTTTTTAATTATTGACAAGCACAGGTTGTCATATTCACTAAAAAATAAATAAACTAAAGCAGGTTTGATGGCCTGAGTTATACAGAAGGAAGACTAGATGATCTAATTACTTTTTCTTAGTACAACTTGAAATACGTTTTTACATGTGAGAAACCAAAAGTATAAATGTGAAGATAGATAAATGGAGAATGAAAGAGTTTAAAATTTTGACTAAAATCTAGTAAGAGAAGTGTCATCTGAAAGCCTGCAATCCTCCCTGTTTAACATAAGTACTCTCATATAATTCTCATTTTAAATCTTCAGCAGAGATGTAGATGTCTCCTAAACTGATTAATCATGTTGAAGTCATATTAATCACATTGAAAAAGGGGTGTTTCATTTCAGTGAGATGATTCATTAAGGCAGTTGCTTTGTTTTCCCTTCTTCATTAAGTTCTGAAACAGCTTGAACAATTAGCTTTGCTACATGCTTTTCTTTTAGTTGGCTCAAGCTAAGTGAAAAAAAAAATAAACGACAACAAAAACATACAAAAACCACAAATGAAATGAAACCAAAACAAAAAATAGTTTGGGCCTCTCTATACTCTTTTTCAAAGTGGTTTAAACTTTTTTCATCATTTTTATTTCTTTTTCTTAGAAAGATTTTAGATGGTTAGGTCACATGATCTAACCATTTAGATCTCCTCTCAGAGGAGCTGCAGTCTGCTTTAGGAAGTCTGGTCCTTGCTCTTGACTTCAGTATCACACTGTCTCAGATGAATGCAGAAATAATAAAGGAAGAGAAGGAGGATAGCTGTAGCAATCTAGGGATGGCAGAGGAGAAAACAGTCTAGGATATATATATTAATATATATAATATATATATAATTATAAAAGTTCATTAAAGAGAAACTAAAAATGCAATTATAGAAAATAAATGACCAAATTATGAGTTCAGAATACATTATGTTTCTCACAAAGCATAATTATTTTGCGTCATTTATTCAATATTCAAGGTTGTAAGCACCTATATTATAAAACCTATATTTCAAACATTTATAACTTGGCAGTAAGAAATTGCTTAGCAGTGAAATTAACACACTATGCCTCAAACAGAAAACATGCTATTTTGCAGTCTTTCTCATCTCTTATCTTTAGTCTTGTAAGACTAAAAAGGGGGAAAGATCTAATTGGTCCATAGACGTGTTATTTTAGTACTACAGCTAAAAATAGGAGTGCATCCCTTATTCCTTTTTCCTAAAATTAGCACAATTATTGACTAGTAGGAACATCAGTGTGGTAGAATATAAAGAAATCAGAACATTATTGTGTGGTAGAATGCAAGATCTTGTTTGCTGAGTACTGGAATACAACATAAGTAAATGGCCTCCATGCTTCACCACCTACGAAAATAGTGGTGGTGGTGGTGGTGTTGTTTTTGGTGTGTGTGTGTGTGTGTGTTTAGTGTGTGTATGTTGTTTGTTTTTGGTGGTGTTTTATTTTTTGAGCTAAATGCAGCTTCTGATACTGAAGGTGGTTATCCTTGAGTATATAGATATATTAACTTCTCTGTGGTTTGGAACTGAATCTTAGTTTTTTTCAGAAAGGTAATGAAGAGATTGAGTGTCTTTCACATCTAGTTCCCCCCCCCCCCCCCCCCCATCTTCTTAAAAAAATTGAACCAGTTTTATTTCTAGTCCAGAATGTTTCTTTAGTTTGCTATTTTTTTTTGTTTGTTTGTTTCTTTTGGCTTTATTAATTCCTAAGCACATATAAATAAAGTGATTGATTATATAACATAAAAACAATGAAGTGCATTGATAAATGTCTCTCCATTCTTCAGTTAACAGTATTGATTTAGCATCTGTATAAAGGACCCTGTAAGATTTGTGCAGAATGAATAATGATTTAAATTTTTATTAAATTGAGACAAAATCCACAGCTCAAAGATTGCCAAAAATTGTCCCTGGTTTCTAATGATTGAATTCTGCAAAGAAAGAAAATAATTTGGTACAGACTAATAGCATTCTACTTGTTCAGACGATACTTCTTGAGTAAAGATCGTTGGGCTTTCAAGTATACTATTCCTTTAGAGGCTGAAAACAATTCAAAATAATAAGAATAAGTAAATTGTTATGTAACTGAAAGAACATCATGATTTACAAAATTGGTGTTTCTTTTTGATATTTCGTTATCTTTCTTGTAATTTCCATATTTTTTTTCTCTGCTGAGGTTTTCCTTCCTTCCTTCCTTCCTTCCTTCCTTCCTTCCTTCCTTCCTTCTTTTCTCTCTTTCTTTCTTTCTTTTCTTTCTTTCTTTCTCTCTCTCTCTCTTTCTCTCTCTCTTTCTATTTTTTTATATATATATATTTTTAATGTTTGGCTGAGTTTTATCTACTAACCAAGAAGAATATTATATCTAACTAACCTGACAACTTTTCATTTGTTCATTATAGGATTTTTTTTTCCTCTGTTGTGGTTTAACCCGGCTGGCAGCTAAGCACCACAGCCGCTCATTCACCCTCCCCTCCCCTCTCTGGATGGGGGAGAGAATTAGAAAGAATGAAAGCCTGTGGGTTGAGATAGAGACAGTTTATTAGGACAGAAAAGAAAGGAAATAATAATAATAATGATAATGTATACAATATAATGTGTACAAACAAGTGATGCACAATGCAATTGCTCACCACCCGCTGACCGTGCCAGCCATCCCGAGCAGCTGGTCCTCCACCCAGCCAGGCCCCCAATATTAATTGCTTAGCATGACATCAGATGGTACGGAATACCCCTCTGGCCAGTATGGGTCAGCTGTCCTGGGTCTGCCCCTCCCAGCTCCTGCTTCACCCCAGCTGCCCGCTGGCAGGAAGAAGGAGAAGCTGAAAAGTCCTGGCTTGGGTAAGCACTGCTCTGCAACAATTAAACGTCGGTGTGATATCAACATTATTCTCATCCCCTCAAACACAGCACCATACCATCTATAGAGGACAATTAACTCTATCTTACTTGAAACCAGACAACCTCAATTCTTATTGTGAAATCATTCTTACTATTTTCATCTCTTAACTCATCATACAGATTACAATTATGAAGACTTTTCAAAATGCATAACTGCATACAAGTCCACTGTATCTGTGTTTTATTGATAGAAATTTTGCTATACAGTGTACAAAAGTAATAGGCATGCACAGGAACATTTCTGTTACTGTGATTATTATACTGGTAACATAAAGAAAGATAGAATATGAACTTGATAGAAGTTAGAAAGTAAACAGATATTTAAACTTTGACAAAAGGTCTGAAGAGTCTATGAGATTTTACCAGAATTTCTTGCCTAGGAGCCACCATCTGTCCCTGTTTTTATTTAGGCCAAGTTTCAGCTGTTGATTTTGTATTCAAATGTCCTCTCTACTCCCCCCACTTTCAAATACAGTCACATATCCTAGAATGCCAGGGTCTACATAACATTCATAGGAACAGCAAAAAATTCCAGAGCTACTTATTTGTTTGTTGTTCTACAAATAGTTATAAACAATGTCCAAACTAAAGAGAAGAAGATAAAGAAAAATAAGGTATCACAGACTGTGTGGAGATAGGAAGTCTATTTGGAAGTATTTTTCTTGCACAACTGAGGAAATTTGAAATTTAGTTTGTATGTGTGTGTGCACATGTGGAAGCTTGAGACTGTGATCTTCTTTTGCTCCTGACATTTACTCAAAAATAAAAACTACACTATGCAAGCACTTTTCTGTATAGGTCTATTTGAACCTCGTAAGGCTCCATGTCAGGGAAGAGGTTGTTGCATTAGAACTGTTTTCAGAACTAATTCCAGGACTATATTTTACAAAAGAAGTAGCCAAGAAAATTTTAATATCTGTTTCTTGTTGATGAGATAGAGTTGTTTAGCTCTACAATCTTCTTAGACTTGGTCATCATTTATCAGTTGTCCTAAGAGCCCTATGAATAGTCTGGAGATCATTTTAAAGGCAACATTTTTTTTATTTTTTTTTTTGAACATTAAGTTCAGCATGACATCACATGGTATGGAATACCATTTGGTCAGTTTGGGTCAGCAGTCCGGTTCTGTCCCCTCCCAGCTCCTTGTGCACCCTGAGTCTCCCCACTGGCAGGGCAGCACGAGAAGCGGCCCTGGCTCTGTGTAAGCACTGCTCTGCAACAATTGAAGCATCAGGGTTATCACCATTGTTCTCATTCTAAATCCAAAACACAGAACCATACCACTATTAGGAAGAAATTAACTCTAACCTAGCCAAAATCAGGACAAAAGCACAGGTTCTATAGTACTGGCAGCTGCAAGTGGCTACTAAGTGTCTCAAATGGCACTACTCACTTAAGTTTAAGCATTCCGGGTACATATCTTAGTTGACTAATTTTCAGCTAAACTGTGAACATACATAATCCACCCCATTTAAACAATCATGGGTGAATGACAATAAAAACAATAAACAATAAAAACAGGGGGAGTGGAAGGGAGGTTGCTGATGCTCGGGTCTGTCAGCTGGTGGTATTATTATTTTATTATTATATTATCATTATTATTGGCAGAAAATTGTACAAAGTGTATCCATTTTTGCTAGGTTATGTAAAAGAATCTCTGTGCAATCACTACTAGAAAAACTTGACACAATTTGAGCAGCTATATGACATGTCTGAGAGAAAACATTGCTGTGTGGGTATAAGCAATCCCAAACACAGTGTGTATGTAATAATGTGTACTCTTAACATTTTTACTGTGTTAGGAGGTCATCCTCATTCTGTCAAGTTAGTGCTGGAAACTGGCCCAACAGTCTCTATGTTGCCATAAATCTATTTAACTAAAATGCTTTAGAGGTTTGCTATGTAATAAACCTAGATTAAATCCAGAGAGCTACTGAGGAACCAGATTCCTGTGGTAAGCTGCTGTGAGTAAATATTCTGATTCCTACTGAGCACCTGCTGGACTGTATATTGTGCACAGTGTTGTTCATATCCTAAACAGAAATTGATTTGCTGCTGTGCTTGTGCCGATAGACATGAACTGCCAAACACTATTATGCCACTGACTCCTGATTTCTGCTTTTACAAGTAAGAGTATCAAAGGAAAAAGATTGCTTGAGAAAAAGTGTTTTTTTTTTTTTTTCACAATTAAAAGTAAACCTAATATTAGTTATATGTTGCAGAAATTATACCTACCCTTTACCATTTTAAATGAGATTTTGTATTTCAAAGACTTAAAAGTTACTCCTAACACAGCACTGCATGAATTAAGTGTACTCAGCGAGTCTAGTGGATTTTAACAACTTTCAGGAGCAGTTGTGATTCCCAGCTATCCTTTTCCACTAACTGAGAAATTATCTGCAATAATTTACTTGCAAAGGAAAATTAATATTTTTTTCTTAATTTAAGTGTTCTTGGCAACAAAGAATGCTATTAAGAACAACACAGATCTCAAAACATTTATAATATATTTTGGTCTTTTCCATTTTAGTTATGGCCATAAAGATCTGTATTAGTACCCAGCATTTTTCAAAGAATTATGTTTGCAATCCTCAGTAGCAATCCTGGAATATAATATTGTCTTGACGATATCGTATTTGAGAAGACTTCTGAAGTTCATGAAAAAATACTGGACATATTACAAAACATCAACACGGCAGAGCTGAAATTGAACTTGACCAAAAGTCACTTGAGATCATCTTTTCTTCAGTGTTTTATTTCTCCAACGGATCTAACACTTGAAGCATTCTGTTCTTCTGCAGTTACAAAAAAGATGTCTTTCTTATCCTGTCACGCATTACGTTATCAAAATTTACTCAGTACTACAGTGCAATTGTATTGAAAGCTGTACTGCATATAGCTTGAACTTTGCCCTGGAAAGCTGCTGTTTGGTTATGAAATATATACATAATTGAATATATATATGATACAGTTACTGTATGGTTCTTATTTTATGTTTTTCAGCAGTCAAAAGAAAAATCACAGAATCACAGAATCACAGAATTGAAGGGGTTAGAAGGGACCTCGAAAGATCATTGGGTCCAATCCCCCTGCCAAAGCAGATTCCTTAGAGCAGGCTGCCCAGGTAGGCGTCCAGACATGCCTTGAATATCTCCAGAGAGGGAGACTCCACAGCCTCCCTAGGCAGCCTGCTCCAGTGCTGTCAACCTCACCGTGAAGAAGTTCTTTCACATATTGGTGCGGAACTTCCTGTACTCCATCTTGTGGCCACTGCCCTTGTCCTGTCCCCACAAACCACTGAGAAGAGGTTGGCCAAATCCCTCTGCCTCCCACACCTCAGGTATTTATACACATTGATAAGATCCCCTCTCAGTCTTCTCTTCTCCAGGCTGAACAGACCCAGGTCTCACAGACTTTCCTCATAGGGAAGATGCTCCAGGCCCCGTATCATCTTTGTGGCCCTCTGCTGGACTCTTTCCAGGAGTTCCCTGTCTTTTTTGTACTGGGGAGCCCAGAACTGGACACAGTACTCCAGGTGAGGCCTGACCAGGGCAGAGTAGAGGGGAGGATCACCTCCCTCGACCTGCTGGCCATGCTCCTTTTAATGCACGCCAGAATCCCATTGGCCCTCTTGGGCACCAGGGCACACTGCTGGCTCATGGTCTACCTGTCATCCACCAGGACCCCAGGTCCTTCTCCTCAGAGCTCCTCTCCAGCACGTCATCCCCCAGCCTGTACTGATACATGCGGTTGTTCCTTCCCAGGTGCAGGACTCTACACTTGCTCTTATTAAACCTCATTTGGTTTATTCCTACCCATCTCTCCAGCCTGTCCAGGTCTTGCTGAATGGAAGCACAGCCTTCTGGCGTGTCAGCCACTCCTCCCAGCTTCGTGTCATTGGCGTACTTGCTGAGGGCAGACACTATTCCCTCATCAAGGTCGTTGATGAAGATGTTGAACAAGACCGGACCCAGCACTGACCCTGGGGAACATGCTAGTCACAAGTCTCCAGCCAGACTCTGTGCCACCGATTACCACCCTCTGAGCTCGGCCAGTCAGCCAGTTCTCAACCCACCTAACTGTCCATCCTCTATCCCACACTTTCTCAGCTTTGCTATCAGGATGTCATGGGAGACAGTATCGAAAGCCTTGCTAAAGTCAAGGTAGATGACATCCACTGATCTGCCCCCAACTACCCAGCTGGTAATGTCATCACAGAAGGCAACAAGGTTGGTCAAGCACGACTTCCCCTTGGTAAATCCATGCTGACTACTCCTCATAACATTCTTCTCTTCCAATTGCTTGGAGATGACATTCAGAACGAGCTGTTCCAACACCTTTCCAGGGACAGAGGTGAGACTGAGTGGCCTGTAGTTTCCCGGATCCTCCTTCTTGCCCTTCTTGAAGACCGGAGTGACATTGGCTATCCTCCAATCTTCAGGCACCTCTCCTGTTCTCCAGGACCTTTCAAAGATGATAGAGAGCAGTTCGGCGATTACCTCTGCCAACTCCCTTAGCACACGTGGATGCATCCCATCGGGACCATGGATTTGTGTGCGTTGAGCCCACTCAGGCGTCCCCAGCTACCCTCGGGTCAACCACGGGGGAGCCCTCCATTTCCCAGCCCCTTTCTCCCCCCACCAGGGTTGAGGAGTCCCAGGGGGGAGTCCTTAAAGCAAAGACTGAAGCAAAGAAAGCATTCAGCTCCGCCTTCTCGACACCTCCCGTTACCAGGACACCCCCCTCGTTCAGCAAGGGACCTACATTATCCCTAGTCTTCCTTTTACTGTTTATATACTTAAAAAAAACCCTTATTATCTTTTATCTCTTTTGCAAGCCTCATCTCTAGATGGACTTTAGCCTTCCTCGTCACGTCCCTGCAGGCCCTGACAACACTTCTATACTCTTCCCAAGAGGACAGGCCTTTTTTCCACATTTCATAGACCTTCCTCTTCCTTTTGATCTTATTGATTAGCTCCTTGCTCATCCATGCAGGTTTCCTGTCCCCATTCCCCGATTTCCTACTCTTAGGGATGCACCGATCCTGAGCTTGGAAGAAGTGCTGTTTAAATGTAGCCCAGCTCTCACAAGCACTCTTGCCTTCTAGAAACCTAGCCCAGGAGATACTTCCAAGCAGGTCCCGGAAGAGGTCAAAGTTGGCTCTTCGAAAGTCCAGGGTAGCAATCCTGCTTTTAGCCTTACTTCTTCCACCAAGTTCCATCCTGAACTCCACCATCTCGTGGTCACTGCATCCCAAGCTGCCCCCAACCTCTACATCCCTAACAAGCCCATCCCTGTTGGTAAGGACAAGGTCCAGAAGCACCCCCGCCTCTTCGGCTCCTCCACCACCTGCGTCAGAAAATTGTCTTCAACACATTGTAGGAACCGTTTGGACTTCGTGCCTGGCCGAGTTGCTTACCCAACAGATGTCTGGATAATTGAAGTCCCCCATGAGAACCAGCACCCATGATTGTGAGGCTACTACCAGCTGTTTGTAGAAGGCCTCATCAACCATGTCCTCCTGAACTGGTGACCTGTAATACACCCCACAACAGTGTCTCCCATACTAGCCCACCCTTAATTCTCACCCACAAGCCTCCACTTGTCCTTCACCCTCTCCCAGGTGGAGCTGGGTACACTCTAATTGCTCCCTCACATAAAGGGCAACCCCACCCCCTCCCTTCCCCAGCCTGTCTTTCCTAAAAAAGGACATGGCCCTCCATGACAGCATTCCAGTCATGCGAGCTGTCCCACCACGTCTCTGTGATCGCAACAAGATCGTGGCCCTGCGACCGAACGCAGATCTCGAGCTCATCCTTCTTTATTTCCCATGCTCCACACATTGGTGTACAGGCACTTGAGGGAAGCAGCAGGCGCAGTTACCCTTGGAGGGATGCAAGAAGATTCCGGATGGGGTATCGGTATCATTACCATCTCTGAGGAGCCCTCAGACAATCCTATGGGACAACTCAGAGGTGCTTCCCTTCTGCCTTCAACAGTGACAGCAGTGACAACTTCCCCCAGCCCTTCTCTGTCACTTCCTTTCCCTCTCTTCCCCCGTCAAACCTAGTTTAAAGCCCTGGTAACCAGTCCAGAGAGGTTGCTCCCCAACACACTTGTGCCCACTTGCTGAGTTGGAGGCGGTCATCAGTCCACATACCCAGCTTCTCAAAGGACTGACCAAGATCAAAATACCCAAATCCCTGGTCCAGACACCACCCCTCAACCAGTCATTTGCCTGTCCATTCTCCTCCTTCTTTCTGGGTCCCAGCCACCCAGGGGAGGACAGAGGAGAACACTACCTGCACCCCGATCCCTTCAACATCCTTCCCAGGGATGCAAAGTCCTTTTTAATACACCTCATTTTTCTAGTTGCAGCTTCCCTGGATCCAATCTGAATGACAACAAGAGGATAGTAGTCGTCCAGTTTAATGAGTTGTGGCAGAGCCTTCCTAACGTCTCTGACACGTGCCCCAGGAAGACAGCACACCTCTCTGGATAGATTGTCTGGTCGACAAATGGGAGCCTCAGTGCCCCTGAGCAAGGAGTCTCCTATCACTAAGACTCTCCGTTCTTTTTTGTGGCACTGGTTGTGATGCAGTGCCCCGTCCGGTCCCAATCCCTACGCTGAGTACTTCCCCCAATGTTGACACGCTTCTCCAGGTTGCTTCCCGGGCTCAGACTACTGTCCAGACCCTCAACCTCTTCCTTTTCCTGTCTAAGAGCCTCAAATCTATTTTCCAAGGACACCATGGGGCTGGTGGCATCGTGGGTGTCGGGGGCAAACGTCTCCTTCTGCTGCGAGCTGTGACGAGGGTCCAACCCCTTTCCTCTTGTGGGCGGTCAAGCCCTCTGTCCTGCATGTGATCTGCTGGGTCAGCTTCTACCGCTGGCAGGGACATAGGAGGGGGCTGCAGGGTATCAGCAGGGGCAGGTTGACACCTCCTGTCTGTTACCCTCAGAGACTCCCAGGAGCCCCTCAGGCTGCCAATTTCTTGCTGCAGCCCAGCCACCTGCTCAAGGAGTTCCTTAAACAGGGCACACCTGCCCCCACGACAGCCCTTTCCTCCCTCAGGACCCAGGTGGGTCTCCAGATACCGGAGCTCCCCACAGTCACCTGTGGACTGCCACTACCCCCCTCAGGGGATCCACCTGAGTGCCCACATGAGCCCAGAGAGGCAGCATCTCCTCCGTTTGGGTTGCCGCCTCGGACCGGCCGCTGCAATGGGTGCCCACCATGGTGAGGTCTAGGTGCAACGAGGAAGCATTGCCTGAAGATAGGATAGGAAGAGAAGGGGAGGTGGGAAATGGGGGAGAGGGTCCTCCTCGTACTCCTCCCTGCCCCGCTTGAACTGCCCCGCCTGAACTGCCTGAGCTAACTGCCAAGCCATCCCTGTCAGCGCGTCCTGTTTGCGGCGCTCCTACGTCGCAGCGCTTCCTAGGGACTGCTCTTATAGCGCCAGGGGGTGGGTGGGCTGCTGTCACCCCTGGCTCCGCCCACAGCACGTCGACGCCTGCGGCGGCACAAGCACACCTCCTGCCTGCTCGGTGGGAGGGGGCTGGGGCTGCGGCTCTGACCAACGGCTCTGCGCCGCGTTATTGGGGGGGATTAGGGGTTGGATCCGTTCATCTCCCTGCCGGGAGCCTTCGCTGCAGCTGATCTGCACGAGGTCCTCGCTGAAAAAAAAAAAAAAAAAAAAAAAAAAAAAAAAAAAAAAAAAAGCTACTCATATATATTACATCTGTAAAACATTTTACTTACTTCTCATTAGCTTTCCCAGAATAGCTACCTAAGGGGACATGAAGTCTGAAAACAACCTACCAGATCTGAACAGCTATGGACTAGAGACTGCATTTGGTAAAACTGCAAAACACAATGATAGTTACTTAGTACAGTTCACATAAATTCTTGTTTCCTTTCTAAAGGGGTCATCTCTTGCATCCTTTCTAAACTGACTTTCTAAATCTTGTGATTACATAAACATCTCAGAAAATAAATAAACCAACAAAAGTAGATTTCCCGCCTGCTCTGTGCAATTGAGGGATAATAGTAAAGTCCAAGCACTCTGATTAATTTAGTCCAAACAAAATACCTTACGTGACATGTTAGAGTGTCCTAATTACTTCAGGACTGTATGTTCTAAGGTATTATCTTATTTGTATGAGAAGACATCCAGAAAAAGGGCACCATAGAAAAGCTATCAAATTGTTTTTTTTTTTTTTTTTTTTTTTTTACCCCTCTACAACTGCCTGAAAGGAATGTGTGGGGAACTAGGGGTCAGCCTCTTCTCACAGATAACTAGTGATAGGACAAGAGGGAATGGCCTCAAATTGCTCCAGGGGAGTTTCAGGTTGGAAATTAGGAGACATTTTTTCTCAGAAAGAGCAGTCAAGCATTGGAACAGGTTGCCCAGGGAAGTGGTAGAGTCACTGTCTGTGGGCGTGTTTAAGGAAAGTTTGCACGTGGTGCCTGGAGACATGGTTTAGTGGGTGATATTGGTACTAGGCGGTGATCGGACCAGATGATCTTAGAGGTCTTTTCCAACCTTAACGATTCTATGATTCTATGATCATTCCTCCTCTGAAGATAAAGCTATGACTACGCATTTTGTGTTTGTTTTTCTTCTTCCAGACAGGCGTCAGACTTGCTTAAACTAATGACTTTATGATCCCTTCTATTTTCCATTTGTAATGCTTTCTGGCAGTCTAGTGAGCCTCGTGCTTATAGCAGCCACATTACTGGGACATTCAACTCTCCAAGTCAAAACCTGGAGATCATATCCTAATCTGTTTTGCACAAGATTATTAAAATCCCAAACTTTTGACTTCTTGATTCTGGGTTTCAAAATCTCATGCTCCAGGATGATTTTATCTGCTGGAAAGATGTTTTTACTTTTTATCGAGCTAGTCTTGGCTAACCTACAGCTAGTTTATTTCAGCTTCCCTTGATTTTATGTTCTTGTAGTTAGCTTTCCACTGTGAACTTTCACCCTGACTTGCAAGTATATTTACATTAGATAGCACATACTTCTCAACTTTGTCTATACACACTAACCTCACAAATTGTCACATAACTGTGGAAATAATAATTTTAAAATAAATTATTTAAAAAAAAAAAAAAAGCCAAAACCTCTGTAGAGCTTTACATTAAATATTAGCATACAACTGGAAATATTTGTGGATAGCAATGATGTGACTAATTGTGACTATGCACAGGCAGAGCTAATAGTTTTCAAATCTCTGAGAAAATGGAGCTTAACAGTTCCTGTCTTCCCTCCTCCTCATGTCATGCCAAGACCAAAATCCCAATACTGGAATTACATGAAAATGTACATTGTTAAAGAAACTGAAGAAGGCTGTTAGTTTTAACAGTATGTAGTAAATATCTACTAATGATTTATAATATTCAGAATTACTTTTTTTAGTTTTTTTTTTTTTTTTTTTTTTTTTATATAACTTTGGAACAAAGGACTGGGTTCAGATCATTTAACTCCACCCTCTTCCACCCAAAGCCTAGGCATCTAAGTCTAAACCACTCATTGAGACTTCCTCTATAATCAGTGAAAGAACATCCACAGGAGGTAATTTGTACTTCTTATAAATACCTATCTTCAGGTGGGATCATCATATACAAGAGATGACTCTCTACACAGCCTGGAAGGAACCTAAACAATGAAGTTACCCTTATCAACTGAGTTTAAGTGGCTAACATTAAGACAGATGAAGCCCACTAAAAATATTGCTTTTATCTAATCCATGCCATTTAGACAGTGTCAACATGTCCTCATCTTAGAAACATTTAAACCTGGGTTGTCTGTTGATGCATTAGACTTACCTGCAATCTTCTTTGCCTGTAAAGACCTTAGTTCCTATGCTAGAGGTTGGGCTATTGACTATTTTAACAGTGCTCTGCTGTCCTCAAAAGGAACTCAAATGGATTAGATACACTCCTAACAATAAAAATTTTGCATTGCCGTAAGCTTTCTATAACTATCCTCCCCAAACAAGATAATCTGAGGACTACTGAGTTTTAAATAAATATAGATTTTTGTTGTATTTGTTTCTCTCTCTCTCTCTTCATTTTATTTTTTTTTAGTCAAATTAGTGTTATGTTCCTAGGATTCAGGTTCTCTATTATAAGTGTTCTCTCATGACCAGCATTTCCTCTGACCGTTCAGTAGTATTGCCATTTGTTGTTGAGCCATTTGTCCTCTTTTAAAATGCTGATTAGAAATATACTTTTATTGTGCTTATGTGGCAAGAGTTTGGTAGCAGGGGGCTGCAGAGGTGGCCTCTGTAAGAAGAATCCAGAAGCTGCCCCATGTCAGATAAGAGCCAGTTTCAGCTGGCGCCAAAAGGGACCTACCACTGGCCAGAGCCAAGCTATGGAGTAACTGGTTATACTTCTTTGAGAGCATATTTAAGAAAGGAAAAAAGCAGCTGTGCAACAGCAGCTGGGAGAAAGGAGTGAAAAATAGCTCTGCGGACACCAAGGTCAGTGCAGAAGGAGGGCAGGAGGTGCTCCAGGTGCTGGAGAAGGAGTTCCACTCCAGTCTATGGAGAGGCCCCTGGTGGAGCCCATGGGTCCCATGGTGGAGCAGATCTCCATGCTGCAGCCCGTAGAGGAGCCCCCAGTGGAGCAGGTGGATGTGGCCTGGAGGAGGCTGCGGCCCATGGAGATTCCCCGCAGGAGCAGGCCATGGGCCAGACCTGAAGCCGATGGAGAGGAGCCCTTGCAGGAGCAGGGGGGCTGGGGGAAGCTGCTGCCCATGGGGGACCCATGTTGGAGCAGTTTGCTCCTGATCGATGGACCCTGTGGTACGGACCCATGTTGGAGCGGTTCTTGAAGAGTTGATGCCTGTTGGAAGCCCATGTGGGATCAGTTTCGGATGGACGGCATCCCGTGGGAAGGACCCCATGCTGGATCAGGGAAAGAGAGTGACTGTGAAGGAGCACCAAACACAAAGCATTAGGGGCTGACTGCATCCTGCGTCACCCAGGGAGAGGATATAAAAGAGGGTGGATTGAGGGAAGGTGTTTTTAGTTTGCTTTTAGTTTCTCACTGCTCTGTATTGTTTGTAATAGGTAATTAATTATATTAGTCTGCCTATGCTGAATCTGTTTTGCTCGTGACGATAATTGTTGAGTGATCTCCCTGTCCTTATCTCAACCCTTGAGTACGTTTCGTTGTATTTTCTCCCCATTCCTTTTGTTGAGGAGCAGTGAGAGAGCTGTTGTGGTGGAATTCAGCTGCCCAGCTGGGTAAAGCCACCACAATACTAGGAATTTTGTTTCAATCACACCCATTTTTAGTTTAATATATATTTTTTTTATTTACTGTGAATTGATATTTTTTGTATTTATGTAACATAATATTTGTGTGCCTTCCTTTTTTTTTTTTTTTTTTTTTTTTTTTTTTTTTTTTTTTTTCCCTGGCTATTCTTGAGTGACAGTAAAGATTAATAAAACTTAGGACACATGTCAAGTGAAGAAAGACATGCTTGCTAAAATACATTAAAAGAGCTCATGTGCATCATTTCTTACAATTGTTTAAGTCATGGGGATGAACTGTCAGGGGTAAATGGTATCAGGCATTAATAACAACATTTTTCCACTGTTCTGCCTGCTGTAGGGAAGATAAAAAAACATGATTATAGTTGGGTTATGAGTTACTGTTTTTGACCTTGTCAAACTCCAGATACCTGTCCTGAAGGATGATTCTGATATGCCACTGAGAGCCACGTGACAAGAAGTTTCACTTGTTTTCCTCTTGACTTGTGAAAAGCTTGAAGATGCATATTGAGCTTGTGGAAGCAGCAGCACTGGACACTAAGGGATGATGGCAAATCGTCACCACAGACACTTCTTGGAAGGAAGTATTTCTCTCTGTCTCTCTCTCTCTCTTTTTTTTTTTTTTTTTTTTTTTTTGTGGTGAAAAACAGAAAAAAATTGTTAATGGTCAGTATCTCTGTCATTTATCCATATGACTGTTTGATAAGCAATGACTCAAGAAAACATGCACAGTGTAAACAGATTAAAAGAACATAAATGTTAAACATACCTACTGAAATACTGGGTTTTTATAGATCCATGTCAACAACCAGTGAATTTTTTTTTTTTTTTTTTTTTTTTTTTTTTATGTGGTCAGATTGTATAATTTTGTCAAGTTAAATTGTGTGAGCTTCTCCAGGAACCTTCCATTTTGATTATACAGAATTTTCAGAAAATGTCTGGATGTTAGAAATGTTGGAATACTCTCTGTTAGAATTTTCTGTTGGAAAACTTTCAAGAAGATCTAAGTTTTGGATAGTATGTTCAGAATCTAATGATTCTACCACTGCCTAACAAATATATTAGGTGTAAATAAACACAGATGTGAACAATACACAAGGGCTTACTCTGAAAATAAGATGATCTTTCACATGTAGTTATGAACCAAAATATTTTAGAGTTCATTGAGTAAGAACAAATGGCTACACAATTTTAAAAAGTCCTGTCTGGGCTATTAATTAAATAATAATTTTTAAAAAACAAGTAACTTAAATCCTAATGTCCTAAGCAACCCATGCTCAGGCATAAATTATAGTTGAAATTAAACAAAGACTTCATCCACAACTCACCACCATGCAATTTTTAAGTATTAAAAAAATAAGAAGTACCAGCATTAGCTACTTATGTGGAAGATGCTAGAAATGTTTACTCATCATCTCCATTCTCCGGTATTGAACTTAATGTCACTCTGATAAATATTCACTAGCTAATTGCCTTATAACTTTCACCAGAGAATAAGTGTGTTGCATCATTTCTCAGCTGGATTCCAGCTGAATTTACAAATTTACATCTACAGTAATTTGTAAGCATACAGGCTTTCCAAGTGCGAAGAATGTTACTTTAATGTTGTCATGTAGAAAAGGTTATCTGTATCCACAGAAGCCTAGAATTCTTACTCTAAATGAGAAAAAAAAAAATCTTCTCTTTAATTAGGTAAAAAGAAGGATTTATACTTTAAACATAAGATAAATTATTTGAAACAGAATGAATAACAAGCATTAAGAACATGCTTTGTGCCTAAAAACTCAATGTCATAATAAAATGGTAGCTTGCTGTGTCTCATGCTGTTTATTTCTTCTTTCTTTGTTTTAATCTTAATAATTCAGTCTTCACACAGTACAAAGAGCTGTGTTAATATGGCATTGCTTGCAGGTTAATATTTCGTGTATGAATTGTAAAATGCCAATGCTATGACAGAACCAAACCTAATATAAAAGTCATATGAATTTTAAATAACCAAGTTAGTAGGAAAGAGGACAATTATATAGAAAAAATTAGAAAAATGGCCCTCCAAAACAAAGGAGATACGGTTTTCATTTTGCCAGAAAATTCTGGTTGTAAATATTATTATTGGAGCTGGGAATAACAAATGTTCTGTTATAAGTTACAATAGTCTAATTAAATTTATTATTGCTCTGTTTATAATATTTTAACTATATTTTGCTTCATATTACATAAGGAAGTATTAAAAGCTTTTAGAGAATATGGTATGCTCTGTTTAATGGCACTTTCTGGTGGAGGCTTTAAAGATTAATTTTTAAAAAATCTAGAAACTAAGGGTGGTGCACTGTTTGAGTGTCTGATATCCTTAAGGTCACTGAGGAGATCAACATCTTTCTAAAAAACAACTTCTTCAAGATGCTTCAAGTTTCTTTTTTAAAACTGAAGACATCCAGTTTAACCAATTTGAAATTTAGATCACCCGGGGCAGCTTCCTACCTACTAGTTCATTTCTGGATTTGTTTTTAAACAGAACCCTTTTTGATAGCAGCCTATCAAACTTCAGAATTCCTTCTTCAACTTTTGGAGCTAACATGTAATAGATATTAGTGATATAACGTTATATAAGGCAAAAAAAACCCTGATACAACCTCTAATTTCATCACCAGTACATTAGTTCAAGTCAGTCTTTCCAAGTCTTAATTTCTATGTCAGTAAAATGAGGATAATGATATTTGTTTACCTTATACAAGGCAATGAGGCTTTATTCAAGTTATAAACAGCTTTGACGTCCTCTGGTGGAAGGAATTAGGGAAAGGAACATACATTCTTGGCTAATCACAAAATTACATTCAAATGGTTTCTAATGAATATCAATCTTTAGATAAAAAGATCTTCTCATCACTCCCTCCAAGTTGACATTATGCACTACGTTTAGACCATTATTTTACATTTGAAACAAATATGCTCTATTCAAATGATTTACTTTTAGCAAGCACCTCGTAAGAAAAGAAGCTTGATTAAGTTAAAGTAAGTGGAATAAGCTGCCTCTGCTATCAGGTTTTGAAGGAGAGACACGTACAGTTATTGTGGTATAGCTCTGTATTGAAAACTCCTTTCCTTATGCTTAACAGTTTATTTACAAGTTACATTGGCAATGGTGAGGAGGAGTTCTGATTTTACTGCTGTTGATTGATTTCTTTCCACGAATAATCTGTGCATTTGTGAGCAATTGCTCTTGATATCAAGAGGGCTAGACATCACAGTAGTGCAAATATAGAAAAATTGGTGAAAGATGAAGACTGTTTTATACAAACTCCATACTTCTATATGAGTACCAATGGTTATGCACAGAGAATTAGAACATAAGGCTTCCTTACTGAAAATGCACTGACAATAATGTGCTAGAGTTCATCATGTGAACTGTAAAACGTCGTCATGTAACGTTTTACCAAACATTGACAGGGCTCTATTTTTTTCCAGATTGTGTGTTTTAAGAAAATTTCTTGGGAGTTAATAAATGATTTATTTTTATTTTTATTTTTTAAATAGAGACAGGGTAATAACAGGGTCATCATGTTAGCTCACAAACCAAGAGACATAGCTTGGAGAAAAATATTATCAGTGATGATTCAGACCTTGAATAAATATAAAACCAAGTTACTGCCTTCTGGAGGAATGGCTCCTAGCTAAGCTATCATGCCTCCCCAGTTTCAAAACTTTGTTTTGAAATTCTTTAAAATATCCTATTTAGTAATAATATAATTCACAATTGTAAAGGTAAGATGGTGATGTTTCAGTCTACTACTGCTATTTCTTTAAAGGCATATAATTTCATTTTTTCTTGTCTGCCTTTATTAATAGGTAGTACTCAAAATGAAATATTTATTTGAAAGTTAAGTGAGTCTCTAAATCAATGTTTAATTTTAAATGTTTTTAGGTAACAATGTATTCAAAATACAATGTGTGCTGGGGGTGGGGGATGAGGAAGTCTTTGCTACTTTTGAACTCGGAAATTATGCAGTTCAGTGTACCACTGTGTGGCAGTGTTTCAAAAGATTACTGTTAAATGCTTGCCAGTCAGAATTAGCTTATATTCTGTCCTAAAATATCTTAAATCAAATGCAACCATTAAAAGGGAAAAAAGATAGGGCAAAAGATTGGAGCTTCAGAGGTATCTGAGAAGGGGAATTCCCATAGTAAAATAATTCCTGTAGGAAATCCATTTCATTAACTTCCTAATGAGTATGTATGACTCCAACTGCAAAAGAAATGGGGGATGCTTCTGTAGCAGACTGTTGTAGTGCAAGACTGTAAGAACAGCAACAATAATGTAGAAATAACATTAGTATTTGAAAATTAGTTTTGACAGGGGGGCGGGTTGGCTGGGGGGGATGGGGAGAAAGCTAGACTGAATCTAAGCCTAAACACAAGATCAGTGGTTGACATGAAGATAGAATTGTTGTCATGTCTTCCTTCATTATCTGCATATATTTTTATGACATACTTAAAAAAACAATGATTTTATTTATTAAGAGCCATGAGTTTAAGATTGTAGGTAGCACCTAGCATGGAAGATTTATTTTCCTTTAAATTTCTAGATGATAAAAGCAGTGAATATTTGTTTTATTAAAAATAAATAAATAAATACACTTCTACTTTTAGCATCATTACTAATTATTACTATCAACTGAATAGTTGAGGTTGCAATGTATTTACCTGAAATGAATATTTGATGACTTGCTTATCAAAAGTCATAAAAAAAAAAAAAAAAAAAAAAAAAAAAAGCCTTATTTAGCTTCACCATATTTCAGTAAGGCAGTATAATCTGTGCAGAATTAAGGTCTTAAGGGAAGACCAGCACAGTAACAGAGAAGTGACAAGAGTTGGAGGGGTGGAAGGGTGCACTTTTTTTTCCAGTCATGCAATTTTTTCTTTACAGTGAGTACAGTTCTGATGTTACTTTGATCCAAATTTCATGATATACCTCCCTTATCCAGGTCTACTTTCCACACACCTAATTTTTGAGGCTCTAACAACATACCTGTCAGCCTGACCGCAGTGCCAGGTAAGGTGATGGAACAGGTCATCTCGAATGCAATCACGCAATGTATGCAGGACAACCAGGGGGATCAGGCCCAGTCAGCATGGGTTCATGAAAGGCAAGTCCTGCCTGACCAACCTCGTCTTCTTCTATGACCAGGTGGCCCTCCTGGTGCATGAGGGAAAGGCTGTTGATGTAGTCTTCGGCAAAGCCTTTGACACAGTCTCCCACAGTATTCTCCTGGAGAAACTGGCAGCCAATGGCTTGGACAGGTACACTCTGCTGAGTTAAAAACTGACTGAATGCCTGGGCCCAGAGAGTAGTAGTGAATAGAGTGAAATCCAGCTGTCGACCAGTCACAAGTGGTGTTCGCCAGGGGTCAGTGTTGGGGCCCATCCTCTTTAATACTTTTATTAATGATTTGGATGAGGGAACTGAGTGTACCGTCAGTAAGTTTGCAGATGACACCAAGTTGGGCGGACGTGTTGATCTGCCAGAGGGTAGAAAAGCCCTGCAAAGGGACCTGGGCAGGACAGTTCAGTGGGCAGAGGCCAATGGGATGAGTTTTCAACATGGGTAAGTGTTGGGTCCTGCACTTGGGCCACAACAACCCCATGCAGTGCTACAGGCTTGGGGCAGAGTGTCTGGAACGCTGTGCAGAGGAAAAGGATCTGGGAGCGTTGGTTGATGCTTGCCTGAACGTGAGCCGGCAGTGTGCCCTGGTGGCCAAGAAGGCCAATGACATCCTGTCTTGTATCTGGCATAGTGTAGCCAGTGATCATCCCCCTGTACTCTGCTCTGGTGAGGATGCGCCTCGAGTACTGTGTTCAGTTTTGGGCCTCTCACTACAAGAAAGACATTGAAGTCCTGGAGCATGTCCAGAGAAGGACTACGAAGCTGGTGAAGGGTCCTGGAACACAAGTCCTATGAAGGAGGCTCAGGGGAGACCTTATTGCTCTCTACAACTACCTGAAAGGAAGGTGTGAGGAACTGGGGGTCAGCCTCTTCTCACAGATAACTAGTGATAGGACAAGAGGGAATGGCCTCAAATTGCACCAGGAGAGGTTCATGTTGGAAATTAGGGGACATTTCTTCACAAAGAGTAGTCAGGCATTGAAACAGGTTGCCCAGGTAAGTGGTGGAGTCACTGTCCCTGGGGGTGTTCAAGAAAGGTTGGACGTGGTGCTTAGGGACATGGTTTAGTGGGTGACATTGGTAGTAGGGTGATGGTTGGACAAGATGATCTTAGAGGTCTTTTCCAACCTTAATGATTCTATGAATCTGTGATCTATGATATATTTTCCATTGCTCTCCACCAATATTGAAGGAGTATTTATGTAACATTAATTTTCATATGCACTGTGTTGATAATAAGGTATGTGAACACAATATCTTAATTGTGGGTAGGAAATAAGAAACAGAGGAGTGGTAGGGATGAACATACTAATCAATCAGCAGTAAAAAAAACAACATGCAAATTCTGCATAAATTGCAGAAGTCATGCTTAAAAGCTACCCTCTCCGATTTTATTCTCCAAGCTGTTCAAACTTATCTTCTGTGTTTTTGTTCCTCTGCAAAAGCTTACCTCTGCTATGTGTTTTACAGTACAGACTGAAAGAAAAATTACTTAAAAGCCAATGAAGTAGCTTCATCCCACAGTTCTAAAAGTTCTTAATTTAAACTATGAATCACTTTACCACAGCCAATAAAGAAAGAATCCTAAAGTGACATCATCTGGGGGTAATCTGTCTTTAGTTCTTCACTGTGTAACTCAGACGTTTGAAACAAGTTAAGCATGTGAATAGCTGATGGTGGCCACTGCACTTAAAAATACTGGGAGATATGTACCAGGTTATGATCTTGAATTTGTGTCTGACTTAAAGTCTGTTTTTCAAATGAATCAGGGCTGTAGATAGTGTGAAGATGTAATATCCACTACTTTATGTTTCTAGTCTTATTTTAAAAGTGAAATTAATCATAATGAAATTAAATTTTAATTTTCAATTTAGTTTTTATAAATACCTAACTAAATAGAGTTCATTTTAAAATTAAGTTCTCTGAATCTACATGTCAATGTGTGTTCATCAAATATTCCAAGCTGTCCTATATCCCTGAAGGTCAGAAGCTCAATTCTTTTCTTCCTTTCAGGATATAGTTGAAAAGCTAGGGACAAAATAAAAAAAATCATATATATGGGCAGATTCTACATGAGTATACTATCACTTTTGTTATATTTATATTTTCTATAAGCTCAGTGAACATTTTATCCACTTGTTTTATAATACAGATTTAGTTACAGGATAATAGAATCATATTATGGTTGGGGTTGAAAGGGACCTTAAGGATCATATAGTTCCAACCTCCTTGCCATGGGAACTTTTTAATTCACACTCTAAATAAATTAATTAATAAAAAGTAGTGTCAGGAATTTCAAAAATCCAACAATCTTCTTAAATCCATCTTGAAACTGAAATTTAAAAAATGATTTCTGGAAATAAACCTTCTGAAAGCACTTAAATGCAAATTGCCTTAGGAAATTTAATTTAAAGATAATATCGTTTTCCCCCTTAGTTCTCATTCCCATCCAAAATATTTTACTAAATGTATTTTTGACCTGTAAAGGTAATATGTTCAGAGAATGCATTTCCCAAATTAATTTTCCTTTTCCAGAGTACAGGAAGACATTTTTAATCTCACAAGGACTGTCATAGCTGTTTGATAAGTATTTTGGGTTTGGAAAACTTAGTAAGAGTTATTGCCAAAAAAAAAAAAAAAAAAAGAAAAAAAAAAAAGCCCTGTCAAAAATTTTAGTAGGCATTGACTTATACAATTGCTATTATTTATTGAAAGAAAATAAAGACAAATTTAACAAAAATTTATACATTAAATTACTGAAATATTTGTATCTGGTTTACAAAAAGCTCTCTAATGTCAGTTTTTACATCTTAAAAATACTGTATTTCATTAAAGAAATTACTTGACAGCTCTGTTTTGAATTTTCATGGTTGCTGCAGAGCAGTGATTACACAAAGCCAAGGACTTTTCTACTTCTCCACCAGCAAGGAGGCTGGGGGGTGAACAAGAAGTTAGGAGGGGACACAGGCAGGATAGCTGACACAGACTGACCAGGATATTCCATACCATATGGTGTCATGTTCAGCAATAAAAGCTGGGGACCAGGGACTCTGAACATGAAGCTTCTTCTACTTGTCTGAAGCTGATCTCACCTTCCAGATCTGGCTGTCTACAGCAAACATTCACAAACACCTCCATAGTTGTCTACCCTAGCATCCTGACCCATAAGACCTCAGCTGGCTCCTCACTCACACCTAGGCGCAGCTCCATGCATTCCCATTGTTTCCACACAAAGAGTAAGTAGCTCTCCCCCTTCTTGTTGTTATTTCCTAAAAGGCTTGTATCCAGCACTCTAGTCATATGAGATGGCCCACCATGTCTGTGATCCCAACAAGATCATTGCACATGGCAACTGTACAGACCTCTAATTAATCTTTTTTTTTTTTTTTTTTTTTTTCCCCATGGTGCATGCATTGGTGTACAGGTACTTCAGAGTGGCAGCTATGTTGTTTCCCCAGAAAAAAAAAAAAAAAAAATCGCAAGAGTTTTCCTCAAAATACTGTCCTCCTGACATTTGTGTGCATATGCTTGAAGTGATTTGCATTCCACACTTTGGAACTTTTCAAGGTCTCTCACTTATTCTCAAGCCCCTTCCCCAGAAAAAGAAAAAAAAGGAAAAAAAAAAAAAAAAGGAGATGCTGTGCTGGTTTTACCCAGCTGGGCAGCTGAATTCCACCACAACAGGTCTCTCACTCCCCCTCAGAAAACAGACTCAGAATATGGAGATTAATATAATTAATTACCTATTACAAATAATATAGAGCAGTGAGAAACTAAAATCAAACTAAAAATACCTTCCCTCCATCTACCCTTTTCAACATCCTCCCCCTCAGTGGTGCAGGGGAACAGGGAATAGGGGCTGTGGTCAGTCCCTAACGCTTCATCTACACTGTTCCTTCATCATCACTCTCTGCACCTGATCCAGTGTGAGGTCCCTTCCACAGCATGCTGTCCTTCCTGAACTGTTCCTGCATGGGTTTCCAACAGACAGCACCTCTTCAAGAACTGCTTTAATATGGGTCCCCCAAGGTCCACTGCTCCTGTGGGGGCTCTCCATGGGCTGCAGCCTCCTCCAGGCCACATCCACCTGCTCCACCAGGGCTCCTCCACGGGCTGCAGCATCAGCATGGAGATCTGCTCCATGTGGGACCTATGGGCTGCAGGGGGACAGCCTGCTCCACCAGGGGCCTCTCCACAGGCCGCAGGAAAGCTTCTGCTCTGGCACTTGGAGCACCTCCTCCCCCTCCTTCTTCACTGACCTTGGTGTCTGCAGGGTTGTTTCTTAAATCTCACTCTCCCAGATGCTGTTGTGCAGCAGCTTTTGCCCTTTCTTAAATCTGCTGTCACAGAGGCATAACCAACATCACTCGCTGGCTTGTCTCTGGGCAGATGTGGGTCCCTTTTGGAGCCGACTGGAACTGACTCTGATCTGACATCGTGCAGTTTCTGGAGTTTTCTTACAGAGGCCACCCATGCAGCCTCCCACTACCAAAATCTTTTCACATAAAACCAATACAGAATTCACCTAGGCCCTCGCACCCTTATTGATGCTGAACAAACCTCATTAATCTCTCCTAAACATCTTTATCCAAGCAAAGAGCAGACCTCCATAGCCAACAGGTCAGCAGATGGGGGCCTCCAGACCCCACAACAGAGAGTCTTCTGTCACCACCACTCTCCACTTCCTCCTCATGATGCTGCAGGATTCAGGCTCAGCTGTCCCAGTTACTTCAGTGGACAGAACTCCTAGCCCCTCACCTGCTAACAGGATGCTTAACTATTCTGTAGGGACAGGTCTGCAGGTAGTGCAGGAGCCAGTCATTTTCCTATTGCCAGAATAGAATAGAAAAGTTCATTTGGAAGGGACCTTCAAAGATCATCAAGTCCAACTGTCTGACCACTTCTGGGCTGACCAAAAGTTAGAGAATTAATTTTATTAATTATTAAGGGCATTATCCAAATGCTTTTTGAACACTGACAGGCATGGGACATCAACCACCTTGAGAGGAAGCCTATTCCAGTGTTTGACCACCCTCACAACTAAGAATGTTTTCCTAATATCCAGCCTGAACCACCCCGGTGCAGCTTTGAACTGCTCCTGTGCATTTTATCATTGGTTACTAGGGAGAACCACCTCCCTCTTCATTTCCCCTCCTCAGGAAGTCATAAGCTTCCATCCTTTGTTATAATGGAAACCCCCATTTACCAACCAGATGAATTCAGACCCTGCATTTTCTTCCCTCAGTACTGCTGAAGATTCAGACTCTTGAAGCTGCAGGGTCAACCTCTTCAGCACCAGAAGTGAGATGGTCTGCAGGCCTCTCCAGCTCCTTTATTTAGCAACATAGATACTCCACTAGCACCCACCTTCCACAGACAAGAAGTCTTCAACCCAGCCCTAGTGAGAAGCCACAAACACCCCCTACAGCACCAGTCCTGTGTAAGTCTCAGTCTGGGTCAGAGCCACTGTTGTTACAGGGACAGCTGCTCTAGAGTTTGCTGTGCAGCATCTCAACACCATCACCGAGAACACATATACTACCCTAAGAATTCCTGTCCCCTTTCTACACAAAATGCAAGATCTGATAGCAATCCTTATATATGTCTTTCCCTTACACCTGCTTTAAGGGCTACTGACCATCCCTAACAAAGGCTTGGTTGAGACAAAAGCTCCAGGCACCCTTTGATCAAGAACAGCTCACAGAGTTTGTTAGAAGCTACTATATCTTGTCAGTCACAGCCTCCCATAGTGATCCTTCTACTGCAGCAGCAGACATCCTGACATTCCTCAGAGACTTCCCATGAAGTGATCTTAGACAAAGTTCCCAGAATATCAAGATCATGGAGCAGAGCCCAGGAACTACTGCACAAATCGCTGTGTTTGATAGCTTAACTGCCTTAATTGACTTAAATTTAGGTTATATAATGATCATAGAGCTGAGGTATGGTTGCTAGAATGGGATGCAGAGAAGTGTCATTAATTTTAGAAAACACTGCTGGAATCCTAGCTGCTGATTTACAAGTCCTGTTTGGGTTTTATATCAGGTAGACCAAAGCATAATTAGAAAACAACAAACATTGCTATTCACATTGTAGCTACAACATGCAAATGTTTAAAGGAAGTAAACGTGTAGTGTGAGATGATGATTAGTTTGGGAAATTCAAATGAAAATATTAGTCAAATAAAGATCAGATTTGTTATACATTTTCTTTTAGATAGAATATGTCCCATATACTTGAAACTACACTTTGGAAATCTTAATCAGTAACATATCTTATGTCTTGTTGCAATAGTGTATCTCTTCCGATTTGTCCATGACATGGTTAGCATTATATGTGGAAGCGTGTTCTCAAAACTAGTACTTTAAGTTATGAGTTAATGAACAATCAATCAATCAAAAAAAACCCAGCAAAAACAAACAAACAAACAAACAAAAAAACACAGCTACATGTTTCAGCATGTATATAGAACTCAATAGCTATATTCCTTTTCTGAGACTGTAATGGCTAAATTCAATAGTATTAAGTCGAGGTGAAAGTTTTAACCACTGTAAAACCTAAAATGTTTCTCTAGGTGAGTAGGTATATGTCAGGACTATAAAGTTGATTACTTATCCATTTATTCTTTAGAACAAAATCCTAAGACACACACACAAAGTACACAAGTACAGAAAGACAGTTTTAGATAATCAGTTGTGTGAAAGAATTATCTCACAGAGCAGGTCTTCCTTAGTTTGAGCAGAACCCAAACATTTAATGTTCCTCGGAAGAATATATTTTATTTATTTTGGTATAGAATGAAGAAGAAAACTAATGCAAGGTTCATGATAGCAGCAGGAGGAATAGGTGGGACTTTGGGATACCTAGATAGAGGTCATTCAATAGAAGGGGGGGGGGGGGGGGGGGGGGGGGGGGGGGGAGAGAGCTGGGAGGCTGGTGCTGCTCAGGGACAGGCTGGGCATTGATTGATTGGTGGCGAGCAATTGGATTGTGCATCACTTGTTTTGTATATAATAATATTACCAATAATTTTCCCTTTGTTTTCTGTCCTGCTACGCTGTTTATATCTCAGCCCATAATCTTTATCTTTTCCTGATTCTCTCCTCTTATCGCATTGTTTTGGGAGTGAGTGAATGACTGTGTGATACTTTGCTGGCTGCTGGGTTAAACCATAACAACCATATAATGCATTGTATAGCTAGTGAAAAGCAACCAACGCAACAATAAAAAATAAAAAAAAAAATAAAAAAAAAAAGTAAAATGTGTCTGGAAAAGCAATGAGTATGGAAAAACATGCAAAGGGCAGCTGTTATAAAAGAAGCCTCAGAAAGACATAGATGCATCACTTAGTATCCCTCTTTACTTTAATGAAGAAGAATCACTTTCAGTGTAAATGGATAAATGTTCCTTCTTATAATATTATTTTTAAAATTTGTGCATTATAAGTGCAAAGACAGCAACAGTAATAAGGCAGGATGTTGTTACTGTGTGTGTGTGGGGGGGTGTGTGTGGAAATAAATATATTAACTGTAAGTCAAACATACAAAAGGTGACCTGTAAGACTACATAACTTAGCAGAGAAAAATAAGCCATTCTTTGCAATATATTATGTGAATATGAAAAAAAGATTATAGAGCAGAATATATTTAAATACAGTATCCAGTGGTTGTTCTTAAAAGAATCACAAAATAGACGTGGAACCCTTGCCCATTCTCTCCTGATATTACATCATTGACTTAATATGCAGCTAGGCCAGTAGAAAATTTGCTTCTTAAAATTCTTGTAAGGTAAGGCGAGAATTAATTCCCGCAATGCTGGCTAAGAGACAGATCAATTTACAGGTTGTATATTCCTTAAGAAAACATCTCCCTGAAGACCAGAAGACGAGCACCAAACATAGTTACATAAACTTCATATGTAAAATGCAATTTTGAATTTCTAGGAGTAATAAAATTAAAAGTTGTAGTACAATTGTTAGTTGACCTAATAATATTACATCAAAATTAAATATAAATAATTTTATCTCTGTTTAGCATTTTTTTCCAGGCATTTCCAGGAGTTTCTAGTGTATCTAGTAAATTAAGCATCACTTGATAAGCTTATATTTGTTTGTTTTTTAATATGGCATTGAACTTTCTCTTTTCTCTCTTTTTTTTTTTTTTTTTTTTTTTCTTCTTCTTTCTCCAGAACAGCTGCAGATTACTTATCACAGAACTTAAAACAGTTATATGGCTTAGCAAAAAACACTTTTCTTAGTATGGTCCTACCAGCTCCAGAAATGCAAATTATTCTACAGAGAGGGTACTGATGTAAATGCTCTCTAAATCATAAGTAATACTTATATTTATATATATGTGTTCTGGCTATGTATAACTGAAGTCACCAGGCTCTCCGTGATCAGCCCCAATGATACCTGGGGTAGCATCTGATATATCTGTATGTTCCCTCCCTTCTTCCTGCCTGAGTCTTTTATAACTCATGTGGGCAGAGATATCCTTCTAAATCTTCAGCTCTTTCTGACAGACACTGTTTAATATCTAACAGAGATATCAGAATATTGACTTCACTAAAATATAGCTGACACATTGGACTTAAATCAATTATAGAATTATAGTATCCAAAGGCATGTGAGATCCCCTTGGTTGTGCTATCTGGCTTCTAGCTGCCATTCCAAAAGGACACAGACCTCCTGCAGATACTGAAATTCTGTGAGTTACATGTGGATATCTCTGATCATCTGCAGAAACTGAAATGATGCTTGATATCTGTTTGCAAACATATTCAGTCAAGCTGTCTTTTTCTTGAAGAACAAGACAAAGATATCTTGGGAGATAAGTTCTTGTCTATCTTGGACAAACAAGCAACTCTAATTCTTTTAATTAAATTCACCTAGTGTGTTTTGGGGTTATTTTTACTTTTGTTTTGTTTTTATTTTTTTTATTTTTCACCGCTTATGTTAAAAGAGACATTAGGATTATAACTACTGAATATTCCCTGAATGAAGGGAAATAGTTACACCTCAGAAGTTTGCTGACTGATAGTAAAATAGTATATTCAATTATTGTGTCTACTAAAGATATTCTTGTAAGTCTTATTTTAAGATGTTTGTATTATTTCTACAGTTTTACTATCACCAGATAGTTTATTTTCATTACTTAAGGTGGTAAATAACTTTGTTGTATTATTGAGGGTATTACAAAAGGTCTATAATAATAACCTACTTTGTTGCCAGATGGTCAGAAAATGACAATCTCCCTGTAACAATTTTCTTTCTCTTATTTATCAGGCAACTGGTTAAAATAAGGATGTGTACTGAGGGACTCTTTTTCTGGAAAACTTACTAGTGTTTAAACAAAGGTGCAAGGCTCCCGAAGGCAAAGAAAAAAAAAGATCCTGACCATTGACTAAGGTTCTAATGAAGTTCTAGATTCTTTTCTAGAAGTCAGCAAGCCTGAAAGTTCTGTTAAGACAAATAATATATATATATATATTTAATAAAAAATGTGCAATATTCTTTATGTGTATTTAGGCAAATATATATTTTGACAATGAAATTAACAGAATATTTAAAAGTAATTTGCATTAAATTGACAAAATAAATTATATTTAATTGACCTTTAGAGATAAGATCTTTAGAGCCATTTTATGCAGGACAGGCGGAGAAGTTTTCTAGAATAAGATGGCAATACTAGTACTGTGTGTTTGTTCATCCCTGGAATGATACATGTCAAAATATTTTGCATCTCATTTTATTTTGAAGAAATGCCACCAGTTAAATAACTTATACTTTACCATGTATCAGCAAGTGTCTTCTCATTCAAGAGTATAATTTCTCCTTGCAATATCCAGCAATGTTTAACACAGCTGAAAACAGAGTTCACAGCTAAGTCATAGAATGTTGCTCTGATGCAATTTTAGGACTGTTTATGCTACATTAAGTCACAGAAAATCAAGCAGTATACCTGTCATGTTTGAGTGCACCCATAAATAGAATTCTGTTCTAGTAGAACTAATTGGTATAAATGCTTGCTTGGTAGAAAAGCTGGTACAACATATTCTTAAACACCAAGGATTAAGGAACTCAAGCATAAGAAATCATATGTAGCATCTGAAAAATATAAATTAAATGTATTTTGCCTTTTCTAGGTCTCCTTTAAGAGAAGATCACTGAATAAGATGCTACCTAAATGATCTTAACTGTTGTTTTTGTGTTTGTTTGTTTTTTGTTTTGTTTTTTTTACACTTGTTCTCATCTATTTGTGTCTCTACAGGATGGTCTTGTGGATCCTGGAGTGAAATTCCTCTTTTTGGAATGAAATTCTCAAATAATAGCTGACCACATAAAGACTGTATACAGTGAAGGTAGAGAGCTGCCTCTAAGATCCCTGTCAGCCAGCTCTTCTGCTAAATTAACCATTAAGAAACACAGGAGAACATTTTGTTATCCTGAATTCTGCCTTTTTTTCAGAGGTTCCTAGTACCCTGTAGTAGGTCTATATGACCTAATGAATAAGAGGATATGTTGCTTCAAACCATAAAAATTAGGATGTTTATGCATAGCTTCCAATATTCATGTGTTTGACAGAGTTTTTGCTCCCTGGCTCTGTGTAAAAAATATAAGTTGTCCATAAAAATAGTAATAATAAAAAATAAAACAAACAAACAAAAAACATAGACACTGTGAAAATAATGTTTTAAGTTATGAATTCCAATCCTGTACTCATGTCTAACTTAGAATCATAGAATCATATAGGTTGGAAAATAGATCATCAAGTCCAACTGTTAACCTAGCATTGAAAAGTCTACCACTAAATCATGTCCCCAAGCACCACATCTACACATCTTTTAGATATCTCCAGGGATGGTGACTCAACCAATTCCCTGGGCAGCCTGTCCCAATGCCTCACAGCTCTTTCAGTGAAGAAATTTTTCATCATGTCCTACCTAAACATCCCCTGACACAACTTAAGGACATTTCCACTTGTACTATTGCTCAGTGCTTGGAAGAAGAGACTAACCCCTACACTGCTAAAACCTCCTTTGAAGTAGTTGTAGAGAGCAATAAGGTCTTAATCTAAGCCTCCTTTCCTGTAGGCTAAATAACAGATAAATAACAGTTCCCTCACATGCTCCTCATAAGACTTGTTCTCGAGACTCTTCAACAGCTTTGTTGCCCTTCCCTGGCCATGCTCCAGCACCTCGATGTCTTTCTTGTAGAGAAGGGCCCAAAACTGAATACAGTACTGGAGATGTGGCCTCATCAGAGCTGAGTAGAGGGGGCAATAATTTCCGTACTTCTACTTCCCTACTTCCCTACTCCTACACTTTTTCTCATATAAGCCAAGATGCTGTTGGCCACCTGAGCACACTGCTGGCTGTGTGCCATCTATCGATCAATACCCCAGGTACCTTTCTGCCGGATAACTTTCTAGCCACTCTTTCCCCAGCCTGTAGCACCACATGAGGTTGCTGTGTCCCAAATGCAGGACCTAGCACTTAGCCTTGTTGAACCCCATACAATTGGCCTCAGCCCATGATCCAGCTTATCCAGATATCTCTGTAGAGACTGCACTTGATCCGCTCATCCAAATCACTGATAAAGATGAACTGGCCCCAGTGCTGAGCCCTGAGGGACACCACTATTGAACAGCCTCCAACTGGATTTAATTCCATTCACCAGAATCCTTTGGGCCAAGCCACTCAGACAGTTTATTACCCAACAAAGCATACACCTGTCCAAACCAAGAGCAGTCAGTTCCTCTAGAAGAATTCTGTGGGAAACAGTGTAAAAAGTTTTATTAAAATCTAGGTAGACAACATTCACAGCCTTTCTCTCATCCACTAAGTATGTCACCTTGTCACAGAAGGAGATTGGGTTCATCAACCAGGACCTGCCTTTTGTAAAACCATGCTGGCTGGGCCTGATCACCTAGTTTTCCTATGTGTGCTAGATGATGGCACTCAAGATGATCTGCTCCGTGAGCATCCCCAGCATGAAGTCAGACTGACAAGCCTGTAGTTCCACAGGTCTTCCTTCCAGTCTTTGGGCTATAGAATATAAGTAAATTCTGGATACATTTGAGCAAACAATCTTTCATAATTTTAAAAATTTTGTTTTATGGGTTAGTCCTCCCTCCTGGCTGCTAGAAACTCCAGTACTAATTCCTTACCACTCCTTACTTTTTTTTTTTTTTTTTTTTTTTTTTTCCTGTGGCTCTGAACAATGATAGTTCAGAGTTGTAAATTCTAAATTCTAAAAGTAATACAGGCTCATGGCTTCCTTTCCAACTTACATTTAAACCCATGTAAGCAAATAACTAGATGAACAACTTGTTACAAAAGTAACTCAGAAATGTTTTTTATTTGTGAGATCTGCAAAAGCATTTATCTTCCATCTAAATGTTAAAGAACAAAAATATAAACAACAAATATTTTGTGAAGTAAAATCAATATGTCATTATAATTTTCATTTATTTTAGTAACTCTTTACAGACTATGAAAAATAATATTCTCAGCTTTAAACAGTATATGCACACAATCTGAGGGAATGCCATTTCATGATCTTCATTGATATCAACCCATTATATCTAAATGTATCATTTTTAATATCTTTAAAAATATAATTATATGTCTATTGCTAGATATGAAACTTATTAATGGTTTTATTAGTGAAACTTATTAATGGATTTATTAGTAATATAATGAATGAATTCTCTCTTCTATGTATGAATAGAAGATGTAATTTAGAAAAGTAATAAAATATTCACACATTTATATGATTGAGACATCTATATCAATTTTTAAATTGCAGAACAAAGCAGTACACTTTGATAACAAGGCAAAGAAAACTCACGACACAGCCACAAATAAATATAGGTAAATTTTAAACAATTTGAATTGAATACAAACAGAATGTTTCATGTGTACTTTTGATGTCTTGCTTTCTTCAGTCTACTTGCTGAGTTTTTCAAGACATTTAGTTGTCTTCCACATTTAGGTAGAAAGAACAGTTTAGCTATTGATAATATGTTTACACACCGTAGCAGTGTATATTTTTATAAAATTACTTTCTAGGAAAAAAAATGGGGATTGAGATCATTTAATCTGCTGTCATTTTTCATGCATAGTAGAACAAAGGGAAAATAGATTTGTTCATGGAAAATATTCAGTACGAATTGCAAGTGAATCTGTTATGATTGATTAGTTAAATTGTCTTTTGAATATGGACAGAAAAGTTTGCTAGGGACATTGCTACTAAAAAGATGTCTATGAGAATGAATGGCCACAAAAAAAAAAAAAAAAAAAAAAAAAAGTGAACATTATTTCAGTACTGAAATATAAGCCTCCTTCAGCCCATTAACTTAGGTGATTCAAATCCAAAATGTACTCACCCTTGAAATGTATCATGGATTCCATTTTATTCCAAAGTATAAGACTGAAAATAGTTGTGGTACCTTGAATGCTCAAATAGAAGAGAAATACTGAATTCATTATTATTCTGAGTATATATAAAGGCCTCTGTCAATACTATACATATTCAATAATAGAGCAAAGTATAGCTGACAGAAATCTCACAAAGTTCAATTTAATAACTTGTCCAAAGGTACAGTCTGGATGAAAAACAGCTTAATGTAAAAGGAACTGAGCGTTCAGGTGGACAGAAAATCAAACCAGTTTTCACTTTCTGTGTTAACACAGAATTCAGTAGGAGAACTTAGTTGTTTTCCAAAGTAGTTTGAGTATTCTGGAGTATAATTCCAAGTTTTTGCCTTCTTCCTTGGTACAGTCCCTCTCCCTCTCTCCTTTTTAGCCTTTCACATAACTGGGCCCACATGTTTTTGCAATAGATATCATGACTTATACCGCCTGCAGTAGATATCATGACTTATATCACATGCAGTAGATATCATGATTTATACCACATTTTTACTTATTAATCATAATCTTTCCCAGTATGCAGCTTTATCCAGTGTGCTGAGTGTGGTGGATTTACAGGTTAATATCCAATGATGGCTAACAGACAGATCTATTTGACAACATTTCTAGACACCGTTACTGTTGGTTTAACTAGAACCAAAGATATATAGATTGAGAAGGGAGAGTCAGAGACTGGACAAAAGAAAAAAGAAAAAAAAAGAAAAAAAAGAAAAAAAAAAGAAAAAAAAAGAAAAAAGAAAAAAGAACCTTCACATCTTGGATCTATCTTTTCATTTATAACTGAAATACTTTCCAGGGTACAGATACCTTCACTTGCAGAATAGGGCCTTTTCACCAAATTCTGAAGTTAGAGTCTGTCTTAATCTACAGAGTAAGTGTACAGTCCTTAGGGACTTGCTGTTGTCTAGTTCTCCAACATATCATGCAAGCTACCAAATTTCATACCCCTTTTTGCTTCTTTCCTAAGCTTTTTTTGTTGTTGTTGTTTCTTTGATTTTCAGTAAACAGATGATTTTTTCTTCTGGTCCAGCGGAAATTCTCCCATTTCAGGAATGGCTTCTAAAAAGATTATGAAGAAAAAAGTATTTCTCTGTTGATTTTTTTTATCCAATTCTTGTTAGATAATATCTACCAAGATAACATGTTTGATAACATCTAGATATTATCAGGACCTAATAGACCTTTATGCACATCTGCCTGTATCATGTATAGCTATGCCAGTTCCTTTTAATGATCTTTTAACATATAAAAATATGTAAAAGAAACACAGAAAAAGAGATGCTTGAGACAAAGATGGCAGAGTTTGCTGTATTTTAGGCTTTGTTTTGCTCACTAATATCAAGTACAAATGTATGAATACAAGGGCATATTTCCATACACTGCAAAAAGATCTGGAAATTTTAAAGAATCATCCACCCATCCCCTGTGTTTGTCCCAAAGGACAAAGCATAGGTAGTCAAAATTAATTAAACTACTCAGATAAAAATAAAAATAAAATAATAATAACAATTAAAAAGGTACAAAAACCTATGTAAATAAAAATAGCAATATTAACTTAGTAGTATAATAAAATGCTATTAAAACCAAATGAGGAAAATAAAAACCTCTTGCATACAAACTATGCATACATTTTATGGAATCTTATCTGTTCTTGTCCAAGAGCCTTTCTGAAGGCAAAAGGGGATAAGTAAATACTTCTGAAGATCAGCAAACATGATATATAACCTGAGAAATGTAATATGGATCAGTCTATCTGACAAATTTAGAGATGGTTGAATGAGATATATGAACGTGAAGAAAAAAAATACTTTTTTAAAAAGCCCTTTAATATTTTATCGCAATTGTTCATGAGTGTATAGCTGAAGAATAGATGGGTTACTAGCTTGTTTGAATAGTGTATTACCATTTTCATCATAGAAAAGAATTAGAATATTACTGTAATGTGATTTATTAATATTTTCACCTGATTTTTCACCTATTTTCACCTGATATAAGCCATCACAATAGCTGGCAATATGGTCTGTGTCTAATACTAAAACCTGGGAAAATCTTCCATAGGTCCAGTTCTCTCTGTTTCATCCAGATTTGGCAGCCAGTCCCTAATGAGGACGTAACAGACCAGACACCTGGCACAATCCATGTAGGCTAAAGAAACATGCCTTATACATGAAGGCTGGTATTTATTGTTAGTCTTAACAAACTAAGCTGAGTAATAATATTAATCCAGTTACAATGGTACTAACAATTATGGTCCATATAACTACATCTTTTCCCTAATAAGGAAATAGTTTAAAAATTATATGTTCAAATTTGTTAGTATTTTCTTATAGATTTCCTTATAGACCTGAGGGCTCCATTATCATTTTGTGCTTGTTCAAGGCCTCTATTAAAATCTTGCAACTGAACTTTTGGGGTCGCTGTTTTAAACCCCTCTTCTTCTTCAAAAGCTTCTGTGAAAAACTTCAGTGAGAAGCTTTGTATTTGTGAGAACATAAAGTTTATTTATTAAAATTTAGGAAGGTATTTAATCACTCAGTTTAATAATACTGAAAGACCCACATGCATGTAGACACAGAGAAATAATGCTCTCATGACCATTTGTTGACAAAATCTACTAATTACAATAATATTAATAACATGTTATCAAAATCACTTTGAAATAGCTCTCCCCTTCAAGTCAGGGTGTCTGCCTTCCATAGAAGGTTACTACTAATGCTTATGAGGAGAGAAATAATCTGCAACTGACCTTCATAATTAATTAATAATTTCAAAGTAACAGATAGCAAAGGGCACAATAAAAGAATTTTAGGCAGAGGAACATGCCTAAACCCATCTGGCCTTCAGTGGAGTATTTGTTATGATACCAGACAGGAAACTAAGATGGATGAGTTGTGGATATAGGTACACTCTAGCCAAAAAGCATGACAACAGCTTCTGCAGCTGTTATAACAAGATACATTCATTTGGAGGAAGTAGGTAATGATGTACTAACCTGACTTTGTCCTGGGGACTGAACTCATTCATGCTTTTAATTAGCAGATTAAAAAAAAAAAAAAAGGCCTAATAATGGGATCTTTGAATAATCATTACAGAGAAGAGTTGGAATATTGTTAAAGAACTGAGTCACCTTGTATACTTACATAGTAGACATATATAAAATGCTCTTGCATAAAATACAAAGTGATATTTTTAGTAAAGATAGACCAAGTGCACTAGTAAGGTACTTTTTTAAGGACAAAGGAGAAAAAAATGGTATTTCCATTTATCACATATTTAGGAATTGTTAATATGTTGAGGCAATGAAATAGTCAAATACAAGGTCAAGATATATTAGGTGAAATATTTACTGGATGCCGCTCATAATAATAGAAACGTTCAACTCACAGACTAAAGTGACTACCTTTAGGTGCTGATACATAAAAGTTTCCGTTTGAGTTAAGTGTTCAAGTTCATTCTATAGACAATAACGAAGTAGTTAATATACTTAGTGTAATGCAAAGATTAGTGTAATGCACAACAAATTAAGCTGAAAATGGGTATGATTCAGTTGTATCTACTGACATCTGAGATGTCATAGATTGGTTGGATTGTGGATTTGATACTTCAACAATGGACACACAAATATTAAATAAGTCCCCCGAAAGACCTAGTGCTTTCCAGAGCTGTTAGAAGTCATTTGTCATGCTCTAGTACACTTCAGCTGGCACTAGTCATTAATGTTGAGGTGAATGCTTTGTACACCAATGGTCTACTTTTTTGAGCCAATTACATTTTAGAATCCATTGACTTCATTAACTACATCTTCATTGACTATAATGGGAGCTAGTTTCTGATTCACTTGGAGACACCTTCATATAAACTTTCAGATGTCTCTAAAGCTGATTATCACACACTGTGTCTACTTTTGGTGACTGAGGTACAAACTAATACACTGCACAACATCCACAGAAAAGGTCCCATTAGAACGAAGAGCTTCCTTCATATAAGAAAAATCTTACCAAAAACAAACAAGCAAAAAAAATCAGCTTTGAAAAGCTACTGGTATGACTTTCAGAAATGACATACAAAGGTAAACTTATCATTTAGAATGAAGAACAGCACTGACAGAAGAAGAAAGAACTATATTTTGATCATGAAAAAAAAAGTAAATTTCCTATCAAAGGAAAGTCTGCAACATGACATGCTGTGAATAGGCAACTGACATAATTTTAAAATTTAGACTACATATGGACCTACGTCTGAAGACTGCAAGTTGATGACCAAAAAAAAGCCATTTCCAGTCACTTCTCCAATGTGAGTGAAGTGAAATTTGAAAGTATTTTTCCCATCTTAGTGATTACAGAATCACGGAATCACAGAATCATCTAGGTTGGAAGAGACCTCCAAGATCACCTAGTCCAACCTCTGACCTAACACTAACAAGTCCTCCACTAAACGATATCACTAAGCTCTACATCTAAAATTGATTAGTCATGAGGACTTGTCTAACCTTCATGGAAACTAACATCAGCAAACTTGCTGAGAATTTTCACATTGAGATTATTGGAGTCACATTTTGAATGGACTTGGCAGCTTAAAATTTGAAAGGAAAACAATGGTCATATCTCTGGTAAACACTTTACATTGAGTTGGTGTTTGAACAAACTCCTTCTGTTAGTCACATTTGTGGGTAATTCAGTTAATAAGTACATTGGTTTTAAATTAAATGGTTTTAAAATCAGCTTATCATTTACTGTGCTCAGATGGTAAAGCCTTAATATGAAGTTAGTGCAGCTTTGACATCTATTACTGAGATCATTCTGACTGTAGTCTAATTCAATGACACTTACTTACAGGTTAATGTTAATTCAGAATTAATCACTGCAGTAACACAAGGTCATGCATTGAATAAGTCAGTTAAAATGAACAGCTAGGATGCTACTCCTAGATACTCAGCAAGACTTTGGTTAACTAGGTTAATGCTGCCATCTACTCTGTATACTGGATTCTCTCTTATGGTATGCTTCATTGTGAAATTCATTTTCTGTCTATGATTTTACATTAACTTGAACAGTAACTGAAACTGTTAGCATTCAAAACAATTATCTTTTTTTTTTTCTTTTTTTTTTTTTTTCTGTACTGAAGATAAGTTAAAAGATTGTAATTGACTGGTATTTTCACCACCTTACCCCAATGAGATCTATCAACCAGCAAATATTGATAAGAACAATGGAATTTTATCAGTAGTGTAGTGACTGTTATGATAAATTATTCCTTTTATTCTCATCATTTCATCATTGTCCTTAATGAAAGAGTTCAATGTGGAAAAACAAAGAACAATATTGTCTTCTTTGTAAAAATTCTAATCTGAGAACTCCTTATCAGTTATGCTTTATGAATCCTCAGGAAGAAACGTGTATTGAGTTATTTGGTGTACAGACTAGGAACAGGAATAGTCTTTTTATTCCATGATTCTGCTTTGTAACAGGATCCAGCTCCACGAAGATGACTTACTGTCAGTTAAATACAAATGATGAGCAAGATTGCAGGTGATACCAAGCTGAGTGGTACAGCTGACATGACAGAGAGAAGGGTTGCCATCTAGAGGGACCTTGACATGCTTGAGAGGTGGGCTCATGCAAATAGGTCCTGCACCTGGCTCATGGCAATCCCAAACACCAGTACAGACTGGGTGATGAATGGATTGAGAGCAGCCCTGAGGAGAGATATTTGGGGTTACGGATGGATGAAAAACTTTTCATGAGCTGGCAGTGTACACTTGCAATCCAGAAAACCAATCATATCCTGGGTTTAATCAAAAGAAGTGTGACCAGCAGGTTGAAAGAGGTGATTGTCCCCCTCTACTCCACTTTCATGAGACCTCATCCAGGTCTGGGGTCCAAGCACAAGAGAGACATGGAATTATTAGGGTGGGTCCAGAGGAGGACCACAAAAATTATAAGAGGTCTGGAATACCTCTCCTATGAAGAGAGGTTGAGAGAGTTGGGGTTGTTTAGCCTGGAGAAGAGAAAGTTCTGATGGGACCTTGTGGTGTCCCTCTAGTAATTAAAGAAAGATGAAAAGACTCTTTACTACACTAGGCTGTCTAGTGATAAAACAATGGATAACAGTTTTAAACTAAATAAGGGTAGATTTAGATTAGATATTAGGAAGAAATTCTTTACTCAGTGGGGGGTGAGACACTGGAACTTGTTGACCAGAGTAGCTGTGAAGACATCCCTGGAAGCGTTCAAGTTCAGGCTGATTTTGGGCAACCTGAGCTATGGAGTACCATCCTTTGTCCATGGTAAGAGGGTTGGAACTAGATGATCTTTAAAAGCCCCTTCCAACCCCAACCATTCTATGACTGTATGAAACAATTATAGCAATATATCATTATTATCTCTGAAATAAAACAAAACAACAACAACTAACCAACCAAACAAACAAAAACATGATATTTTGAAAAGGAACTGGCTATCCTTCACCAAATGAGTAATACAGACTTTTACACATTCTTTTAACAGTAGACTGCAATTTACCTGACTCTGCATCAGGTGGATGTCAACTGAAAACACTACTCATGCTAGTTAAGCTATTAATGAACTGGAGTACAGAATAAACCATTCTCTGACAGTAAGATTTGTTTGGTACTTAAGACTTACAATTCGATAATGGCAACTATGCTTCAACAGCTACTTCTGCCAAAATAGTTGGGATATGCATCAATTTTATGTAAAAATAATATACAGAATTGTGAAACATAAAATTAAAAGGTTAATGTTCAGAGGTTCAAAACTGAGATTTAATGAAAAGAGCACAAAATCACAGAAATAAATAACAATAATAAAAAAGAGAGATAGAAAGTAGCAATTCTCAAATTTACATTCTCAATTCTTGAGTTCTATCTCTTAAATTGCTATATTTTCCATCTTTTTTTTTTTGCCTTCATGATGGTCAGTCTTCCCTTGCTTTTCTGTGGAGATGCTTTTAGCCTTCTAGTTTTTCACTTTTCTTTTGTTCTGGTTTTGCTATTAAGCTATTGAAATAAATACATGAATGTTTATTTGCCTCTGAGGTATCTCCTCATAGGGAAATAAGAAAAAAAAATAATTTTAAGTGATAAGAAAATATTTAACACTTTTTGAAAGATTATTTAGATAACACTTAAGAAGATTCATCTTGCTTGATTTTATAGTATAAATTAGTATAAATTAGTATAAATTAGGAACCTTGCATAAACTTCAACAGTTAATGTCATCCTAACATTCTTCTTTTAATGGTTGTTACTATTTGAAAAATAGAATGAATGCCTTTGGGTTACTTAGAGTCAGCTTTCCCACCTCATAAGGCTCTGAAAAAAAAAAAATCTATATATAGTTAAAAGCATAGATTGTAGCAATGAAACAAAACAAAATACCAAAATTCATTATTAATTATTATTAAGGTTACACTTAACTTTAATGATATTGGCTGCTTTTGCAGCTCAATTAACATTTCTTTCCATTCTTCTAAGCTAAAGAGAATTTCCATGTTGTAACTGAAGAAAAGGGTTCCAGTTCCTACTGCTATTTGTTTTATACTGCTGTCAACATTTTCTAGGAAAAGAAAAGAAAGAAGGAAGGGAGCAAACCAGGAAGAAATGCTCCTTAATTAAATTTTTTTTACAGCCTCTTATTTATGAAATCTGTGTATTAGATTCATAAAATACTACTGCCTATTTAAATCTTCACAGAGATTAAAAATAATGCCATAAAAATGAACTTGAGAATGTGGTGGTGCTTAAAATATCCTACTCTTTCCCCTTTGTGCAAAATTGCACATTTTACTAATTGAAAAGGAAAATTTCTGGGGAATTCTTATGACACAAGATTTTCTCCTGAAAGAAATATGTCTGAACCAATACTTCATTTTCTTAGTCACATTCCAAGATTCAAGAAAATTAAATAAAAGAGGTGTAGTCTGTCTTTACCTAGATTTAAATAAATAAATAAATAAGTGAATGTGCTGTGGAAAAAAAAAAAAAAAAAAGCAAACACTGTAATGTACATCTTTTACTCAGATATCTAAATTCAAAGATTATTGAAATTTTATATATTTTGAAACCCAATGCCAGTTTTCTTTCCTTATTCAGAATATACACTTTGTTTGTCCTTTTTGGGTACTTATCCAGTCCCTTCACTGTGAGGACACCTTGTGCCCAAGGAACCTGTATTCCCTCAGGGATAAAAGATGTGAGAATGTATCAATTAATTTAACACACTAAAGATTTTATCAAGGGACATGCCATTATTTCAGTGAATCAGAAATCCTTTTCAAGGTCATATATTAGCTCCTACTTCCCTCTTTTCCCACAGAGTCATGCTTTGTGGAAAACTGCAAAATTAATTGTATTGTGATATTTTCTATTACTGTATACCGTATATGCTTCTATGTACAAGGCAGAGTGATAAGCTTATAACTGTGCAATATTCTTTCTCTCTTACATTTGTTCCACTAGTAGCAGCATTTTCTGTAGAAAGGTGCCCTGATAAGGATGATAGTACTCAATGGACGTTTTTTTTGCATTAATATGTTTAGGCAGATAGATAAATATGAATATGCATACATATTATAATTAAATCTCAGAGAAATGAGGTTTCATCTGAAAATCTTCGTAATCAAAAACTCTAGGTCTAGTATTATTTTAATCACTGTAAACATTTTCAGACTCTGCTTTAAGTTTAATTACAAGCGTAGCATGAAACAATATAATTAACACAGCTACTATCTGTGCTTCATATATCTTGACCCTAAGAAATAGTGGAGAGTTATCACTAGAATTTAACAGTATTAATTACTATTAATTAGTTTATACTGAATAGCTTAAGGAAAAAACAGCAAATCCCGAAGACAAAGTAATCCCACATCACAAAGTCTTCTAGGAAGGTTCAGCCATAAATTTCAGTGCTTTTGGCATATATAAATTATTTGGTTCGTTATAATAAAGACACTTTGACATTTGCAAACAGTATAGAATTCCCATATCTGGTTGGACTAAGTAAATAAGATTGCCAGGAGTTTTATGTTCTTTCCAGAACATTTTTTTCTTTTTCTCCAAAGCATCATATCACAGAATCACAGAATCGTCTACGTTGGAAGAGAACTCCAAGATCATCTAGTCCAACCTCTGACCTAACACTAACAAGTCCTCCACTAAACCATATCACTAAGGGCTACATCTAAACGTCTTTTAAAGACCTCCAGGGATGGCAACTCAACCACCTCCCTGGGCAGCCTATTCCAATGCCTAACAACCCTTTCGGTAAAGAAGTTCTTCCTAATATCCAACCTAAACCTCCCCTGGCGCAAATTTAGCCCATTCCCCCTTGTCCTGTCACCAGGCACGTGGGAGAATAGACCAACCCCCACCTCTCTACAGCCTCCTTTAAGGTACCTATAGAGAGCGATGAGGTCTCCCCTGAGCCTCCTCTTCTCCAGGCTAAACAACCCCAGCTCCCTCAGCCGCTCCTCGTAAGACTTGTTCTCCAGACCCCTCACCAGCTTCGTTGCCCTTCTCTGGACTCTCTCGAGCACCTCGATGTCCTTCTTGTAGCAAGGGGCCCAAAACTGAACACAATACTCGAGGTGCGGCCTCACCAGAGCCGAGTACAGGGGGACAATCACCTCCTTAGACCTGCTGGCCACACTGCTTCTTATGCAAGCCAGGATGTTGTTGGCCTTCTTGGCCACCTGAGCACACTGCTGGCTCATATTCAGCTGCCTATCAACCAGTACTCCCAGGTCCTTCTCCACCAGGCAGCTTTCCAGCCACTCATCTCCCAGCCTGTAGCGCTGCTTGGGGTTGTTGTGCCCCAGGTGCAGGACCCGGCGCTTGGACTCGTTGAACTTCATACAGTTGACCTGAGCCCATCGGTCCAGCCTATCCAGATCTTCCTGCAGAGCCTTCTTTCCCTCGAGCAGATCAACACACGCACCTAACTTGGTGTCATCTGCAAACTTACTGAGGGTGCACTCGATCCCCTCATCCAGGTCATCGATAAAGATATTGAAGAGGACTGGCCCCAGCACTGAGCCCTGGGGGACTCCACTAGTAACCGGCCTCCAACTGGATTTGGCTCCATTCACCACAACTCTTTGGGCCCGGCCATCCAGCCAGTTTTTAACCCAACGAAGCGTACGCCAGTCCAAGCCACGAGCAGACAGTTTCTCGAGGAGAATGTTGTGGGAAATGGTGTCAAAAGCCTTACTGAAGTCAAGGTAGACCACATCCACAGCCTTCCCCTCATCCACCAGGCGCGTCACTTGGTCATAGAAGGAGATCAGGTTCGTCAAACAGGACCTACCTTTCATAAACCCATGCTGACTGGGCCTGATCACCTGGTTGCCCTGCAAGTGCCGCGTGATGACACTCAAGATAATCTGCTCCATGAGCTTCCCTGGCACCGAGGTCAAACTAACAGGCCTATAGTTCCCCGGGTCTACCCTCCGGCCCTTCTTGTAGATGGGCGTCACGTTTGCTAGCCGCCAGTCAACTGGGACCTCCCCTGATAGCCAGGACTGCCGATAAATAATGGAAAGCGGCTTGGCCAGCTCCTCCGCCAGTTCGCTCAGTACCCTCGGGTGGATCCCATCCGGCCCCATCGACTTGCGTACATCCAAGTGTCGTAGCAGGTCGCCAACCATTTCTTCATGGATAGCGAGGGCCACATCCTGCTCCCCATCCCCTTCCACCAGCTCAGGGTACCCGGTATCCAGTCTTGGTAACCGGTAACTTGTCTTGGTAACCGGTCTTGCCACTAAAGACTGAGGCAAAGAAAGCATTGAGCACCTCAGCCTTTTCCTCATCTTTTGTAACTAAGTTTCCCCCCGCATCCAGTAAAGGATGGAGATTCTCCTTAGTCCTCCTTTTTGCGTTGATGTATTTGTAAAAACGTTTTTTGTTATCTTTAATGGCAGTAGCCAGATTGATCTCCAGATGAGCTTTGGCCTTTCTAATTTTGTCCCTGCACAGCCTCGCAACAGCCTTATAGTCCTCCTGAGTAGCCCGCTCTCTTTTCCAAAGATTATAAACCCTCCTTTTTCTCCTAAGCTCGAGCCACAACTCTCTGCTCAGCCAGGCCGGTCTAGTTCCGTGTTGGCTCGTCTTTGGGCACGTGGGGACAGACCGCTCCTGAGCCGTTAAGATTTCCTTCTTGAGGAGCGCCCAGCCTTCCTGGACTCCTTTGCCCTTCAGAACCTCCTCCCAAGGGACTCTGCCAACCAGTGACCTGAACAGTTTAAAGTCAGCCCTCCGGAAGTCCAAGACAGCGGTTTTACTGGTCCCCTTCCTGACTTCGCCAAGAATAGAGAACTGAACCATTTCGTGGTCACTCTGCCCAAGACAGCTCCCAACCACCACATCTCCCACCAGACCGTCACTGTTTGTGAACAGAAGGTCTAGTGGGGCACCTCCCCTGGTAGGCTCTCTAACCAGCTGCGTCAGGAAGCTATCTTCCATGCTCTCCAGAAACCCCCTAGACTGCTTTCTCTGGGCTGTGTTGTGCTTCCAGGATATGTCTGGGAAGTTGAAGTCCCCCACGAGAACAAGCGCTGACAATTTCGCGGCTTCTGCCAGCTGCCTGTAGAACTCCTCATCCGTCTCCTCATCCTGGTTCAGCGGTCTAGTGCCAGTCATAGTGCCAGTCTTTTGTCAGAAACACTACCATCACGAGTTATGCTAATGTCTGTTTCTGGCATGCTTTGTCATGTTTAAAAATACTCTCTTCACCACAGTAACAGATACAGCACCAAAATCAACATACTAGATCAAGAAGATAAAATCTCAGAATTATTTTTGTCTACATTTAGACAACTGAGTCACACAAATGTTTAATTCCAAATAAGACATAAATTCTATATTAATTTTTCAACCACTGCCAAGATTGTTTTCATATCCATAGAAAGCCTATATAAGAATACTTATCAGGCTGACAGGTATGACAGAAGACCTATGGCCTTCTGTAGTAGTGATTAGAAGTGAGGTAGGGTCTCAAACTCCAGTAAATTTAGTTGATCAAACTGCTTTTCAGTTCCCATTAGGGTTAGTTGAGATCTACATGTATGATTCAATTTGTTTAACATGCAATTGCCATTTGAGAAACTCAAGAATATCTGTGAGTGTGGTAGACACTAGACAAGAACGTACATTCCCTTCTGAATTTTAAGATGAAGGGGAGACAAAAAAACCTACTGAGGAGTTCTCTTGTGTCTACATTATTGCATATCTTCATTTTTTTTTTTCAGTGTGCATTTTGGTTTTTAGCATATCTGATTCACTTCACCATTTTTTTGATGTACCTCACTCATTTTTGAGGCTACAGTAGAATAATACCAAAATAACACTAGCCGCCTTGTTTTGTATGTGATTGCTTGAACTAGCATGTATACATGCTCAGTTTTAAGGATCATAATTATTATACAAATACTAACTTTGGGGTATGCTGGTGGATTATGCCAATTATGTAACAATATTATACGTGTAGAAAATATAAAATAACCTTTTTTTGCTATCTATCCCTTTAACTCCACTGCTATAGCACTACATATTTATTGAATTATGAATAAATATTGCAACAAGTTATATAGTTTTCACATTTCTAAAAAAAAAAAAAAAATACTGAGGAGATTTTCAGTTATGAAAACTCAGTTATGATGATACAACTGATAACTTAGACTTTTATCTATAACATTTATTTTATTTGGTTGGTTGGTTTTATTTGTTTTATTGTGTTTTGTTTTCATAATGGTCTTTATTTAACCCTTTCCATCATCTCCAGAAGATGAACAATTTATTTTCCCTGGCTCTTTTATTCATCTGGCAGTCTAAGTAATAAATTGATTGCAAACCTACAATGGTATACACATTCATTAGAGAGGTTAACCCAGCAGGAGTGCAACTGCTAGCTTTGGCAATCATCTGTACATTATAGTGCTTTGAAAATAGAACAGCTGCAATATAACACTTTCTCATACTAGTTCACCAAACGCCATTACTTGGCATTACTTGGCATGTGGGAAGTTGCCATGGATCAAAAATCAGTAGATTATTGTGCCAATGACTGTTAGCAATAGATACTTAAAAGCGTTTAATATAAAAATGTTGGAGTATTCTGATAATTTGCTTTATTTTCCTAAATATACAGCTCATTTTAAAGAGTAGGTGCCTCTACAATTAATTAATGTGTCCAAAACTCTCATCTGTCAAGTTTTTTTTCTTAGGAAAAAAAAAAAAAAAAAGGTTTCTTTGTACGCATTTTACATAATAACTTGTCAACTCGACATCTCTGTATTAAAGTAAAATCACTTTTTAAATACTGACTTGAAAAACAAGTGCAAATATTTTTAGACTGTTGCAGTTTAAACACTGGCTGCACGAAGATCTTTCTGTTAGTAGTATGCAAGAACTTGTGCTCTTTTGCTTCTTGGACACCTAACTTTATTATTTGAATTCTTATTAATTAATAATCAATAATAATTCTTAAGTAAATTCTTAGATTTTTAGAAAGTCAACTGGACTAGAAAAGCTCAAGTTAGTTGATAATAGGAATTTGTATTATGGCCAATAATTCTAATGTTCTGAAAGCTTGGGATAGAGGGAATTAATCATTGTTCTCTATAATTTAAACATGAGATAGGAACAAAAAAGCATATTTTGAACATGACCCAGAATACCTCTATATACTATAGGCAAATTAAAGATATTTAATACTGGGGTGAGTTAATTTAGAGAAAGGTTGACATTCTAATATTTTGATAACGAGATTGTATTATCCATAATATATAATCCATAATCCTGTAAATGAGTACAGACTGGGAGAAGAACTCATTGAGAGCAGCCCTGCAGAGAAGGACTTGGGGTTTCTGATGGATCAAAAGCTCGATGTGAGCCAGCAGTGTGTGCTTGCAGCCCAGAAGGCCAACTGCATACTGGGCTGCATCAAAGGAGCAGTGTCCAGCAGATCGAGGGAGGGGATTGTCCTCCTCTGCTCTGCCTTTGTGAGGTCTCACTTGGAGTACTGCGTCCAGATCTGGGGCCCCCAGCACAAGAAGGATGTGGACCTGTTAGGGCAGGTCCAGAGGAGGACCACAAAGATGATCAAGGGGCTGGAGCACCTCTCCTACATAGAAAGGCTGAGAGAGCTGGGGCTACAGAGGACAAGGCTCCAGGGGGACCTCATTACAACCTTTCAGTAATTGAAGGGGACTTATAAAAAAGTTGCAGAGCAACTCTTTGCTCAGTCGGACAATGACAGGACAAGGGGGAATGGTTTTAAACTAAAAGAGCAGATAACTAGATTAGAGGTTAGAAGAAAATTCTTCACTCAGAGGGTGGTGAGGCACTGGAACCGGTTGCCCAGATAGGTTGTGGATGCCCCATCCCTGGAGGTGTTCAAGAGCAGGTTAGATGAGGCCCTGAGCAACCTGATCTAGTGGGTAACATCCCTGTCCATGGGGGGGGGGGGGGGGGGGGGGAGGGAGATGGACTAGATGGTCTATGAGGTCTCTTCCAACCCATTCTGATTCTATGATAATAATGTTACAGACGACTGTTATGACAGATACCCTTTTATTGAACTTGTGTCTTTCCCTTTAAATTTAAGAAAGGCCTATACTTTTGAAGCAGAAAGAATTATGTTTTTTCCTCAATTTTAATTCAGTATTTCCAAAACCTGTAACTTGTATCTCCTTGAGAAAAATAATCCAGTCTCTTTTCCTATCATTTTTTTATATATATGTAACTATAAAATTTAGTATCAATCATAGACATATGCTTTAGTTATGTCATAGACATATGAGCATAAACTAAAACAACATATTTTCAAAAAAAGATCCCTTTCATGAAAATTGTGTTATGTGTTATTATGATATATGTGCATGTTTACATATGTGCAGACATAAAAAAGTGTATACATGGCTTATATTTGTTAATGTATAAGCTCAAAAAATACTAATGGATAAAAATGTAATATATTATAAACTCCTGAGGAAGAACACTGGGTTTTGAAAACAAAATCTCTGATTATTTAAAAGTGTTTTAACTCCTTATAATCAAAAACTCTGCACTGTTATCATCCCCTTCTCAAGTTCCATATATTTTTATTAAAAAGCTAATTACAGCACAGGGTGCAGAGATATGATAACATTATCATTAGCAAACTTACTATTAAGTCTGAGGTAAACTGTCTTTATAATCCTTTCTTCTTAGTATTTTTTTTTCTCCCCATTTCATCTCATTGGACTGAAATGATATTTCTTTTTTCTTCCCATTTCACCTCATTGGACTGAAATGATTCTCAGCTCTAATATTATTTATTTGTCTGTATTCTATTTTTTTATGAAACTTTCTAAAAAGTCATGCTGTTTTTGAATACCAAATTTTAGAGAAAGTGTTTGTCACAGAATCACAGAGATATTTAAGTCAGAAGGTACATCTGAAGGTACAATTGTTTCGGCTGTTATAGAGTTAATTTTATTCATAGAGGCTTGTTTCAGGATTCAGATGAAAATAGTGATTATAACTGTTGTGGTTTAACCCAGTCAGCAGCAAAACACCACACAGCCGTTCGCTCACCCTCCCCCCTCCCTCTCTGGGATGGGGGAGAGAAATAGGAAAATTAAGCCTGTGGGTTGAGATAGAGACAGTTTATTAGGACAGAAAAGAAAGGAAAAAGAAATAATAATAATGGTAATAGTACTACTACTACTAATGTGTACAAAACAAGCGATGCACAATGCAATTGCTCACCACCCGCTGACCGATGCCCAGCCTATCCCCGAGCAGCTGGTCCCCCCACTCTGGCCATCCACCCCTATATATTGTTCAGCATGACATCAGATAGTATGGAAAACCCCTCTGGCCAGTTTGGGTCACCTGTCCTGGGTCTGTCCCCTCCCAGCTCCCGCTGCACCCCCAGCCTGCCTGCTGGCAGGACAGAGAGAGAAGCTGAAAAGTCCTTGGTTAGTGTAAGCACTGCTCTGCAACAATTAAAACATCAGTTGCGTTATCAACATTATTCTCATCCTAATCCAAAACATAGCACCCTACCAGCTACTAGGAGGAAAATTAACTCTACCCTATCTGAAACCAGGACAATAACACATTGATATTTTCAGTTGTTGCAGAGTCATTCTTACACAGAGCTATGGACTTTTCTGCTTCTCGTGCTGACCTACACAGTCAGGACAACTAACCCAGACTGACCAAAGAGATATTCCGTACCATATGACATCATGCTCAGCAATAAACCTGGGATAAAGAAGGAGGAAAGGGGAGACATTTGGAATGATGGCGTTTGTCTTCTGAGGAAACCGTTATGTGTGATGAGCCCTGGTTCCCTGGAATTGGCTGAACACATGCCTGGTGATGGGAAGTAGTGGATAAATTCCTTGTTTTGTTTTGCTTGTATGTGCAGCTTCTGCTTTACCTAGTAAACTGTCTTTATTTCTACCCATGATTTCTCATGCTTTTACCTTTCTGATTCTCTTTCCTATCCCCATCTGAGGAGTGAACAAGTGGCTGTGTGGTGCCGAGATGCCTACCAGGGTTAAATTACAATAGATTTTTTTTTAGTCCAAACCTGTGCTTAAAGCAGCATTAGCTTCATGTTTAGATCAAGTTGCTCAGGGTCTTGTCTCATGAAAACTGGAATTTCTCTAAGGATAGATAGTATACACTCTGTCTGGGCAACCTGTTCCAGTGCTTAACTGCTCTAAATGTGAAAGATAACTTAGTAATATCCAGCCTGAGCTTCCCTTGTTGCAACTTGTGATGGTGGTCTCTCGACCTTCTGCTGTGTGTCTGTTTATGTGGAGTCTGGCTTCACGTTCTCTATGACCTCATAGAGGTAGTGGAAAATCAGCCTTTTCACCATGCTAAACAAACTTAGTTCCCTCAACATGTCCTTGTACATCATATCCCATATGGTCTCTCATTTTTTTCAACATATATTTTCTGTTGGAAAGAAACAACCTCAAGCTGGACAGAGGATCCCAGACTGCTGAACAGGGAAAAACCAAACACTCTCAAACTGCTGTCTGCTCTCTTGCAAATGCAGTCCACTGTGTAATTAGACCTCGCTTCACTCCTGACTCTGGTTCAGCTTGATGCTGAGTAGGATGGGGGAGAGAATCAGAGAGGAAAAGAAAAGTAAAAATTCACAGGTTGAGATAAAGAGAGTTTAACAGGATAGAAATGGAAAGGGAAATAATACTAATGACAATAATAATGATAAATAAATGAAGAAGAAGAAGAAGAAGAAGAAGAAAAGAAGAAGAAGAAGAAGAAGAAGAAGAAGAAGAAGAAGAAGAAGAAGAAGAAGAAGAAGAAGAAGAAGAAGAAGAAGAAGAAGGAGGAGGAGGAGGAGGAGGAAGAAGAAAGAAAGTGATGCACAATGCAACTGTTTGCCGTCCAATGACCAATGCCCAGCCAGACCCCAAGTAGCAGTGCTGCCCCAGCCAACCCTTCCAGTTTTTATTGTCCCACATGATGTCACATGTTATGGACTATCCCTTTGGGTAGTTTGGATCAGCTGTCCTGGTTCTGTCCTCTCCCAGCTTTTTGTGCAACCCCGGCCTCCTTGATGGCAGAGCACCAAGAAAAGCTGAAAAGTCCTTGGCTTAGTGTAAGCACCAGTTAGCAACAGCTAAAACATTGGCATTATTTATTTTTCTCCTAATTCTCCTCAGGCCCATCTTCTTTAATATCTTTATTGATGATAAATAAACCTCACCTTTGTGAGGTTCCTCTCAGTCCAACCCTCCAGCCTGTTGACGTCCCCCTGAATGGCAGCACAGCCCTCTGGGGTATCAGCCACTCCTCCGAGCTTTGTGTCATCAGCAAACTTGCTGAGGGTGTACTCCGTTCCATCGTCCAGGTTGTTGATGAGTAAGTTGAACAATGTTGGTCCCAGTACTGACTCCTGGGGGTCCACTAGCTACAGGCCTCCAGCTAGAATCCACCACTGAATATAACCCTCTGAGCTCTGCTATCCAGTCAATTATCAATCCACCTCACTGACCACTCATCTAGGCCACACTTCCTGAGCTTGTCTATGAGGATCTTATGGGAGACAGTGACTTGACAAGTCACTTGAGAAGTCACTGGACAAGTCACTTGACCATTAAATGATTGTTATTGCAAGCTACAAAAATCTCCAAGCAGGACAAGACAAGTCCAGAGCAAACCTGCCAGGTAGGTCCTGGAACCTTGTATAAGGAATGGCTTCGCTGAGCTACAAAGATACAAAAACCTACCTGTAAATTCTTCTCTTTTCTTTAATAATAATAATAATAATAATAATAATAATAATAATAATAAAGCAACGAAGCAATGACTGGACACCTAAAAAATATTATTCTTTCTTAATATTATATGGTATCAAATAGAGTGACTGGAATGTATTGAGATACATAGTCACAGACAACTAGGCCATATCGTTGGTTGGCTATTGTCTTTTTGAAACTTGAGAAGTCACTAGGGAGAAATCTGTCTCGGTTTCCTACTCCCTTTTATTCTAAATGAAAAAATATATACTTTTTTTTTTTTTTTTTAATCTGCTTTTTGCAGTCTTATTGACAAATACAGCTGACCTAACACCATAAATTTGTACACCTCATCCTCATTTTAATGAGGAAGTCATCAGATCAGATAAACCGAATGTGGGTATCAGATGTGCACACACAGGGAGAGACTAAGAAATGATTTTGATTACTTTACTGTTTACATATCTTTAATTAAAATGCTATCTTTGTAAATCAAATGTTGCATATAATCCTGGGATTATGTGCTACTGATTCTTAGACTTGTTTCTTAATCCATTTCCTTTATTTATCAAAGAGAAACATTGATCTGTTATTTTATGACCTAGCAGTTGCTTATTTCAGAAAGACATTTTTACTTCTCTATTGTCATACAAAATCGAAAAACTTTTATTTTGTCTGAAAGAAGAATAAAGGGTGGATGTAATATATTTTGTCAGATAATAAAGCTTATGATAATTTCTTATATGACATTCCCATAAGCAAATAACTAAAATGCAGTCTTTCTACAGTTATCAGTTTTGGACCAGGTAAACTCAATATTTTAGTTAACAATGGAAATGTAACGGCTATACAAAATATGCGATGGATATAAAAACTTTAGAAGACATCACTGGAGATTATCATCATCATGAAAACAAGAAATTCTGAAATAAATAGGATGCTAATCATAATTTTTACTGTGAAATAGTCAAGAAAACAAACAACAAACTAAATAGTTTGTTAGATCTACTGGGGAAGCAAGAAGAAATAATGTGTTCTTGTTCAGTTCTAAGACACTAACTAAAAAAATAAAATAAAATATAAAATAAAATAAACAACAACAAAAACTGCTATGTAACAGCTGGAAGAATTTTCCTCTTATTCTACTTTTTATCAGACCAATATATTAGTATTTCAAGTAGATCATACTTTGGATATCTTCCAGTATTACATTCTAGAAAGCTTTAACTGTCTTCCATATAAAAAAGAAATACAGATTTCAAAGATTTTTATGTGTGGACCATTACAGGATTTTTTTTCCTGCCTTTAAAAACAGAGTATTCTGTATCTAAAAAAAATAAAAATAAAAATAAAAATAAAAATAAAAATAAAAATAAAAATAAAAATAAAAATAAAAATAAATGAAATGGAAAGGAAATAAATAGGAAAGGAAATAGGAAAGGAAATAGGAAATGTAGGAAATGGAAGAGCAGGGCAGGGCAGGGAAGGGAAGGGTTACATGACAGTGCACGGGGCTGGGTGCTCTATTATAGGTTACGGTGGTGAACAATACTGGTTATGTTCTTGGGCTGTCTTCTCTGGCAAGGACCTGTTCCTGTAAGTCTGATTATGAATCATTCCCAAGAAGAAATATATCAGCAGGTTAAGTATCTTAAGAAATGTCTTACAAAACTTTAAGGAAGTTGTCAGAATTCAAATATGCAAATATTTGAACATGAAAAATACTCTTAGAGTTTTGGGGGCCAATACACCCATACTGCATAGACTTCTCCAGTCACAGAAGTGTAAGGCAAATCTGATGGAAGGGAAGGGAAGGGAAGGGAAGGGAAGGGAAGGGAAGGGAAGGGAAGGGAAGGGAAGGGAAGGGAAGGGAAGGGAAGGGAAAAGGGAAGGGAAGGGAAGGGAAGGGAAGGGAAGGGAAGGGAAGGGAAGGGAAGGGAAGGGAAGGAAGGGAAGGGAAGGGAAGGGAAGGGAAGGGAAGGGAAGGGAAGGGAAGGGAAGGGAAGGGAAGGGAAGGCCAGGGAAGGGAAGGCCAGGGAAGGGAAGGCCAGGGAAGGGAAGGCCAGGGAAGGGAAGGCCAGGGAAGGCCAGGGAAGGCCAGGGAAGGAGGACTTGCATGTCTATTTGCATAATAGTTGATTTGGATTTCCTAACTTATGACTGAAAATGTACATGGTTAGGGAAACTTAGCTTGTAATGGCAATGCTAGCTACATCTGGGATTGTTCATCTGTAAGATTAAAGTGGAAAACTGTTCAATGAAATTCACACTGCATTAAAGGGGAAAAATACTTTAATTCTAACCAACTTTAAAGTTACATCAAAGAACTCAGTATGGAGATTCTTTTCTCGAATCTAAACATTAAACAACCAGAAGCACAGAAGTATTAACCCTTAACTTTTAATGTCTCCAGATATAATACATTACTGACTGACTTGTTTATTTTTATAGCAAAGAACTGACCAGCACTGAAGCTAGAACACATACTAGTGTAAAGCAGCATCTCTGTTCAAGTTGGGAGGTAATTATTATGACTTCAGTAGACTTAACAGCTACTTAGTAAATATTCCAGAAGAAACAGTAGTTTCATTATATTATTCTTAATTGTTCCAGAAAAAAAAAAATGTATGCGATGGCATCAGGATTTTTGTTACTGTAACTAATACCTGCTTAAATAAAATATTTTTTAACTTTAAAAACAAACTCTATCTTATTAAAATCCTAACTCCTACTGAATTAGTGAAGTATTTTTTTCTTTATTTACATTAAATTCAACAGGTATTTTTGACTAGATTCCATTTTTTATATAAGATGGTAACAATATATTAGGATTTTTTCAAAACTCTAATTGTAAAATTGACCTTATTAAAATTCTACTTCCTCCATAATTTAAAAAAAAAAAAAAAAAAAAAAAAAAAAATAATTACTTGCAGTAATTGGACCAGAAATGACATTTTCAGTTCATTAATATTCAACAAATTGTTTTTGAAGATGTTCTTGCATGGCTAGTAGCCAGTCTTCAGCATTTCTGTTCATTTCTTATTTAAAAGTCATCTGGAATAATACTTTGCATTTTAATAAGACATGTCTTTATGAATTGACTTTATTTATATGGTTTTTAATTGCTAATTAATATGTGAAAATATCTGCCTCCTGTAATATTTGTAACACATGAAATGAAAGGTGAATGTAATAGAACAACAATTTTGCACGTGCTGTATCACTCTAAATAGGCATGAAATATACAATATTTCCCATCTATAAATTTTCATTATCTTTTCTAGAAATGTCAAAAACAGGTTTAATATGTCACAGTACCGTGTACCTGAAAAAGAATCAATTTATCTAACACCATAAAGTAGAGACAAATCAAAAATGATGCAGAAACTATTTTATTAACCAGCAAAACACAAATGAGATCATTTCAATGCGTATTCTGTTCATATTATTTGATATTTTCATTTTATATCATTTGAATTTCTACCCTGTATATCATTATAATTTATATCTTGTATACATTCTAATACTCTCTGTAGATCTTTGAATATATGTGTCTGTATTTATAACCCTGAAGTGCATCTCCTTGGATGTCCCTGGAGCAATAAAAGCTCAGACAAACTCAGTCAGAGCTCTGAAGAGATTTTCCTTCCAATAAGACTGAATTGTGAGCTGGAGTGATCACTTTTAAGGGTAAGAATCAAATTGCTAATAAAAACTGTCAGATGATATCAAATACGGTCATTTTGAATGACAGGTCTGTATTAGAAATTGAGCTGAAATGACTGTGCACTTTTCTCATTGTCAGGCATACAACCTTCATGACATCTTAGGATTTGTTTTTCCATGAGTAGATATAAATTTTGTGTACCTCTGCTTCTCTTCCTTACCCCTTCAGATATCTACTTGCATGTACCAACATTGGAAAATCAGCTGCATGGGAGTCTGCAGCTCTTTCAGGAATTTTGGAACCTTCCACATTTATGTTGCATCTCAGAGGGAAGTTTGAGCATCAAAATACTATACTGAAGACTTTTTTTTCCCCTTAATTTTAATTTTTATTTTATTATTTTATTTTATTTATTAATGTATCCTTTGGGATCACCTTCAATCTCCTTGTTTTCATGTCCTTTTTTCAGGGAGCCTTTACTCCATTATGTTTCTGTCAGGTCTTTTCAGTTCTCCTTAACGCTTTTCAAAACAAAAAAGTAGGTAAGGTCGATAACAAATGAAATAGGAGAGATTTCTTTTTTTTTTTCTTCATTCTTCATTCGGGATGAACCACTTTCAAACAAAACAGTTAACTGAATTCCTTAAATAGTGTGATAGTCATTTCTAGTTTAGCCTGCAGGCTCACACAAGAAGAAGCAGAGAGAGTTAACAGCATCAAGGACTAACCCAAAGACAGTATGCAATTTAAAGAGAGACTTAGGGTTTGGCTGTTCTAGATTCTTAGCTTTCAAAATAGAACATTTACTCAGAACTGAAACTGCAAGTGTGGCAAAATATGGAGCACCTATACTTCTTGCTAGAGGCATCCCAATCATTCTACACAGATCCCATGCTTTCCAGAAGGAAAGCAGTGCTTACTGTACTCACAAGCCCACTCCCACAGAAGCGTCTTGCCCTTGTGGATGAATCAATTGTTTTAGCAGGTTGCACCATCTGCTCAACTATAGCTTGTTGAAACACAACACTTTGTTTTTTAAATTTCACTACCTTGCTAAGGAAACCATTGTTTCATTTCAGTTTCTGACAAAAGGGCTGCTGGAGAATCCTGTGTGCAAGCCAAATCCTGTAGCTTCTAGGAGAATGTTGGAGAATGATGTACAAATATGGCTACTTTTGAGATGAATGTCCTGTGAAACACAGAAGTCTCACTTCTTGCAAAAAGTATCTCCTCATTCACATAGGAATTTATATTGAACTACTAAAATTAAAGTTCTTGTAAATTTCAGCACTGATCTGAATGAAAATTAAACACCTAGGTAGTGACTAGACTCCTACAGTTTGAAAATCTGAACATGATTTTGTTTCCTTATTCCTGACTTTATCCATTTAACATTCATGATAATTTATAAAATTCTTAGGTAAAAAAGATGTCATCACTATAACTTCAAGGGTTTCATTTTTGAAAAGCTGGAAGTTCCTTGTTTTTCAAAATTCTGGTGTATTTACAATTCTTCCAATTTTTTTTTTTTTTTTTTTTTTTTTTTTTTTTTAAGCATGTTAGTATAGTCAGCTCGTTCTCCTTTTTTAGTGAATGAAATACCATGGAGGTATTTATTAGAATATTCAAAATAATTTGTACAGAGAGATAGTAACTCTGTAAGGAAAAAAAAAAAAAAAAAAAAAAAGGAAAAGGAAAAAAAAATAAAAAGGAAAAGGAAAAAAAAGCACTCTTGTTTAGCTCTATAGTCATATATATGCATGTAATGGGTCTAAAATTTTAATCCTGGCATGTGACAGGAAAATTACTTATATTACAGTTTGAAATAATGATTTTTCTCAGTTCATTTCCACTGTAATCAATTAAATCAATGATGTTGTAGTTAATGTGTAAGGTATACACTTAAAATTTGGAAATGTATGCTACTTGAATAATTTGTAGAAGTAGACTCTCTGTATTGTATGCACCACTTTTGTTGTAAGGGAAAAAAAAAAAAAAAAAAGAAAAGATTAATATAGCAGAGCCTTTGTACTTTATCAGGAAAAACTGTGTAAGCTTCATGCCCTGATATTTATACAACATTTAGAAACACATTCACGATAGGAACATGGGCTGATATTCTGGAAGACATCTCATTGTCTCATGATAATAATATAAAAGTATTGAGAATGAAAACAATGAGGCACTGTGTCCTACAAGCAGTGTTCATAGAATCACAGGGTAGCTTGTGTAGTTAAGACAGCAATTAGATCCCCATTAGCTTTTTGTAGAATAATCATAGGATAATAGAATGGTTTGGGTTGGAAGGGACCTTAAAAATCATCTAGTTCCATCCCGCTGCCATGGGCAGGGACACCTCACACTAGACCAGGTTGCTCAGTGCCCCATCCAACCTGGCTTTGAATATTTCCAGGGATGGGACATCCACACCTTCTCTGGGAAACCTGTTCCAAAATCTCACCTTTTTTAGTTTAAAGCTTGTTAAAGCTTGTAAAGCTTGTTAAAGCAAGTTAGCCCTTGTCCTATCAGTGTAGACTCTCTGATAAAGAACCCCTTCCCAGATATCTTGTAGTCTCACTTTAGGTACTGGAAGGCCACTGTAAGGTCTTCCTGGAGCCATTTCTTCTCCAGGCTGAACAACCCCCAACTCCCACAGCCTGTCTTCACGGGAAAGGTGGTCCAGACCCTTGATCATTGTTGTGGCCATCCCAGAGCTTAATGCAGTGTTCCAGGTGGGGTCTCATGAGAGCAGAGTAGAGGGGGAGAATCATTTCCCTCGCACTGCTGGCCATGCTTCTCTTGATGAAGCCCAGGATATGGTTGGCTTTCTGGGCTGCAGGCACTCATTGCCGGCTCATGTTGAGCTTCTCATCAACCAACACCTTCTCTTCAAGTCCTTCTCCTCAGGGCTGCTCTCAATCCATTCTCCCGCCCTGTATTTTTGCTTAGCATTGCTCTAACCCAGATGCAGGACCTTGCACTTGGCCTTGTTGAACTTCATGAGGTTTGCACAGGCCCAATTTTCAAGCCTGTTCAGGTCCCTCTGGATAGAATCCCTTCTCTCCAGTGTCTTGACCGCACCATACAGCTTGGTGTCATCAGTAAACTCACTGAGGAAGTACTCCATTCCACTGTCTATGTAAATGGCAAAGATATTAAACAGCGCTGGTCCCAGTACTCACTGCTGAGGAACACCACTCATTACTGATCTCCACTTGGCCATGGAGCTGTTGACCACAACTCTTTGAGTGTGACCATCCAGCTAATTCCTTACCCACCAAGTGGTCTGTCTGTCAAATCCATGTCTCTCCAATTTAGAGACAAGAATGTCATGTGGGGCAGCGTCAAATGCTTTGTACAAGTCCAGGCAGATGATGTCAGTTGCTCTTCCCCTATCCACCAATGCTGTAACCCTGTTGAAGAAGGTGACCAGATGTGTCAGGCATGATCTGCCCTAACTGAATTCCTGTTGGCTGTCACCAATCACCTCCTTATTTTCCAAGTGCCATATTCTTTGAAACAAAACTGAAAAATTATGACCTGCAGAAATGACATTTTTCTCTCCTAATCCAAAGAGATAAATGCAGTGGCCTAAATCTTTGAAGGTTTTGAAGGTGTATTAGGAAACCATAGTCTATCCCCTTATATTGTTATCAAATACTGCGATATTTTGAGAGTCTGTAACGAAACCAGAGGTTACTGATTTTTTTTATTTTGTTTTAAAATAAGAAAGAGTAACGTTTTACACAAAAGGCTGAAGCTTCTAAGATTTCTAATGTTTGTTACTTTTAAGTACCTAAAGAGAGGCTTATTTGCTATAGTTTGTGAAGATTTAAAACATACTGACAATAATAGCAGTAAACATAATGGTATTTCTGAAGATGCCTGACATTCTACTAAGAAGCTGGTATGAAAGTTACCCTATGCAAAACATGTGTGAAGCAAGAATACAATCTTCCTTTATGACTGAAGATACGCTACTCATTCTAGTACCTTCAGAATGACCTTTAACACTGTCTACAATGCTGACTTTTTTTTTTTTTTTTTTTATGTTCTTCATCATTCCTTTACTCCCTCTAAAAGAAATTGGTAAGTAGGTCTAGTCCACTACCTGAGCTTTACTCCCACTTGTCTTTCTTAACTCATTTTTTCAGGTGTCAAATGCAGTCATGAGCAGATTTCATTCTGATTAGTCTATTCTGCTTATTTTTAAAATTTTTGATGTTACAGAGTAACTGAAGTTCTATATTCTTATCCCTTTCTGTTTTGTCATGATTTCATAGAATCATAGAATCATAGAATACCCTGAGTTGGAAGGGACCCATAAGGATCATCAAGTCCAACTCCTGGCACCGCACAGGTCTGCCCAAAAGTTTAGACCATGTGATTAAGTGCACAGTCCAATCGCTTCTTAAATTCAGACAGGCTTGGCGCAGTGACTACTTCACTGGGGAGCCTGTTCCAGTGTGCGACCACCCTTTCGGTGAAGAACCTCTTCCTGATGTCCAGCCTAAACTTCCCCTGCCTCAGCTTAACACCGTTCCAGCGGGTCCTGTCACTGGTGATAACAGTTGTTTACTTTTTCCTCAAAGCAGTTCCTTTCTGCAACCCCTGATCACAGTTGCATGTAGATATTTTTCGTAATGCCAGATAATACCTGTTTTTTTGTTTTTTGTTTGTTTGTTTGTTTGTTTTTTGTGGGTGATTCCATTAACAAATAGATTGCTGACTGGCACCTTACATCTGCCAATGCCACGCTAACAACCACACAGTGGTAGTCTGTTGTACCACACAGCTTAGGAAGTAGAACATGCATCCCTCTGTGCTTGTGTCCACTGCTGTACTAGTGTTAGTGCATGTTTTATGTTTTATCCAACCTGCTCTTGAACACCTGGAGGGACAGGGAATCATCAGCTTCTCTGGGCAACCTGTTCCAATGCCTCACCACCCTCTGAGTGAAGAATTTCCTCCTAACCTCTAATCTAAATCTCCCCTCTTTTAATTTAAAAATATTTTCTCCCTGTCCTATCATTATCTGATATTAAAAACTTTTCTTTAGTTCATTCTTTACCTTATTTCCTCTCCGTAGTATGCATTAGGGAAACCTTTAAGGCATAAATATAGACAGTGCTTTAGTTTAAAAGTAAGAAAATTAACAGCTTTATGCTAAACTTCAATTTGATTTTGTTTTAATCATAGAAGGCCAAATGCTTATAAATATAACTGAAACACAAATACTAAAATTCTTTTGCATTCATAAAATATACTGCTAGTATAAATATTAAGAATATTTCCTTAATCTCTACACTTCAATCAAATATTTTGAGGATTTAAACCTCCTTTCTGCAAAAGACTGAAGTTTTGTGTTATTTCACATCATATAGGAAAGGAGCTATGAAAAGAGGATACATGGTACTCAGAGCCATTTTTATTGAACATTTTTTGAAAAGTTTTCTATGCTTTGGGATTTTCTATAAACTGGTAATTTATCTGAATCCATGTCACATGGGTACAGTATGTGAAATTCTTCTAAAACTATTTGAATCAGAATAATTTGCTTTGTAGACAATTGTCCTGGTTTCAGTTAGGACAGAGTTAATTTTCCTCCTAGTAGCTGGCAGGGTGCTATGTTTTGGATTAGAATGAGAAGAGCGCTGATAACATGCTGATGTTTTAATTGTTGTAGAGCAGTGCTTACACCAAGCCAAGGACTTTTCAGCCTCTCTCTGTCCTGCTAGCGAGCAGGCTAGGGATGCAGCAGGAGCTGGGAGGGGACAGACCCAGGGACAGCTGACCTAAACTGGCCAAAGGGGTATTCCATACCATCTGACGTCATGCTGAACAATATATAGGGTGGCTAGCCGGGGTGGAGGGGGGCGCCGGCTGCTCGGGGATAGGCTGGGCATCGGTCAACGGGTGGTGAGCAATTGCATTGTGCATCACTTATTTCGTACACATTATTACTATTAATACTATTATTATTATTATTGTTGTTGTTATTCTTTTCCCTGTCTTAATAAACTGTCTTTATCTCAACTCACAGACTTCACTTTTCCCGTTTCTCTCCCCCATCCCAGAGAGGGAGGGGGGAGGGTGAGCGAACGGCTGTGTGGTGTTTGACTGCCAGCCGGGCTAAACCACAACAGTCCATTTGGCGCCCAACGTGGGGCTCGAAGGGTTGAGATATCGACAGATTGACCAGAGTGTGTTAAACTAAAATTGGTATAAGTATTTGACCTGCTTAATAGTTGCTAGTCACAATGTTGATTGCCTTAATCTCAAGTCTGCTGTGCCTGTTTCCCAAATTGAGTTTTATAGCAAGTTACTTTCTGTATGTGCTCCCTGTCGTGCTGTTTATCCTTTCCGGGCCCTGGTTTAAGATTGTTATGGTACTGTGTGGTGTAACGATGGCTTATGAAATGATGAGGTATCTGGTCATGACTCTAACCTGGTATTTGTGCTCACCACTGTCGTCGACTCTATACTTCGGAAACCATATCTCAGAAACTGTTAGCAATTACACCTATTGCCTTTTTTCATCAGGGAGTCAGTCTGTGGAGGGGACAGGGGAAGATATTTTTTCCTACCTGTTCACTCTCCCTTCCTCCTTCACCACCCTCTTATCCCCCGAGCTAGTTACGGTAGCTCTCCAAGATGTTGATATCCTTGGGATACTCAGACAAGCATGTCTTGCTTCGTGTATGTCGCCTGAATGCGCTTCAGGGGTTTTGTTTAAGGTTAAACGAACGACTTAGGATCTCATCCGTGAACGATCTGTCTTGAGGGGGGGGGCGGGATCATTTGCGAAGTGGGCAGGGAGTGTGGGAGGATATGGGCAGGTTTTCTAGAGCAGTGGGCACCTCCCGTGTTTTTGGACATTCACCCCCTGCACAACTGCAAATCCTAAAAAACTGGTAGATAGAATGCTTGGAAAAAAAGGTGTCATGACTCTGGCAGTTCCAAAGTGGACACAAATCACTGTGGCGTGCTTGGGGTCTGGCTTGTGCCTATCAAGCTGTCATGCTGCTACTATCAACCCTAGCGCAGACCTGCGGCCCGTTCCAGTCCCGGCTCCTGCGTAGCCCTCCAGCTCCAGCTCCGCAGGCCGTTCCAGCTCCCCGTTCCAGCTCCCGCAGCCGTTCCAGTTCCAGCTCCCGCAGCCCTCAGCCGTCTCCAAGCTCCAGCTCACCGCAGCTGTCCCGGCTCCAGCTCCCGCAGCCGTTCCAGCTCCCGCAGCCATCCGGCCTCCAGCTCCTGCAGCCATTCCGGCTCCAGCTCCCGCAGCCGTTCTGGCTCCCACAGCCGTTCCAGCTCCTGCAGCCGTCCCGGCTCCAGCTCCCCGCAGCCGTTCCAGCTCCCGCAGCCGTCCCGGCTCCAGCTCCCGCAGCCGTCCCGGCTCCCACCAGCCGTTCCAGCTCCTGCAGCCGTCCCGGCTCAGCTCCCGCAGCCGTTCCAGCTCCCGCAGCCGTTCCCACTCCTGTGGCTGGGTCAGAGAAACGAACTGTAGCAGTGCAAGTTGCCCCTGCAGAGGGTACTCCAACCCCTGTGGCAGACCCTGTGGCTGGGTCGGAGAAAGAACGACACTGTAGCAGTGCAAGTTGCCCCTGCAGAGGGTATTCCAACCCCTGTGGCAGACCCTGTGGCTGGGTCGGAGAAACGAACTGTAGCAGTGCAAGTTGCCCCTGTAGAAAAGGTGAAAAAAATGGTAGAGAGACTCAGGTCGTTTAGAACGCAGAAAGTCTTCTGCTAAGTCTGGGTGTGGAGAAGACGAGGCTGGGCCATCAAGTGTGCAGGAGGATGAAGATGAGGATGAGGATGTCAGAAAATCAACAGTAACTACCCGAACCCTATACCAGCGTGAGCTACGAGATGTGCGAAAAGATTTTGGTCGCTGTATAGGTGAACAGCTTGTCACCTGGCTGCTCCGGTACTGGGACACTGGAGCCAATGGTGTGAAATTAGAGGGCAGGGAAGCCAAGCGGTTGGGATCCCTTGCTAGAGATGCAAGCATTGACAAAGCAATTGGAGATGGAGCACGATCTCACAGCCTCTGGAGGCGTCTCCTGTTAGCTGTGAAGGGAAGGTATCCCTACAAGGAAGAACTTGTATGTCTACCAGTCAAGTGGACCACCATGGAGAAGGGAATTCAGTACCTGAGGGAATTAGCCATACGGGAAGTAATTTATAAGGACTTAGACGATGCACAAGCATCCACAGATCCAGATGAAGTCCAGTGTACTCGACCCATATGGCGGAAGTTTGTACGGAATGCACCATCAACATGGGCCAGCACATTGGCAATAATAACCTGGAAAAACGGTGAAGATCCCACAGTGGGTGACATGGCTAAACAACTCCGGAGTACGAAGGAAATCTCTCCTCCTCCCTACAGGCCTGCGTCTCGGCTGTGGAGAAACTCTCTGAAGAGTTCCACCAACTTAAAGAGAATTTATCTTCCCCCCCACCTGAACAAACCAGTGGCCACCAACTAAAAGAGAATACTTTGGAGAACCTTTTTGAAGAGGTCCACCAACTTAAAGAGAATTTATGTTCCCCCCACCTGAATGAATCAGTGGCCACCAACTAAAAGAGAATATTTTGGAGAAACTTTTTGAAGAGGTCCACCAACTTAAAGAGAGTGTATTTTCTTCCCCACCTGTACAAACCAGCGTCTCGGCTATTAGGGGTAAACGTGCATCCGTGCAAAGAAGACAATATGGTGGGTACACACCCCGCGCCACCCTGTGGTTTTACCTACGTGACCATGGAGAGGACATGAGAAAATGGGATGGAAAATCTACTGAGACCCTAGAGGCATGGGTACGTGAGTTGCAAAAGAAAACAATTGGGAGAAAGGGGTTCTCTGAAAAGTTTGCTGCTCCAACTTCTAGCAGGCAGTCCTTTAAACACAGAAATGAAGATTCTGACCAGGACTAGAGGGGCCCTGCCTCCAGCCAGGGGGAGGAAAGGGACAACCGAGTTTATTGGACTGTGTGGATTCGATGGCCTGGCACGTCTGGACGCACAGAAGTATAAGGCTCTAGTAGACACCGGTGCACAATGTACTCTAATGCCATCAAGCTGTAAAGGGCCAGAGCCCATCTGTATTTATGGCGTGACAGGGGGATCCAGCAGTTAACTGTATTGGAGGCTGAAGTGAGTCTAACCAGAAATGAGTGGCAAAAGCACCGTATTGTGACTGGCCTGGATGCTCCGTGCATCCTTGGCATAGACTATCTTAGAAGAGGATATTTCAAGGACCCAAAAGGGTTCCGCTGGGCTTTTGGCATAGCTGCCTTAGAGACAGAGGACATTAAACAGTTGTCTACCTTGCCCGGTCTCTCAGAGGACCCTTCTGTTGTGGGGTTGCTGAGGGTTGAAGAACAGCAAGTGCCAATTGCTACCACAACTGTGCACCGGCGGCAATATCGCACCAACCGAGACTCCTGATTCCCATCCACGAGCTAATTCGTCAACTGGAGAGCCAAGGAGTGATCAGCAAGGACCCATTCACCTTTTAATAGTCCCATATGGCCAGTGCGAAAGTGTAATGGTGAGTGGAGACTAACAGTGGACTATCGTGGCCTGAACGAAGTCACGCCACCACTGAGTGCTGCAGTGCCGGACATGCTAGAACTCCAGTACGAAATGGAATCAAAGGCAGCCAAGTGGTATGCCACAATTGATATTGCTAATGCATTTTTCTCCATCCCTCTAGCAGCAGAGTGCAGGCCACAGTTTGCTTTCACTTGGAGGGGAGTCCAATATACTTGGAATCGGCTGCCCCAGGGGTGGAAACATAGCCCTTACCATTTGCCATGGACTGATCCAGTCTGCGCTGGAGCAGGGGAAGGCTCCTGAACAGTACATCGATGACATCATTGTGTGGGGTGACACGCAGAGGAAGTTTCGAGAAAGGGAAGAAAATAGTCCAAATCCTTCTGAAGGCCGGTTTTGCCATAAAACAAAATAAAGTTAAAGGACCTGCACGAGAGATCCAGTTTTTAGGAATAAAATGGCAAGATTTGACGTCGTCAAATCCCAATGGATGTGATCAACAAAATAACAGCTATGTCTCCACCAACTAGCAAGAAGGAAACACAAACTTTCCTAGGTGTCGTGGGGTTTTGGAGAATGCATATTCCAAATTACAGTCTGATTGTAAACCCGCTCTACCAAGTAACTCGTAAGAAGAATGCTTTTGAATGGGGCCCTGAGCAACGACAAGCCTCTTGAACAAATTAAACAGGAAATAGTTCATGCAGTAAGCCCTTGGGCCAGTCCGAACAGGACCAGATGTAAAGAATGTGCTCTACACCGCAGCCGGGGAGAATGGTCCCACCTGGAGCCTCTGGCAGAAAGAACCTGGGGAAACTCGAGGTCGACCCCTGGGGTTTTGGAGTTGGGGATACAGAGGATCTGAGGCCCGCTATACTCCAACCGAAAAGGAGATATGGCAGCATATGAGGGAGGTCGATCTGCTTCGGAAGTGGTCGGTACTGAAGCGCAGCTCCTCCTGGCACCCCGACTGCCGGTACTGGGTTGGATGTTCAGAGGAAGGGTCCCCTCTACACATCATGCAACTGATGCTACATGGAGCAAGTGGGTTGCACTGATTACTCAGCGGGCTCGAATAGGAAACCCCAGTCGCCCAGGAATCCTGGAAGTGATTATGGACTGGCCAGAAGGCAAGTACTTCGGATATCATCAGAGGAGGAGGTGGTCCGTGCTGAAGAAGCCCCACTGTACAACAAGCTACCAGAAAATGAGAAGAAATATGCCCTGTTCACTGATGGGTCCTGTCGTATTGTTGGAAAGCATCGAGATGGAAAGCTGCTGTATGGAGTCCTACACGACGAGTTGCAGAAGCTGCTGAGGGAGAAGGTGAATCGAGTCAGTTTGCAGAAGTGAAAGCCGTTCAGCTGGCCTTAGATATTGCTGAACGAGAAAAGTGGCCAGTTCTCTATCTCTATACTGATTCATGGATGGTAGCAAATGCCCTGTGGGGGTGGCTACAGCAATGGAAGCAGAACAACTGGGAACGCCGGGGCAAACCCATCTGGCTGCTGCATTGTGGCAAGATATTGCTGCCCGGTAGAGAACCTGGTTGTAAAGGTACGCCATGTAGATGCTCATGTGCCCAAGAATCGGGCTACTGAAGAACATCAAAACAACCAGCAGGTGGATCAGGCTGCTAAGATTGAAGTGGCTCAGGTGGACCTGGACTGGCAACATAAAGGTGTAATTATTTATAGCCCGATGGGCCCGTGACACCTCAGGCCACCAAGGTAGAGATGCAACATACAGATGGGCTCGTGACCGAGGGGTGGACCTGACCATGGACACCTATAGCACAGGTTATTCATGATTGTGAAACATGTGCTGCAATTAAACAAGCCAAACGGTCAAAGCCTCTCTGGTATGGAGGACGATGGCTGAAATACAAATATGGAGAGGCCTGGCAGATTGATTACATCACACTCCCCCAAACCCGCAATGGCAAGCGCCACGTACTTACAATGGTGGAAGCAACCACCGGATGGCTGGAAACATATCCTTTGCCCCATGCCACCGCCGGAACACTATCTGGGCCTTGAAAAGCAAGTCCTACGGCGACATGGCACCCCAGAAAGAATTGAGTCAGACAATGGGACTCATTTCCGAAACAACCTTATAGACACTTGGGCCAAAGAACATGGTATTGAGTGGGTGTATCACATCCCCTATCATGCACCAGCCTCCGGGAAAGTTGAACGATACAATGGACTGTTAAAGACTACACTGAAAGCAATGGGTGCTGGGACATTCAAAAATTGGGAAACACATTTGGCAAAGGCCACCTGGTTAGTCAATACTAGAGGATCTGCCAACCGAGCTGGACCTGCCCAATCAAACCTGTTACGCACTGTAGAAGGGGATAAAGTTCCTGTAGTGCATGTAAGAAACATGCTGGGTAAGACAGTCTGGGCTACTCCCGCCTCAGGAAAAGGCAAGCCCATTCGTGGGATTGCTTTTGCTCAGGGACCTGGATGCACTTGGTGGGTAATGCAAGAGAATGGGGAGGTCCGGTGTGTACCTCAAGGGGACCTAATACTGGGTGAGAATAGCCCATGAGTTGAATTATAGTATGTTAATTATCATATAACACTGTATGTCATCGCTACCATGGTTGCTATATATCATAGATGAAAATGGTGATTAATTAGAAGGTATTGGAAAGAGTGTAACCTGAGCATGACATAAATGGTATGGAATAAGGGGTGGATATCTGTCCTGGTTTCAGTTAGGACAGAGTTAATTTTCCTCCTAGTAGCTGGTAGGGGTGCTATGTTTGGATTAGGATGAGAAGAGCGCTGATAACATGCTGATGTTTTAATTGTTGTAGAGCAGTGCTTACACCAAGCCAAGGACTTTTCAGCCTCTCTCTGTCCTGCTAGCGAGCAGGCTAGGGATGCAGCAGGAGCTGGGAGGGGACAGACCCAGGACAGCTGACCCAAACTGGCCAAGGGGTATTCCATACCATCTGACGTCATGCTGAACAATATATAGGGGTGGCTAGCCGGGGTGGAGGGGGGGGGCCGGCTGCTCGGGGATAGGCTGGGCATCGGTCAACGGGTGGTGAGCAATTGCATTGTGCATCACTTATTTCGTACACATTATTACTATTAATACTATTATTATTATTATTGTTGTTGTTATTCTTTTCCCTGTCTTAATAAACTGTCTTTATCTCAACTCACAGACTTCACTTTCGTGTTTCTCTCCCCCATCCCGGAGAGGGAGGGGGGAGGGTGAGCGAACGGCTGTGTGGTGTTTGACTGCCAGCCCGGCTAAACCACAACAACAATATAAACAAAATTGCCTCCAGGTCTAAATAACCTCATAGATCAATAGTTTATTAGGTACTCTTTATTTTAATCCATAGCACTGCATTTCTGAGTTGTAGCATCTCTTCTAATTTATACATGTCACAAAGAAAATGTATCACAAAGAAAAAATTCCCATAGAAAAGGAAATATTAATGTTAATTAACAAGACAAAGCATCAGAAGAGCTAGAAACTAATAGACCAATAGGTTGTTTTTAACTTGTTTTTTGATCCTGTTAGCAGAAAAATTAAAAATAAATTACACTAAATCCAAAAGGTCTATCTGAATTCTCTTTGTATGTATATGCATGCACTTAGATCTTACACATATTTCTGGTCAAGTGTATGGTTGTGTTTATGGTAAGTGCATATATATGCGTAGATATCCTGTTATATATTTTATTACAGAAATTTATCTGAGTGGAATATTATGTTTGTATCTATGTTTAATAGTTACATATGCTTGTCTTCTCCATGTAAAGAACTCACAGAGCTTTTTGGTAAAAATTCTGATAGTATTGTATTTTGTATGTAATATGAAGCTTCCTAGGAACTTAAAAATAACAAGTACCAGGTTTCTGCTTAACTTATTACTGAAAGAACTAGACCTTACTTTAGAAAAGGGTATTATGAAACCTTCCAAGATATCTTTCTTTCAGATCTTATTGTACCAATCCATTTTACCTAGTTACTCCCACTGCACTCTAATAAAATACTTCAGCTTGGGCTCTAATTACAGAGTAGGAAAAGGTGTTTCTTTTTTACCAAGCACTGCTTTACTGTGAGTGGCAGAATGAGTTATAAGTCATTGCAGATGTGCTGGTATCTTCTAGCACCTTCATGCCTGTTGTCAAAATCAATGAGTTGTCAAAGTTAACATGTAAAATGTCATTGTTGGATTCTAAATTAACTGGCACATATGGCATTTCACATTGCTCAGAGCAATAGCTACAGATTTAGGAACATTCAAATGCCAGCAGCAGCACATTCAGGACTCTTGTTTCAAATAATGTCTACAAGGGTCTCTTTTTTATTTTTCTGAAAAAGGAGATTCTGAAGCAATGGTCTCAGCTTCAGGGAGGTTCTATTTTGCATCAGTTGTGCCAGAATCCTGTAGGAAATTGACATTGTAATTGTCCAAAATAACAACATCCACAGTTTTTTGTTTGTTTGTTTGTTTTTGTTTTTTCTAGTAATTAGCATCAACTCTGGTAACACTGAAAGAGAGTTTATATTTTAGACAGACATATACTTAAAATTAGAGATGAATTAAAGACATTTCATTATGACTCAGAGCTTGAAATACATGTAGGTATTTCTTTGATTCAAAGATATATCATACAGAAATCTGAGGCAAGTGTACTTTGATTTATATATAAATTAAGAGATAAGAACTTTGGTGAAGATCTGATTTCATATTCTTTGGTATTTTAATCTTGTTTCTCATGCACCAATATGAGACCAAACAATACTGGGAAAAAGAAAAAGAAAAAAAAAAAAAGGAAAGTGTTTGGTGCTTAGAACATTTAGTGCTTTAAATTCTCCTTTATAAAGAGAAATAATATAATGTCTACCTTTAGTCTAATCTCTTGAACTCCTTGTGTAGACATTCCCTCTAGGGTTTGATTGAGATCAATTTAGATGTCAGCTCTGAGACACTTCCTTTAGGAATATATCTCTAACTAGAATACAGAGTAATTATTTACTACAGGGAATTGACTTTAGAGTCACTGGACAATAACATTATTTTTTGTGAATATTTTCCAACTTTTCATTTCTTTCCAACATTTGAGAATGAGCAGTGATCACTAATCACTAAAAGGAGTCCAAAAACTATTAAATATGTGAAGCATGATGTTCTTTCACACTGCTGATTTGTTCCACATTATATTTTACTACTTTTACTTGTAATGAGTAAAGTTACACACCTTAAGTACCCTCACCTAAAAGAAGGGAACAGTGTTGGAATACTAGAATCTGTCCTTGGCATAAAGCAATTTCAAAATCATAAGCAGACACGTAGCTTTTCAAGGAAAATCTCAAGGCAAGAAACACCTTCTAATTAGAATAAGTTCCATTTTCATAACAAAATGTATTAATAATCTACCTTTCTCTCCCAGATTCTATCAGATCTTTTGCAGAAAACAGTCTCTTCCCCAGCAGTATCTTCCCCTCTCCACCCCCCACCCCTTAGGAATTGTCTATGATTTATTTCCCATCTGACGTTAGAATCAACTGTTTGAAAAATCATAATAATCTCCCAATAAATTATTGCCATGTTACAAACAAGGATTACGAATTTCAAGAAACAGTAGGAGTGGATCAACTCCTAAAGGAACAAAGATCCATTAGGCTGGTAAATGTTCTTAGAAACAAAATAAAAATGCAACAAGTGAAAAGTTTCAGTAACACATAGGAATATTTCTCAAACTATTTCATGAAACATCACTTTATTTATTAAAGAAAGTAGCAGAGATTGTAAGAATGGAGCCACTTGTACTTTGGTACTTTATAGTCCTGTAAGAATGAATTCACAGAGAATGATATTTTTGCAGGATTTCTGAAAGACTGAATCAAATATTTTCCTAGAGATGGAAAGACACTGTCTTTTGAATGACATTTGGAGTCCAAACATCTCTTTTACCAGTATAAATTAGCTTACGTCCCAGTGTGGGAGCGTTCTTTGTTCCCTACTTAGTGACCTAAAAGCCTAGGAAAAGCCCTATTTTGTTAAGCCATGTATAAATATCTCAGGACTTCTGTCATACCTATACTGGAATAAAGAGACAAGGAAAAGAGGTTAATCTCTGAACTGGCATCTGAATGGATTCAAGTTTGATCTATACTTGCTCTGAGCAAACTATACTAAAACAGTATACTATTTGCATAGGTGTGTAGCTCTATCAATGTGATTGCACCTGTTTAATCACACAGTGTTGTATTTCTGTGGAATATTTTGATCTGTACTACAGTTTTACCAGTTTGGATGAGTGTTTCTTCACAATGTTTTTGTTTGTTTGTTTGTTTGTTTGCTTTTTCCAATGCAAACATAACTTCAGAGCTGCTATGATATAATCTGAAGTCAAGTTAAAGAAGAGTAGAACATTATACAGTTGTCAGAAAGTTGCTGAGCTGAAAGAGCTGAAAGGTTACTGCCTTGGTGTCACAAAACATATTTGTCCTTACATGTTTTTTAAGTGGAATGGAAGGTGACAGGAATTTGTTTTTCCAGACTTCAAACATATTTAGTGGCAAGTTTTTTTTGTTTGTTTCCTTGTGTGTTTTTTTTTTCTGTTGTTGTTTGTTTTTTGTTTTTTCCAAATTTTTTTGGAAGCAAGAGTCCAGTATTACTGACATCCTCACTGAAAATCTATGAGTTAATAATAGATAGCTTTCCTAATAAGGAAGAAATTTACTTTCTCACATCTTTCTTTGCAGCCTAATAAGCTGCTTAATATCATAGCAGTACTTTCAATCATAATTCTTATTGATTACTTATTCCTGCTCTGGCTTCCCTATAACTGGAGACATAACAAGGATCAGTGAGAGACTAAAGGAAGAGAAAGAAATTAAAAGTGGATTTTTTTTTTTTCAGCACCATTCAGGTACATAATTTTTTCCATAAGGTTGTCCTGATGATAAAACAACAAAAAAAAAGCTGCTTTAGATATGGAACTGAAAATTTACTCATGGATTTAAAACATAGATATGGGTCTATGAGTGATAGAAGGCCAGACAATGGACTTCTAATTTATTCAATCACTTATTCTGACAATTATCTCTGGTGATTTTTATGAGGCTATCTGTGTGAGGAAGTGGTGGAAGCTAAGCCTCTACCATGTGATCTCACTTTATTCTTTACAATGACAGTGGGTATTCTTTATCAAAATACCTTGAAATTTCAGAATAATACAGATAATGCACATATAAACATAACAATGAGTGGGGAAAGGAACAAATATCTATCAATAAATACTCACTTTCTGCTACCCATGTCTTCTTCATTAAAACCTGAAGTGCTCAGATCAAGGAAACAGTCATGTTTAACACTGTAATTAAATAGACCCCTGAACACAGAAAACTAATCTGCCACTGAAAATCAGTGTATCTGTCTTCTAATTCCCATTTTTGTAAGCTTGTTGTAATTGATAACAAACTTAATTGTTATATTCTTGAAAATAAATATCTACCCTCTTATGATTATTATTAATAATAATAATAAATAAATCTTTCAAACACAGTCATTAGCTATATGAGAAAGATAGTCCCAGGAAAAGAGATTGTCTTAATGCTCCCCATCCAACCTGCTACTTCCAATGGAATTTTAGTGGGTCAATGAATACAGCTATCTAATATAATCTGAGACCTCACTGATTCACTATGTAATTGAAATATCTCAAGATGAGTAAAGTATCTTTGAAAAACATTATCTACTACATTCCTGAAGCACCTGTGAAAACAGAAATCTTTTCTTCTCCTTAGAATCTCTCTCCCCAAATTACAGTTGCCAACTCTATGAGTGTCCCATAGCATCATCACAGATGGACATATGAATGGTAACTTCCAAGAAAACTTCAGGTTCAATTAAAAGTGAACTACTTAAATTGTCTCCCTAGGTTCTAATTGACTTTTTTAGAGGAGGCATGCTTCCTCAAAGGTAAGTTATTCATCATGGTACTAGTTACAGTCGGATCCTAAGTTGTTTTCATTAAAACTTTTCTGTAATAAAATATTGTATTGGTGGTACAGGAGCTTACACAGTGTTAAGGACTTTTCTACTTCCCATACTGCCCTGCCAGCAAGGAAGCTGGGAGTGCACGAGAAGTTGGGAGGGGACACAGGCAAGACAGCCGACCCAGACTGACCAACGAGATATTCCACAGACACTAGGAGGAAAATTAACTCTACCCTATCTGAAACCAGGACAATAACACATTGATATTTTCAGTTGTTGCAGAGTCATTCTTACACAGAGCTGTGGACTTTTCTGCTTCTCGTGCTGACCTACACAGTCAGGACAACTGACCCAGACTGACCAAAGAGATATTCCGTACCATATGACATCATGCTCAGCAATAAACCTGGGATAAAGAAGGAGGAAAGGGGAGACATTTGGAATGATGGCGTTTGTCTTCTGAGGAAACCATCACGTGTGATGAGCCCTGGTTCCCTGGAATTGGCTGAACATATGCCTGGTGATGGGAAGTAGTGGATAAATTCCTTGTTTTGTTTTGCTTGTATGTGCAGCTTTTGCTTTACCTAGTAAAGATCTGGTAGATCTTTGATAGAAAAGTCTTTTGACAGATATATTCTAAATGAAATCCCCATCTCAGCCATAAACTTCACACTGTCTACTGTTAAGTAGAAAAGTCCTTGACACTGTGTAGGCACTAGTCTCCAACAGCTAAAAACATTGGTGTTTATCATCACTGTTTTCATCTGAAATCCAAAACACAGCATCATATGAGACTCTTTGAAGAAAGTAAACTCTGTCTTAGCCAAAACCATGACACACACCGAGAAGTAATTCACTTTTATTTATGTGCTGCTATGCTGAAGGTAATTAAATTTGTTGCTTTCATGTTTCAAACCAATCTTTCCACACAGTACTGTGCTAAGCTTGTAGCCATCCCTGCTTGGTATATGTCTGTTCTTTTCTTGTATAACAGGTAAATGAAGAGTCCTACTGTCTTGGAAATAGGTTTAATCTTTGATTAAGGTTAGAATTTCATATACATGATGCATATATATTCAGTTTAGGATGATAGAATATCCTGAGTTGGAAGGAACACACAAGGATCATTGAATCCAACTTTTGGCTCCAAAAAGGACCACCCAAAAATCAAATCCTTTGTCTGAGACCATTATCCAAATATTTATTGAACTCAGGAAAGTTTCATGACCACTACCCTGGAGAGACTGGAAAGTTGTTCTAGTGCCTGACCACTCTCATCAGAGAACCTTTTCCTGATATTGAACCTGAACCTCACCTGAATACAGTTTTATGTCATGTCACTGGTCATCAGAAAGAAGAGATCAGTGACTCCCCCTTCATTCCTCTTCTTGAGGAAGCTGTAGACTGCAATGAGGTCACCCCTCAGCCTTCTCTTCTCCGAACTGAACAAACTAAGTGACCTCAGCTGCTCCACATATGTCTTTCCCTCTAGACCTTTCACCATTTTTGTAGCCCTACTTTGGACACTTTCTAATAGTTTTATGCCTTTCTTATATCATACACACAATACTTGAGATGAAGCCACAGCAGCAGGGAGTAGAGTGGGACAATCACTTCCCTTGACTGGCTAGCTATACTGTGCTTAACACACCTCAGGATATGGTTGTCCTTTTGGCTGCCAGGGCACACTGCTGGCTCGTATTCATCTTGCCATCAGCTGAAACCCCCAGATCCATTTCCACAGGGCTGCTCTTGTACCACATCTGTACATATATACAGAATTACCCATCTCAGTGTAGAATCCAGTACTTGCTCTTGTTAAATTCTTAGTCAATGATGCCCAGCCCTTTAATTTCTCAGGATCTCTGTGCAAGGTCTCTCAATGGAGTCAACATATCCTCCTAATTTAGTGTCATCCACAAACTTAGTACACCTTCAAGTCCTGCATTCAAGTCATTTATATGAAAACATTAAAGAGAACTGGCCCTAAAAAAGAGCCCTGGGGAGCCCCACTGTTGAGTAGCTGTCAGCCTGATGTAACTCCCTTTATTATCACCCTTTGAGCCCAACCTGTGATCCAATTTTTCATCCATTGTACTATATACTTGTTTAGGTGTATACTAGACATTTTGTCCAGTAGAATACTGTGAGAAACAGTATCAACAGCTTTGCTAAAATCCAAAAAGACGACATCAAATGGCTTCCCTTGGTCAACTAGGGGGGTGACCTTGTCATAAAAGGAAATTAAGTGTGTTAAACAGGACCTTCCCCTCAAGAACCCATGTTAGCTATGACCAATGATTGCATTATCTTTTACGTGTTTTTCAGTAACTCCCAGAATATTTTTCTCCATAATTTTGCCAGGCACCAAAGAGAGACTGACAGGCCTGTAACTACCAGGGTCTTCTTTCTTACCCTTCTTCAAAATTGGGACTGCATTTGCCAGCTTCCAGTCGATGGGGACCTCTACAGATTCCCACTCCAAACTTTTAAATTCCAAGGTTCAAAAAATGATATGCTTGATATCTTATGTTTTACATCCACTTCACCTCTTACAGTTTACTAAAGCTATAATAATCCTTACTAGTGATTTATATCATTTGCTTTAGAAAGAATGGTATATCATAACGAGGAGGCAATTTACTCTCCTTGCAGAAGGTTCTTTGCTCACATGATAGGCACACCTCCACATCGTTTCTCCATTACCATTATGGTTACATTCCATGTTCTTCAATGCTAGAGATTTATCACTCATTTTCCTTCAGTTTGAATTTGAAAGGGAAAAAGAAATAATATATATATATATTAATAAAACATTACATATTGTTGTGTTAAAGGATGTAGCCAATTAACCGTTGTGGGTCTGGTCAGATTCAGGGTACTGAATTATCACATTCACTGATTCACCAATAATGTATTAACTGATATGGGTCCAGTCGGATTCCGGGTACTGAACTGTCACAGTCACGGATTCACCAACAACGTAGCACACCCTCACTCTAGTCGCGTTCAATGAGAATTATCACAGCTAGGAACAATGCAATTAAGTGCAATTTATACAGCAACAGGTACACAGGTTCTTTGGATTGCTGGCAAATTCACTGCCTGCAAAAGCAAGCTAGCATGTATGAAATACACAGGTACACAGTCTGGCTATTAACACATTAAAAGGCACAAAGACTCTATAGATTCCACAGAGACACCTGATATAACCAAGTGTTCAAGTCTTACCCTACGGTGTCCCAGTGCGGGGGGGTGGGGAACTGGGGGGAAGAGGCTCAGCCCGTCGACTGATCCCAGATATCAGAAGGTATGCTTCATGATGGTATCTTTCCTAACATGCCCTTTCTCTTAAGCCAATTTATACTATTTTCTATCTTTTCAGTGGAGCTTGAGTAACTCTAGTCAAACATATCTTGGTTATGATTGGTGAAAAGTTTTCCTGTCTCTGTTTAAAGGTATAGGCTCTGAGAAATTCAGAGCGCGTGCTCAGTGAGGGGTGGACGCACCTCGGGGGCGGGTAGCTTTTGGGATGGATGTTTGTTTTGGTATTATAATGATATTATAATGAGCAAAAGTTCACTAGAGTACAGCATTTTGTCAAAAACATGACAGGTCGTTGGCTCAGGGTAGCAAATGTGCATCTTATCGGTCTTTGTGTGCCCAAGAACAATCGAGTCCACATCTGATCACAGAGAATAGCCACAGTGTCTCCACTCCACTCCTCTCTACGCTCTATACTGTTCCTTAGAGTCAGCACACCAGGTTCCCCTAGTGCAATAGCATCTAAGTTTGGAAGCCTAGGGAATGCTTAGGTAATGCAGCTACAGTCCACCCTGAAATCTTCTTCAGTGTTATACATTTTCTTTAAAATGGGAATATTAGTTTAATTTTCCTAGTCACTGTAGGCAATTACTCCACACATACTCAAATGTCTCTTCCTGTAGGAAGTTTCCATTTCCTGAATAAATGTTTGAACATCTTTGCAGCCTTATGAAAGGTAGTTGTTTCACTGTTAGAGAGCTTTTAGACAGAACTTAGTGCTGCCCTTCTGTTGTCAAGATGGGCATAATGAAGACATAATAGCATGGAACTTAGACTTCAGATCTACATACATCAACCATCAATTTTTGGCTATTAGGATATCTCCCTCCTTACCTCTGTCCTCTGCCTTATGCCACCTCTAGTCTCTATCATACCTTTTTCTAAGTGTTTTTAACATATAAAAAATGCAATGATGTGAATCTTGGAAAAAAAAAAAAAGAGAGAAAGGAAAAAAAAAAAAAAAAAAATGTTTTATTTCCATGATCATAAATATCAAGGAGATAGCAGTCCTCAAGGATGATCTGTATTTATGTGTGAAACTCTGTTAGCAAAACAAATCAAATGCTCTGTCCTGTGTCTTACTTGTCGTTCACCACTCTCCTGAAGCCATCTGTCAATAATTCAGAGACAGAAATGCCATGTGATTTAGCTACATGATGACAAGACAGTGCGTTGCAGGATTGAGCCTTTAGTGAGACACCCAAAAGTTAGACTTTGTTTGGCTAAACATATCAAGCAGTAAGTATGCCAAATAAATTATAAAAATCAAAGCTTATTTGTGAACAGAAATGAATAATTCAATAACTGTAATAATAATTAAACCTGCCCTGGTTTAAAGACTGAGCTATGCCCTCACCTTCAGAAGAGTCCCACCACACCAGTATTCAGGCAGAAAGATAGGATCAAATTGGGAAGCTTTTCCTAATGTTGGCTCCCAATATCCTGATCAGCAGCAAGAGGCAGTTTTGAAGTCTTCAAGACAGTTAACAGCTTTCATGAGAACTAAAAAGCATTTTAGCTAAGGTGTTGCTATTATCAATATTAATTACACAGCTTCAGAGGCCAAGTTCTATCCTCTGTTTCACTGTTGAAACACCCCTGACTTTAATGGGGCTTTACAGGTAGGTCTGAGAACTGATTCAGGCTTTTTGATTAAAACTATTTTCCTTCCACCTACTATAACCTACTATATTTTACCACTCTCCATTTAGAATAAAGAGCATAGTTAGCTAAATTCTGCTTATAAGTGAATATCTTTTATTTATTTATTTATTTATTTATTTATTAAGGACAGCAGGAGAGCTGTGACCAATTTGAATATCTTTTAAACTTATATCCTTATGTATATATGTGGATACACATACAAATGCATGTATCTATATCCGTGTATGTGTATGTATATATTTTACATTTATATCTATATTTACACATAGAATCACAGAATCAGTCATGGAATCCTAGAATGCTTTAGTTGGTGGGGATCATAAGGATCATCTAGTTCCAAACCCCCTGCCATGGGCAGGGATGCCTTCCACTAGACCAGGTTACTCAAATCCCCATTCAACCCATTCTTCCTTTTATCAGTGACACACTTATAGAAGCATTTCTTGTTGCCCTTGATGTCCCTGGATAGATTTAATCCTTTCAGGGCTTTAGCTTTCCTGACCTGATCCCTGTCTGCTTGGACAATATCTCTGTATCCCTCCCAGGCTACCTGTCCTTGCTTCCACTCTCTGTAGGCCTCCTTTTTCTACTTGATTTTGGCCAGGAGCTCCTTTTCATCCATGCAGGCCTCCTGACATTTTTACCTGACTTCCTCTTTGTTGGGATGCATTGCTCCTGAGCTTGGAAGAAGTTATCTTTGAATATTAACTATCTTTCTTGGGCCCTTCTTCCCTCCAGGGCTTTATCTTGTGGTATTCTACCAAGCACATCCCCGAAGAGGCCAAAGCCTGGTCTCCTGAGAGCAGTATATATATTTGCTTTTATATGTATGTCATATATTGACTTCAAAAACTACTTTTAAACTTGTTACATTCAAAATCTTGTTATGGGGAAAGGGGGGCATACCGGATGTGGAGCTAAGACTTAGTGTTGGTGTAATCAATTTTCTAAGAGTATAATAGTCCTGATTATCTGATTAATACAGGAAAACATAATTAATAATACTCTCAAAACTGTAGTACAAAAATAACCTTCCTTGTACTTACTGATGTTCCCTTCCATATCCCTCTGGTTCCTAAGTCCCTTCTCAAGATGAATGGAATTGATATGGCTTCTGACAAGTCATATTATGTTCTGAGGAGTTTTCTAGAGAAGTGTTGTGTTCATGGGGTGTTTCTTCCCCAGTGGTGTAGTGGTCCACTTTGATGTATCTTTGAATGCTTCCTTACCTCTGACTGCTGCCTTCTGACTGCTCCCACTTGGGGGACAAATGTAGCCCCACAGCCTCTCCCAGACTCAGCTCTTTGTTGGGCAGTGAATCCCAGCCAGACCCTTCACACAGAGGCACTGTCAGACCTCAAGCTCAGGCAGGGGAGGCAGCAAGCATTTGGTTTGCTTATGGCAGCATAAGGCAGCTGCTTAAATAAGCCCAGCCCAGCTCATGACAGAGTACGCCCCAAGACCCTGTACTGTAGATCAGTGCAATCTTTTATTAGAAATAGCAAAAAGTCATATCTGCTAGGCTAAATTTTGCTATATTTGCATCATTTTGAAAGTATTAAGAAATATACAAGGGAAGCCACAAAGATTATACAATGAAATAAAGGCAAGGAACAAGAATTTCTCCTGAAACATTCTTTTCATGATCAAATACTTTAAAGTCATGTTTATTTAAGGTCTAGATAGATTTCTTTCCTTATTTTCCCCCAATAGAAAAACATTTTAAGTCTTAACATAAATCAAAGTTGCAGGAATCTTAAGTCAATATGCAAAAGTGAACATGCATTTGCTGCAAACTGAGCAGCTGGCCTGAAGGATTTCTGGTCTTCATCTACTAATACCTGTACAGTATTTTCCTCTACAAATTAAAATCAGACAGAATACTGAGGCTACATCTAAGTCAGGAGAAAATGGAAACACTGCAAGCATGCATCCCAGGTGTGTCATGACCAGAGCGAGGCGTGTCTGCTGCCTATTTCATAGTTTTCAGACATATTGGTTAAAAGCCATGAAACTTCTGGACTTCTGTAAAGCCTTCGACACGGTCCCACATGACATCCTGGTCTCCAAATTGGAAGGATAAGGGTTTGATGGGTGGACCATTCAGTGGGTAAGGAGTTGGCTTGAAGGTCGCACCCAGAGATTGTTGGTCAATGGCTTTATGTCCAGGTGGAGGCTGGTGATGAGCGGTAGCCCTCAGGAGTCTGTCCTGGGACTGGTACAGTTTAATATCTTTATCAGTGACCATAGACAGTGGAATCAAAGCACCCTCAGCAAATTTGCAGATGACACCAAGCTGAATGGAAAGAAATGCCATCAAGGGATTGGAAAAGCTTGAGAACTGGGCCCACGTGAACCTAATGAGGTTCAACAAGTCAAAGTGCAAGGTACAGAACCAGGGCTGGGTCAATCCTGGACATGAGTATGGACTGGGAGAAGAATTTGTTGAGAGCAGCGCTGTGGAGAAGGACTTGGGGGTCCTGGTGGATGAAATGCTCAACATGAGACAGCAGTGTATACCTGCAGCCCAGAAGGCCAACTGCATCCTGGGCTGCATCAACAGAGGAGCGGCCAGCAGGTCGAGGGAGGTGATTGTCCCCCTTTACTTGTAAGGGGGGGGGGGGCTTGTGAGTCCCCACTTGGAGTACTGCGTCCAGGTCTGGGACTTCCAGAACAAGAAGGATGTGGATCTGTTAGAATGGGTCCAGAGGAGGGCCACGAAGATGTTCAGAAGGCTGGATAACCTCTCCTATGAAGAAAGGATGAGAGAGCTGGGGCTGTTCACACTGAAGAAGAGAAGGCTCCAGAGTGCCCTCATTGTGGCTTTTCAGTTCTTAAAGAGGGCTTATGAAAAAGAGCAAGGGCAACTTTTTATTCAGGCAGACAATGACAGGACAAGGGGGAATGGTTTTAACTGGAAGAGGGAGATTTAGATTAGAGGTTAGGAGGAAATTCTTCACTCAGAGGGTGGTGAGGCACTGGAACAGGTTGCCCAGAGAGGTTGTCAATGCCCCATCCTGGGAGGTGTTTAAGACCAAGTTAGATGAGTCCCTGAGCAATCTGATCTAGTGAGTGGCATCCCTACCTACGGCAGGGGAGTTGGAAATATATGATCTTTAAGGTCCCTTCCAATGCAAGCCATTCTGTGATCCTGTGAAGATTCTATGAAAACCTAATGGGGATCTAATTGCTGTCTTAGCTACCTAATGAGTGGTTATAAATAAGATAGAGACAAACTCTTCCAGGAAGGTCCCAGAAGAAGGTAATGAACAATTTTTGGGGGGGGAATCACAATCAAATACAGAAGAAAAAAAAATCACAGTGAGGGGTTGTCAACCATTGTTGAAACTGAGAGATATTGTGCAAACTTTGTTCCTTGATATATTCAGAACTTAATCGGACAAGGCCATGAGCTTCAAGATTTAACAGCAGCTTGGATCCAACTCAGAAGCTGGTTATGCTTAGAGATAGGTTTGGAATAAATGGTCCCCTCCAGTTTAAATAATCAAACAATTAAAGTTAAACAATCAAACAAACAAACAAAAGTTTGGTATCAGAGACTGTTATCTCTGGTATATTTATAGAAGAAAATTTAAGACAGGTTAATATCTGCTTAAACATTTTGAGAAACAAAGTCATTGTGACCTAGTTTCAACAATCCAATCTCAGCAACATAAGGAAAATGAGCAAACTATGTGATTTTACATCTTCTAGTAAGCTGATGGAGGAGAGGAAAAGCAATCTAAAAGTAGTCCAAAGTAGTAGAAAACAGAGACACTCTTAGTGCTTTACTGACTATAATCTTCATTCATTCTAACTTCTTAAATTAAACTGTAAAAAATCTGTCATGCTTATTTAGCCAAATAAAATAAATACTTCCCTTTTAATTTAGGGAGACTATAGTCACAGTTAGTGATGAAGCAAGTTAATGGAGCTCATAGGCTTCTTGCTGCTAGACTATAGAAGAAAACTCTGATTACTACATAGGTGTCTTAAGAGTTAAATATATATAAAATAGAAATAACTGATTTTTCTCCTTTACCTCTTCTTGTTGAATTGTTTTTAACTACTGAATGTAACATGGATTTGTAAAAAATCTGATGAGATCAGAATATTTTCTATTTTACCAAAAATAGGCCAAAACATTTCAGAGATTTTATAATTTATTATTTTTGTTATGTTCTCCCCAACCAAGCTTGATTTTGGTGTTTAATTTGATGTTCAGCCACATAAGTGATTTTAAGCAGCACGTTCATGTGTTTCTTATAGATTATTTCAGTGCACTCTATTTACTGTTTAGCAAATATTTCCTATAGTCACAACTATTTCTTTAAGACAAGTAAAAATTCTAAAAAATCATTTTTTTATATTTTCTGTAAATTTATTTTTATAATTTTGTATATTTTCCTCCCATATTTTATGTTTACTGTACCTGTCCAAGCTAACTAAGAAAGGGCACAAAATTCTTTGCACATGCATGAACATATCATTCACAAAATTCCAAAGAAAATTTTGTCAGAAGATGAATAATCTGCTTTACTACACAGAACACCTATGTGATCAAATGGTTAACATCTAATTTATTCTTTTTAATATGTACTGGTGAAGACAGAACTGATTGAATTTCTTCTCCCTTGCTGCTGAACTCTGTTAACAATCTTTTCATCTTGGCTTAAGCAAATGTTCCTACCATTTAGATTAATGGTATCTTTAAGGACCATTTTTGTTTTACCTCAGAGCCAGTATATATTCAAGTTTGTTTAAATGTTTAGAATTCATTCTGATTGTCAGTGTATAATACAGAAGATGTATGAAGTTTATTTCCTTGTGAGTTCTGATTGACTTCTGAATTCTGGATGGGTTATTCCACTAACAATGGAAGCATAGGAAGCCAAATTTTTTAATCTCCAGACAGTAGCTACTTAAATTACCTTTTCTACAACACTGGGAAATCTCATGAAAGTATTTATAATTCTTTATTTTTCCTTCTGATTCCTAAATTAATTAAAATATTTATATTGGTACTTTGTCATCTTACTGTACACAGTTACAAAACAAACAAGAAAAACAAACAAAAAAAGGGTTCAAAAATAATATTTAATGGGCTATTATATTATCTTACAGTTATTCATACTTGAATAAGTATTTTCGAGTAGCAGGAAATATTTAAAGGGAGCAATTTATCTAACTATTATTCTTCCAAAACCTTGAGAAGCTTTAGTCTTTCAAGAGCTCTGCAGGTCTTCTGTACACACACATACACCCATAATTGTATGTGTGAAAGTTTCTGTTCATGTATCACACTTTTTACTCCTTAATGTGAAAAAATAACAATAATAAATAATATAGCATTATACTTTCAGAAGATTATAGTGTTATAGCAAAATCCAAAGATATCTACCGCAAATAGTAGATATCTACCACAAACAGATTTAGTTTCAGGGAAGTATTATCAACATGTCCACTTAAGAGAAATGTTCTCAGCATCTTAATAAAGTCCTAAGTAGTCATCTTTATGTCTAATATAACTAAATATTTTTTAGAAATATTTTCTAATCAGAAGGAATATCTAAAAAATGAATAATACCTATCATACCTATCTTGTCTTTCAGCCATTCCTCTCAGTTTTGTATCACCTGCAAACTCGATGAGGGAGTGCTATGTTCCAGTGTCTAAGAGTTTAAACAGAATTGGTCCTCGTATGAGACCCAGGACACACTGGGAGTGACTGGCCTACAGCTGGACTTCATGCTGCTGGTCGGTCTTTTGAGCCCAGCAGTTCAGTCAATTTTTAGTCTGTCACTGGGCACTTACCTAGTCCATACTTTATCAGTACTTACACTTCTTGAATAGTCAAAATCAAGCATTTCCTTTTGCCTCTTCTGTTCATCTGTCTTTGAAATAGCATATTCCCCATTAACTGCTATTTTTTACATATAAGCTGTAAAAATAAAACAGAAGAACAAGTTGTACAGTGAATTAAAATTCTTAGAAACTGTATAATGTTCATTGACAGGATGCATCAAAGAGTATTTTATCAAGTATTTGGTTTCCATTTGATTGCCTCACTGACATGAGCTGCAGCTGGCTACCTCATCCCATCATTAACTTCAATAATGCAAGGTTTTTAAACATACCTGTAATGGCCATACTTTCTTCATCAAGCTTATGTATCTTGAAAATCCCTGTGTAAACAAAAACTGTATGAAAATACTTGATTTTATTCAAACACGATGTCTTAGAAACTATTTATTTTTGGCCTTAGGAATGACAAAAGTCTAAGAAAATGCTACCCATACTGAAGACTACCTAAAACAATAGTAGAAATTTGGCTTCTGAAAACAATATAGGAAAGTCCTGTTGCTGAAAGCAGAAGTATTTTACTATATGAAAAATGATCTCTGTCCTTGGGTGGAATATCAGAAATAGAAAAGTACAATGTTTTCACATATTATGTTCTTTAATTCAAGTGAATAAAATTGATATTGAAAGTTTTTTTAAAAAAATAGATTTTTCTGTTTTTAATGGTGTGGTCTGAGAATTACCTACAGAAAATAAATAATATGAGTAGAAATTTGATCTCAAAATATAACTCAAAATGGATAATTGACTTAATAATCTGTTTCATAATGATATCAGAAATATAATTTTGTTGAATTCACTGTACAAAATTTAGCTAGTTTTATAAATAATGTTAAAATCGATGAGAGGAAAATGTAGCAAAGAAGAAGTATGATAGTAGGTGAAATAATTAAATACTATTATGATATCATCTGAACATCTCCCTTGTCAAAGAAGGTATACTGATCAGCAGTATCAGGTGGCAGGTTGGGTAATTATATGTGCTCTTCTATTTCTGTCCACAGAAGACCAGGAATGGCAAAATGAGAACAGCCCAAACATATTTGCTTTGTCCTCAAAAGTCTGGTCCTTAGAATGTGAGTCATGGCCTGTCTGTTACAGACGTATTCCTTCATGTTGTGTGGGATCTGAAACTTTGATCATGGAGTTGACAAAGATGGAATACAGATTCCATGATTTGTAAGATTATGCCAACCCAGCAGATAAGAAAACTAAATTGTCTTGATACAGAATGACTATGGGAAGGAAAAAATCATTATGGTCAATAACTAGTTTTGTATGAATACAAAACCCTGGACTCTGCTATGAATTCCAACTATCATTACTTGATGAAAAAAAAAAAAAAAAAAAAACAATCAAATTAACAAGAATTTAATTCTAAGACTCTCACCTGTACTTAACTAGAATCTGGATCCATTTTTGAGGTTTGGGGAAAGATGGTGTTGAGGAGAACACAAAAGTCTGTGAATGAAAAGTATGAGAATGGGAAAAAACTTGAGAAAATATAAATCTATGACTCTATGAAAATAACCGTGTACATATTTTGAACAGAATCAGCTAGATACAAGTGCAAATCAGGAACATTTTTCAATGCATTACAACACAACTGCAGAATGGCAGGTGTTGATATCAATGCAATTTATACCTGCAAAGAGGCCAGTTTACTCTAGGCTAGGCTTTGGACAGAGTTGGCATAGAATTGAGAATGTTATGTTTTCTCTTTTGAATTTTACCTTATGCAAAACTAATGGAAGTGGAAGGAAAGTAAGAGAGAAAAGAATGTTGAAAAATTTACAAGAATTTTCACATCTGAGAATGAGCTCGTTCTTAAACTATTTCTAAACACTTGAAAAAGAACTTACTGATTAAAAGAATTGTCAAGAAATGGTTTGTGATTTTCAATTACTTAACAAGCAGAATCAAAGTACAAATTGCCTATTTCAGTCAATTACTGCTAAGATGGCATAAAAGCATTTTAATTGTAATCAGAATTTACACTATTCAACATGGATATTGAAAGAAATAATAAGCAGTCATAAATACAGTGACCCATTTATCTCTTTATCTGTCTGCTTACCAAACATAAGCATTAAATTCAAGCAAACTGAATCAAAAAAGCAGAACCAAATTAATTAGCTTTTCTGAATTAGCAGAACATATAAATTAAAGCCTACTTCAAGGTTACTTGAAATTCATCTTACCTCTAAAAAGATTTTGAAATGAACAATGAATGTATGGAAATGAACTGAAAAAAAATGTCACTCAAAATCAGAATAGAAATAAGATTTTGATGCTCATAAAGTGATTTTTTTTTTTTTATATGTGAATCTTATGATGATGTTATTGTAGGTAAAGACTGTTTAGTAGGAACTCAGTTTTAATCTACAAACCTTACATCATGAGAAGCCAGCTGAAAGAAGTTCCCTGTAGAACTTCCCTAGGTCTTTATGTTGTCTTTCACTTCAATATACCCAAAGTCTAAGGAACATCACTATAGGCCCATTAACCAACTGCAACATGTGTCTAATTGGAATAGATGCCATGAGGAATTTATTTTGTTATTATATGTTTTTGTTGTCGTCTTATAAGAGCTACAAACAGACATTACCTAAACAGAAGTGATATTGTGGATTGGGCTAGCTTTCAACATCCATTGCAGGCATACGGTTTGCTTTAACAAAACTAAACTAGACATCCACAAAGATCAGCAGTTTTTATAGTGTTTTTATTAGTGTTTTTAATATTTTCCTCCCAGAACTAATTCTGCTTCCTTACTTTTCCATTACTCTCTATATCTTTTTTTGCTTGCCCTTGGCTTTCCTGTTTCTGCTTTTCAGTGTCAGCTTGTTTACCTTTAAAGTAATGTACCCAAGATTTTAAACCATTTGCCTATCCAGAGTGATAATATGAAGTGTACAACTACTGTTAGAGTGGCAGTTTAGGTATTCAAAGACCTGGACATCCCCTTCTTCCTGTTCATTCTGCCCTCATCATTACCACTTCCTTTTCACATGAATATTATCACTGCATGGATAATAATAAATATTATCACTGCAGGATAATAATGAAAGTAGGACACATTTAACAATTTTAACATAGCTAGAAAAGCATTGAATTGTAAGAATTATCAATGCCTGTGAAGACAGAATTGATATTCCCTGACACTTATCTTGATATAACACCTAGTCATACACATAGTCAGTTTGAACCTTTTTCAAAACTCAGTTTTGTTTTTAGATATTTAAGAATTCGTTACCAAATGACAGTTTTAATATGAACTTCATTACAAATAATCAGAACCTTGAGATGGAAAAAGAAAAAGAAAAAAAAAAAAAAAAACGGAAAAAAAAATCTTCTAAGCAGAAACGGGGGACATGTTAAATATAAGAGACAAACATGTTCGATTTAGAAAAATAATCTGTTTTACCTTAGCCTCTAATAGTGTCAGTTCATTGCTTTTTATTATTATTTCATTTTTTAGATTATTTTTGTCATATTTGAGCTAGTTTCACTGCTGATATAAAGAGGATAACATGGTATTGACATTAAAGAAAATGATTGATAAAGTTGATAGGAACACAATTTTTACATAACGATCAATAACTGTAACCAAGATCATGTTCACAAGGAGGAGACAGAGAGCCAAACAGAAACATCTCAAAGGATCCATTGAATTAAAAACTAAACTGTGAAATATCAATATGTGTAAAATGGTTTACATGTATTGAATGATTTATTTATTTATTTATTTTAGTCTGCTTCTTGCATTTAAGAGCATATGTACCATCAGTTTCACTTCATCGCTACATAATCAGTTAGATAGGCATGGCTTTTTGTGTTGCTGGAAACACTCTTTCGAGTAGCAGTAAGAGAGCAGATATTATAATTATAAAGACCGGAATTTTAGAATGGTATCAGAAGACAGTCAGAAAATATATTTTTCATTATTAACACAGAATTAACATATCCTACAGAACTGTGTTTCTGCTTCATCTGCCTTAATGCAAGGTTTCAAAGAATTTCAGGAAAGAGTGTTGTCCTGTGTAGACTGCAAAACATTCTGGCTACAAATGTTCCCAAACATGACACAGTGGCTATTTTAGCTTCATGCTAAAGAATGCATAAAAATTGCTATTTAAAAGTAATTTAAAAACAAATGTGAAAAAAAAAATAAAATAAAAATGAACTTCCTCCAAAAAGATCATGAGGACAGTTATCTTGTAGTGTGTATGGAATTGTATGGAAAATATTGAAGGAATTCTACCTTCACAAGGCCAAAATTAGGAGTTTTGTTTCAAATTTTTGAGTTGGGTAGTGTACAGAACAGCTGAAAAAAAAAAAAAAAAAGAGAGAGATAGGTGAGAAATACCTCAGAATACATACCAGAACTGTAGATTAATTTATAACTGTTTTGCTTACTTGAAATTTCAAGAAACAGTACTCTATTCTTTTTTTCCTGTTATATATGCAAAGATCCTAATGCAGATCCTAATGCTATGAATTTGAGGTGCTGAAGAATTCAATTTTCTCAGTGTTTACACATCAGTACCTTTTCCTTCCTTCCTTCTTGTTCTTTCTCTCTCTTTCTCTTCCTTCCTTTCTCCCGTGCTGTCTTCCTGACCTCCTGCCTTCCCTTCCTTTTTCAGGAATTCATGTATCACAAAGACTTCTGTAGCAAACAAAATAGAAAAATTCAATAGATGAGCATTAATGGGATCTTTATAAGGTGAGATCTGATCTTCAACCTATGAGCTTTCTAATTACTGTTTTTTCCTATTTTCTCCCCCGTCCCACTAAGTTAAGAAGAGTAAGTGAGCAGCTGGGTGGGAGTTTGGCTGTTAGACAAAGCTAATTTACCACAACCACTTCAATTGTTAACCAGAACCATAAGCTATTATACAAATATAAAATGTGGTCAGTGCCACTAACGTCATGCAATCTGCAAGAGGAAAATCAGTTTTAACAATGACACCAGAATTTCAGGGATCATGTTCTCAGTTCCGTGATCATAAGCAGCAAAGCGCTAATTATGTAGCTTCTTAAAAATATAAACTTATCAAATTTCAGCATTTGCAAAGCTTAAATGCAAATAGTTATTCATGTAATCAGTATCTCATTTTAACTCCTTTGTTCACTGGTTCATGTTAATTCCTGTAAACTAGGAGAAATGTGTTCTGCTTAAGCTGTCTGCAATCTGACTTGATTATATAAAGACAATAATTTAAAAGTGCAAGCATAATTTTTAATGGAAAGTATAGAGGGTTTTAACTAAACTGACCTACTACCTGGGCTATATATAAGCAGGAAAAAAATAAAAAAAAAAATCTTAGAACCTGAAGACCTGCATTCAAGTCATAAAAAATACATTTTCACTTTTTGATAAACTAATTGATTCATTCTCTGTGACTGTTTTTTAATCGTACTCCGTGGAGACCTCTGCTGTGTTTGTCTGGGTGAAAGCAGATATGTGTGTCAATTCCTTTTCATTTTCTTTTCAGAGTTAATTAGGAAGTATTAAGTATGGAAGAGGGCAGGGGGCAAATAATTTTATAAGACATATGCCAAACAGTTCTACAGATATTCTAATTAGATTTAACTTTCATAAGCATATAAAAGGAAGTCATCAGAGAGGGGTTATGAAAGGAACTGTGTTAAACAATTTAACCGTTATTTGGAAGGAAGAAATAAAGTGCATATTGCAATGGTTTTGACTTAAAATAAATACATACATAAATAGGACTCTGTAGGCTCATTTTATTTTCTAAAGAGAAGTTGAACAAATGTTTGTGAAGAGTACTAGAGAATTGTTATTATATTTTTAACAGAGAAAATCTAGGATACTGAGAAACTCTTACTGGCTGGGAATGGCTGCAATTTCCTGCTTCCAAATCGGCTTGGACAAGGTGGCTTGAAATTACTGCCTACATGATACTGCAAAAAAGGAAGCAGAAAAAGAGCTAATCCCCAAATCTCTACAGTTCCTTGCAGAGTGTAGAAACTCAATTAGACTCAGCCATTGTCAGGATTTGGTCCATTATACCTGTTCTGTTTTGAAGAAGTACCAAACCAGTCACCCGCCAATTCAGCCCCCACTTATTGCAGCATTATGAATGGCAGGGGCTTGATGAAGACAGACAGAAGTATTAGTTTTTTTGCCAAATTTAACCATGCAATTTTATTATATGTTTATTAACAAACAAGATAATTCCTAGAGACCACCTGTCCTGGCAGCAGGGAGAGGGAAGAGAACAGCTGTCTTGAGATATCACCAGCTGTCTCCTCATTTTAATACTCAAATAAATAGTAAAATGACTGTACAGAGCCCTAGTGGGTTTACAGAGCAACCCACTTAGCATAATCTATTCCCAAGTCAACTCTTGTCTCACCTCAAGACTTGCCCATAGGAATCACTTCATGTGTCATGATGGTCAACAGAATTGAAGCCTCCTTGATTCATTTCCTTGATTTCACCTCCTTGTTCATCTTTGTAATGCCATCTGTGATTTTAGAAACCTGTGACTAACTTGTCTTCCCCAGGAAGTGTTTTTTTTTTGTTTGTTTGTTTTTTAATATATATATATATTATCTGTCCTTCTATAGCAGCCTTTTTATATCTTTCTTTTTATATCTTTGATCATTTTCTTTGTTTTGCTTTTTTTTTTTTCTTTCTTTTTGGTTCTGTTACATGAATGTTAAGATGGGAAGACATGAGCCACAGATGGTGCTAAAGAATGTGGTTTTTTTCTCTTTTTTTAATTCTCTCCCCCCCCCCCCCCCCCCCCCCCCCCAGTGCCATAATGGCATTTTCTGTTTTGTTATTTGTTTTTCTTAATAATTCCTTATGTCCAGTTTGACTTTTTGAGAAGTGATTGTCACTTAGGTGATATTTTCAGAAAACAATCTGCAATGACTCCAAGATGTTTGAACTCATCATAGTCTTTGGATAACTAGGATTACTTTCCTTATGTGAAAAACAGACATTGCATTTCATTTGACATTTTACTGCCCCTGCCCTTTCCTCTGGATTCCTCAACAAACTCATAGTTCAACCAAAACCATAAACATCCAACTTTTGTCTACACAAGGCCTAAGCTATTGTATTCATCTTAAATTCTTTACAGGCTTTTACTCTTCGGTTATAAGACAAACTGAAAGGCAATCTACTATATCTTTACAGCTGTACTTCTGGGGTTCTGTCTAATCAGTTTTCTCTCACTAATCAACACGCCTCCTGTGTATTCAAGATAGGGCAGTCTCTTGGTTCATACACTGAAGCCTTACCCTTTCCATCTTCAAAAAGTTGTAAGATTTGCACCAGCTGCCCATTGTCTGATAAGCAGCCTAAATTTCCAGTACAGTGAGATGACGTGTGGTCTATTCTCAAATGGGATTTTGTGTAATAGGCCTAGGGTTTGTACTCTTGTCTCCAGCTCAGGTTTCCCATGATGTGAAGTGTTACACGGAAAGCAAATAGAGCTTTCTGCTCTAAGTTGTTTCGACTGTAGCAAAGTTTACCCAGCATAACCCAATTCTTGCAAAATAACTTTCTGAATATCAAAAATACAAATATGAAATTATTAGTTCCGACTTGCTGACTTGAAAGTTAAGAAGATTCTGCTAAAACTGCTCTCTCTCAGGCAGCCATTCTTTAAAGGTATCTATATACTGAGAAATTTTCTAAGACAGAACTAGGAAAACACAACTGTACTCACCTTTCGTAGAAGAGAAATAGCATTGCACGGGAAACACAGTTTCACTTATGTTTGTCTTAGGTTTGACCATTGGTATAACCAAATGCTAGGCAGGGGAACATTATTTTCTGTCAGCAGCATCTGCCTCCTTGGCAGATTCCTCAGACAGTAATATTGGCGGCTTCAGAGTAGCCTTTAGTTCTGTCATGTAGCTACCCTTGTCCTTGCAACAATGTTTTATAGTGATTCAATTTGTTTTTGAATAATGTCTGCAATTTTTACGCAATTAAGCTCTAAAACAAATCACTTATGAAATCTCGAAGCCATTTTTTTTATGGCAATATGCAGTACTTATTAATTATTGACATTCACCCTACTAAGCTTTTATTATAATAAATAAAAATTACAACACAAACTATTCCTTTACCAGCCCGGAAATAATCCATTCTATACATTCATAGAGTTCTTTGCGAATATTCTTATTTTTTGCTAGTTGCACAGACATTTTTCAGATTGCTGCACTCAAGTTTGAACCATGAAAATATTACCTATCATTTAATCCATGCAATTAAAATCTCATACAATGTGTTTGATGTTATGTCTAAGCAGATGACTGTATAACTGGTTATATAGTAGTTTGCTTTTATTTACAGCACTGACCTATTCTTGGAGATTAACCATTGAAAAGGTGCTTGCAAAATTTTTGTACCCCAGACTAAAAACTGAATCATTATTGGTAAAAAAATCTGCAGAATTTTACGTTGTATTCATTGAGAATCTTTCATTTAAATAATACAAATAATTATAGGTTATTTCCTTGTTTTCGCGTATAGCAATATTTTATAAGTAAAAGTAGATGTGTGAAAGGTCTAGAATCTTACACAAAGACAACCACGATTAAAATTTTAAAAGAGTGCAGGCCTTAAATAACTTTAAAATCTTACCTTCTAGTGCTCCGGACAGGGTAATTTGAAACTTTTTGCTCTTTCATTAAGTTAGTTCCTGATAAGAAGACTATTTCCCACTGAATACTGCTAGACCTTTAAAAAATATTTTTCTGTGTGAATGTATGTAGGAAACCTCTGATAGCTTCAAATGATCCCGCATCTCATCAAAATTCCTACTGATACCATGGAAAATTGGGTACTTGAATGCTTTAGAAAATTCTATTAGAAAAAAAAAATGCATAGCTAAACACACATCTAAACAGCTGTAAAATAATTGTTCAGATTTTAGCATTTTGAATGAAAATATTTGAAGTAATACATTAAAAAAAAAAAAATCCAGACATCTCTAAAATAACAAAATCAGTGACACCAGTGAATCCTCTACATTCCTTTACCTTGGAACATTTTAAATAGTAGCATTGAAAACAGGCCTTGAAAACATTTTAAATAGTACCATTTCCTTACCTATCTTTCCTCACATGTTGTTCAGATATGGCAACAATATCTGAGGCAATTTAGCTGAATCCTGGAGTCCTAGACAAATACATGAAAAATTCACACATGCTTGCTGTTTGCTATTTGGCTGACTTTTAGATATTTTGGATTAGTCTGCAAACATTGTCAAAACACAGAAAACATAGTTTCAAAATGTTCTGCAAAAAAAAGCAGAGAGTGTCTGCTTAGTTGGTTAGTAAGAAATGATAAACTTATTTTTTTCCATGGTGACTGATGTCTGCAAAGTAACTACATGCTTGACTCACTTTATCAACTTCTGTCTGGGTACAGAATTTCTCTGTCACAAACCAGAACAGTTTTCTGTACTTAGAGTTTTGGTTATTACTATTTTTGAGGTTATACTTATGCTGTGTAGAGCAAAAGGCTAACAGCTTGTAACACTGTTTGAAAACATTGCTTGCAGGTGGTATCTCTTGCAATTTGCAATTGTATCAGTATGTAATACCCTTGAAGTTCTCTACACTGTTGAAAATATTTAATATTTCTGTGATTAATCAGATCAATCAAATAAAAGTACAGTTAAAATAAATAAATAAAGGGGGGGGGGGGGGGGGGGGGGGAAGGCTACCTATCAAGATGAGGATGTGCTCTTCCTCACAGTATTTGCGTTAGCAGTAGCTTGAGTTCAGAAAGTGCTTTTTGTAAGAGGACTACCTTTCTAATGCAATCACTAAGGAAGAAACAAAATGAAAGAGAATTGTCATGGCATTTATGTTCTGTACTCTCAAACAAGGATTTAATACCTTTTTTTTCTTCATTCACTTGAAGCAGAGAATACATTTCATTGTCTGGTCAAACAACCTTTAACTTACTTAAGTATTTTTTCTCTGATTTCGCACACTTTCACAATCAGTATTTCTAGTCTGTGAACTGGATATTGGGTAACCAGTCATTGCTTTTTTCCATCACCTATGCAATTTATTTACTTCCTTGAAGAATATCCTAAGAATTTAAAAGAAAAGATTTTGAAAGTGAATGTCTAAAGGAAAAACAAACAAACAAACAAACAAACAAAAGAAAAAAAAAAAAAAGATAATTCCTAACCATTGTCATTCCCATTTGTGTTCCCACAGTTGAGATACTAACCTCTCAGGCCTCAAAATTATTTGACTACATACTTCGATGTTTTTCTTTATCATAGCTCAAGACAAATTTGAACACCCTATTTTTTTTAATGTTGTTGTTCTGAAAATTCAAGTCAAATATTGTGTTATAGGATCCAAATCCCAAATATAAGATTTCCACTTGTTTCTCCACTAAACCTTATTAACTGTGACTGTTTCTCATGAAAGATTAGGCTTTGAGATGGCTGGAGCTCAGTTTGCCTCCAACTCATTTTCTTCTCACTTCACTGGAGTTCTGACTCCTGGGTCACACCTGTAGGTTACTCATCAGAATATAAATTTGTGTATAGGCAGCCTTCCGTATTATTGCCTTTCTGTGACCTTATAGCTGCCTTGAGCTGTAGGTATGCCCTTTTATGTTTTGTGCCCTAATTTACTGATCAGAATCACAGAAAAATGTAGGCTGGAGTTTCTTCATACTAGCTAGGAACTATCCTAAATTTTGCCAGAGACACACTATGGCTTGCAAACTCTGGTTTAGTGCAAAGACAGCTCAGAGAACTGTAGTGTAATTTATGTCTCTGTACAGCATAGTCATAAAAGAAAGGCACTGGAGCTGCTCTACAATGCCTGAAACAGGCACCAGCTGCATACCTCAGAGTATGGCTGTTTGACACTGAGCTTAGCAGTGTCAGTGCCTGCTTCAGTGAAAGCTGATCTGATTCTCTGCTCCAGGTTTGCTTTTGATACCACAAAAGGACAGGATTAGAGTAGAAAGAAGGGGAAGCAACCTTACTGTCAGACTTGCAGATTGAAGATATCAAGCGCCTGCCTCAGATGAGAGAAGGCAGTGTGAGTTTTCACCTACATTTAAACGTGCAAACTATCTGTGGTTTAAACTGACCTATTTGACTTCGCATTGGAGCACATTGCTGGAGAAATCATATGTATTTTACTGGGCTCATGTGAGAAGGAGCTGAAAGGCAAGTTCAGTGAGTGTGTCTCCTTATTTAGGTACCAATAGTGCCAAACTAAAGCCCAGAGATCTAGTGGTGCCCTACATTTAAGGATAAGTACCTTGAAATGTATGACTCTTCACTATTACTGGAATAACTGTTTCAAACTTTAACTAGAAGCCAAGACATTGGACTGCACCACAAGTGTTGCCAGCAGGTTGAGCAGAGTACCTTCTACTCAGCACTGTTGAGTCCACACTTTGAGTACTGTGTCCAGTTCTGCACTCTCTAAAATGAGAGACACATGGGCATACTGGGGAGTCCACCAAAGGGCCACCGAGATGATGAAGGGAAGGGAACACCTCTCCACAGAGGAAAAGCTGAAAGAGACTTCAGCCTGGAGAAAGCTAGTGGTGGACTTTGAAACTGTAACAATCCTTAAAGCAAGGGTGCAAAGAGGACAGAGACAGGCTTTTTTCAGTGGTGCCCAGGAACCAGATAAGAGGAACACAGGAGGTGATGTCTGAACACAGGCAACACTTCTATACTGTGATGGTTACCATACACTGGCACAGGTTGCCCAGAGAGGCTGTGGAGTTTCTCTCTTGGAGATATTCAAAAGACATCTGAACATGAGCCTGAGCAACCTGTTCTAGGTGGCCCTGCTTGAGGAGGGGGTTGGACCAGGTGATCTCCAAAGGCTCCTTCCAACCTCCACTACTCTGTGCCATGAGAAAAGTCTGTGTCTTTCATGCACCCAATAAGAAACAGATCCGCTTCAAAATGTGACGTTATCTTACCAATTTGTTTGCAGGTTCTTTCATATTATGTTTACATTCTTTCCCACCAAGATTCTCACATCTATATACCATATGCATATGTGATGCAAGCCTCTATCTTAACTGTTAAATCACTGCGATTTTGTCAGCTCAGAATTTTGCTTCAGGACTTTTCATTTTCTGTGACACAAAAGGTGCAAAAGTATTTTCTGAACTTTATGAATTAAAGTCTTACAATTTCTAAGACACCAAACAGGGAAAATTCTACAGATATAGAAATAGATAAATAGAATAAATCTGAGAAGATTTAATTCTTTAAGATTAAAAAAAAAAAAAAAAGTAATTGTAAGAAAAGTGAGATTCTTTATCCCCCAACTAAATCAAAACTGAAGAATTATTTAAATCTCAAGGGAAGAGAAAACTGGGTTCTGTTTGGATTTATAGACATAATACAGACATAAATCAGTTTAACTTAATGGATTCACAGTAGTAACTCAAGGATATCAAAAGAAATTACATGAGACCAGTGAAAGGCATTTGTCATGAAAATATATAGTTATTATACAAAAGTATTGAAATAATACAAACTAGCTGCTAGATAATGTCATTATAGTACCACACAAAAATATGACACCCTTCCCACTGCCTCAACACATTGTACAGTCAACACATTGCTGTCAGGTTTTTAGGGACCTTTGCTGCCCATCTGAAGTAAACATGCATTTAACATCTAACTTTTTTGTTAGCCTTTCTTTTGTGTAAAGTAAGATGGATAAAGACAATAAGCAGCTTCTCTCTAGTTTATATAGTTATAGTTAGTTTATATAGTTAGGAAAAGTGTTTTGGAATTTGAGATATCTCAATTCCAATTCTGGTTTGAGATCTTATATTATTTTACATAAAATAAATCATCCTAATCCTATCTATCATCTATCTATCTATCTATCCATTTTCCAACTTCTAGGAAATCGATAAGAGACAGAACTGTTTTTACAATTGAAGTGCTTATGCTTTTGATGCATTGTAGAAAATAGAATATTCTATTAGCTTTAGAATTTTGGAACTTAGAATTTAAAAAAAAAAAAAGTGTTCCTTCTTACCATTGGAATGGGTTGCCCAGGGAGGTGGTGGAGTCACTGTCTCTGAGGGTGTTTAAGGAAAGGCTGGATGTGCTACTTAGGGATACAGTTTAGTGGGTAATATTGGTGGTTGTGGGACAGCTGGACCAGATGATCTTGGAGGTCTTTTCCAACCTTAATATTCTACGATTCTGTGATTCTAAATACAGGCTGTAGTGTAAACGATATGACAGATGGGAAGCTTGTATAAAATAGATTTAAAGCATTTCAATTTCTCCACTTTTCCCTACTATACATATTAATGAAAGCGTAATTCTATGATATAGTGATATTAAAAAGAAAAAAAAAAAAAAGAAAAAAAAAAGTAGTGGTGAAAAAGATCTCTACTTTTACATGCCACTTTGAACAACACATAGTTTGCTTTAAACAGCTTCGTTAGGGAGTTCTTCAAAACTAGATAAAATGATAGAAGTCAATTGCTTTTAAGTTTATGATAGCTAATTTTATATTTTCAGTAATGACAAATAGCCCTGATAAAATCAGAAGCAAACTGCACAGAAAAAATGAAAACAGCAGGCAAACAAAAAGATTCTGAAATCTATATATACTAACTCCTTTTAACGAGAAAACAAACAAACAATCAAACAAAACAAAAAAAAAAAAACTAATGTTAATTTTAAAACATCTAAATGATTATGTTGAATTTCGTGACTGTGAAGAAACAAAATATTAATGTATGCAGGTCATCATCTAAATGATAAAGTATGTAAAGCCAAAGATAACTATTCACCTACAGTATCTAAGAGAAGACTATTTTAATCTTACTTTTTAACTCAGCACCTTTAGTCATAGGGTTATTTTCTGTATGACTTTGTAAGAGAAATTAAAACATAATTAATAGGTGTGCTCTGCATACTGTCCATAACAAAAATTAAATTAAAGACAGATACTGTTACTCTTTTTCATTTTCTGTGTAGTATATACGTAGATTCTGGGATCATCGTAATGAAATGTGACTCATGCTATATATATACATATAATATATATAACTGTTTTGTGAGCTGTAGGAGTGAGAATTTTCATTGTTTATATGTAATCTCCTCAGAACACCTTCATTGTGAAAATATTTCAGCCTGATTTAGCTTTTAAATCCAGGATGAAGGCCTAGTTTCTTGATGTAGCTGTAACTATACATTGAACTGATGTCAAAAATGTTACTTCCAGGTGTATTTCCATGGTTTGATTAGTTTTATTATGTTGTGATGCTTTGCCCACGAGGTGCAGTAGAAAAAATATGGTACATAACAGTGTGTGGGGCAAAGCAGAGGAAGAACACATAGAATGCTTTGCCATTTTTTGAACACTTGGTCCTAGAAATGCATATAAAAAACTATATGACTATCAGACCAAATATTGCACATACATATTAAAAGAAATCTTTTTCCCTCTTATCACTATCCTAATTAGTTTCAGTACCAAGCCAACCAATTAATTATACCTTTGGAAAATTAACTTTTCCCCTTCTAAATTCATTTAAGCCTTTCCCTTCCCTTGTCTTCAGGCTTTACATGTTCAGTTTCAATTTTTTAATCACTGATAAGTATAAAAAAAAAAAAAAAAAAAAAAAAAAAACTTTCAGATTACCTTGGAAGTCCTTAATCTACCTAGAGAGATAAATATAGACATCAGTCTTATGAAAACAGAACAAAATAAAACTGTAGAGATGTTTGCAGTTGGAAGTAAAGAAAAAAATAATGGTTTATACCAGGGATTTTTTCTATGTCTGTATGTGTTTCAGCCTAGTAAATCATGGTGAAGAATATGTCAGTCTTTGATACAAATTTATTTCCAGTGAGTTAATAACATTAAACTTTTTTTTTTGGTGCCTCAGACACACATGAACTTTGGAGAAAAATATAAATGAAATTAAGTCCTTTTAAATATGTATCCACACACAATCTCTAATTTCATAATTTACTATTTCTGTTTCTGAAACACCACCATGAAAGTCTAGTGTAAGGTGTAAAAACAGTTACATAGCAGTCAGTTTCAACAGTCACATTACTTCTTTATATGTAACAAATTACAATAAGATTTCCTGTAAGTGAAAAGTGCAGCAATTATAATAGAAACCACCACTGGCAAAATAGTGTTGAATTTGTTTTTGTGGCTTCATAAATTTCAAGATTTATTTTATTTTTTTTTTAATTGAATCAGAAAAGCAACTATGAAGTGCCAAGACTTAGCCATTACGGTCTATAACTAAGATGCCATGTTCTGATGTTCTGTGCTATATAATAGAAATATACATGAAGACTTTTTTGATGTTTACAAATTCAAAGAATGCATTAGATTATATTTAAAAAAAAAAAAAAGCAATTAGGCAAGGAACTTTTCTTTTACAGTTCAGATTAAACGACTAGTATGCATACTAATGAGCTAATTTAGACTATCTGAAGAAATAAAATCAGGAGATAAACAACCTAGATGTTCTGAGCTTAGACACAAAAATGCCATGATCCCTTGTGTTTCAATTTCAGCACTTTATTTGCCTGCAGGAACAGAACCATGAAAGATCAGAGTTGTCCAACCTGCAACCAATTCTGAAACCAAGAAAGAAAGGTTTCCTTCCCATCTGCTTTCACACCTTCTTCTTTAGTATAGATAAAACAATTCGGATTGAGATCTCAGTATTCCTACTGTGCAATACATTTGTTAAAATATTAATTCTGGGTCTTATCTCCAATTACCTTGCAAACAGTTTTCATGCTGTCATTAAAGTCAGCCACAAAAAAGAACAGCATTATGCTTGTGTGTATGTTTGTCAGTATGTTACAATTAAAATACTGCTCGGCATACAGAGCCTCTTGACCTTCTCCGTTTTTTATATATGCACAACAAAATATTATCATCAAAGTATTTACAAAGTCTGTTCAATATATGAATGAAACACAGTAAACAAAATAGAGAATTGATGGATGAGCAATAATACACATGAGGCCCTCAGAAAATTATTTCTTTGCATAGAAGAATATTTGATAATATTGATAAAAGGACAAAACACCTTGCCAAAACCTTAATCATAAAGAGATCTTTATTTTTCTTTCATCTCATAAATATATTCTTCTCAGACTGGTTAATATGGTTCATTATTTATTCATTTTAAATGTGTGAAAATAACATACCATTTATAAATTACACAGAGACAAGTATACTCAAATAGGAATCAGGAGAGTTTTCAAACATTGAAGAACACATTTTTTCTCACTTCTATCTGAAATTTAAATTGGCCGAACTTCAAGACTACTGAGATTTTAGCCTCTTACACATAGACAAAAAAAAAAAAAAAAAAAAAAAAAAAAAAAAAAAAAAAGTCCACACACATTGTTTCTAAATTCCTCCAAACACAAAAACAAAAACAACTATTTTAAACTCTTCCATTTCTAATTCTATAGGTAGACTTTGTAGAGATTTTGAAAATTAAATTATGGTAACATCATGGGAAATTCCTGATATTTTACTTGAAGTTCTCAAATAATGCATAAAGTTTAGTCAAAAAAAAAAAAAAAAACCCACTAAAAATCTAATTTCCCACTGATTTTAACTTAAACTTCAGTGAAGCCAGTAAGTGTACTCTAGTACACTTAAAGAGTTGCCATATCACATCATACGAGGAAAAGAAAAAAAAAAAAAAAAAGGAGATTTGTTTCTCCTTAATTTGATATTATTTTATAATATAATTAAAATTTTAATGTTATAGTCTCCTGCGTGTCAATTTTCATTCTAGGTAAGGATTACATTTCAACATGCTAGTGTGCATTTTGATCTAGTACTCAAGCTTGTGTTTATTATAATAATCTGAATGATTAGTCCCATTGAATTATTAGGAGCTAGTAACATGATTGAATTATCACCTAGCTCAGTAAATTGCGTTGGAAAACTTAGCATGTGAGATGCAACCCTTTGAGAAAGAAGGTCTAAAACATGATTTGCAAAAGAGCATTGAAAAGAGATTTATGGCAGTCTTTCTAATATCTTGAAAAATAGTGTCATTCAGGTTTACACAATGCATTAAAACCAGACACCTTTCTAATAAATGCAATATAGAACAAAAATAAATGTGATAATCTGTTAGTGTGCCCAAATATTATAGGTGTATCAAGTAAAATCCAATAGAATCCAAAGAATGCCACACTTTTTAATACCGAATATTAGAAACACATTCTAAAACAAAGCTTTCAAAAGTTCAAATAGTATAGAAAGAATTATATCTTTACTAATATCTGCTGTAATGTAAACCATTAGACAGAAAAGACCATAGAAGAACACTGCATTGTTTTTCCTCTCACTGAACATCAGAACTCAATGAGATATACTACTAACATAGTATGGAAGAAAACTCATTTGTGCTATTCCATAATTATGTTAACAGCAATATCTTAAATATAAAATTGTGAATAATCATCACAAGGACACCTACATTCCATTAAAAAATGCATATACATCTCTGAAGTAAGAAAGCAGGACAGTGCGGAAAAACATAAAATTTAAATTAATATATGTTTACCAGACCCTTATTACATTTTACAGACTCTTATTACATTTACAGACTCTTATTACAAGTCTTACAAGAAGCAGCTGAGGGAGCTGGCGGGTTTTAGCTTGGAGAAGAGGACACTCAGGGCTGACCTTATCACTCTCTACAGGTACCTTAAGGGAGGCTGTAATGAGGTGGGGATTGGTCTGTTCTCCCATGTGCCCAGTGATATGATGAGGTGGAATGGGCTAAAGTTGTGCCAGGGGAGGTTTAGGTTGGATATTAGAAAAACATCTTTACTGAAAGGGTTAGGCATTGGAATAGGCTGCCCAGGGAAGTGGTTGAGTCACTACCCCGGAGGTATTTAAAAGATGTTTAGATGTAGAGCTTAATGCTATGATTTAGTGGAGGACTTGTTAGTGTTAGGTCAGAGGTTGGACTAGGTGATCTTGGAGGTCTCTTACAACCTAAATGATTCTGTGATTTAAATGTAGCTAAACTTATGGAAGGTATGAATTCTCATGAAATTTAGGAACCAAGAATTTACTTACTTACCTGTGAGCTGTCCTGGTGATTTTCGTTGTTGTTTGTTTTGTTTTGTTTTGTAGGATTTAATTTACATTTATCTACAGTCGACCTGATTTCATGTACATATGCTTTTATACATTAAAAAAAAAAAAAAAAAAGGATAAGAATAAGAAGAAGGGAGGAAGGCCAGATGCCTCTATCCTCTTTTGAAATCCTTTGGTAACTATCATAAGTATGTTTAGAACCTAAATTTGACTGTTAAGTAATCATGATGGTATTTTAAAGCACAGTCAGAGAACCTACCTTTAAGAACATAAGAACATGACGTTGCTTCCCAGAAGGTGCTTCATGTTCTATGAATAATACTTAGCCTCTTGCTTATTTTGTGTTTGTCATAATAATAAGAATGCTTAAAAAAATGGAAAGAAAAAAAAAAAAAAAAAAAAAACTACTTTGGATATCTTAGAGTTTCTATCTGTTGATCTGGTTCAGAAAGCAGAAAATCAGGAAATCCATCTTTATCAAAATAGGAATGTTAAATCTCAGTTGCTGGTGAATGGAAATATCACTGGATGCACACACTTTATAGTTTTTCATTTTAAGGTCACATCTGGCACAATGACTGCATGCACTGTGGGCACAAAGCTGTGAAAGGAAGAGGGGATCCTGAGCTGATCAAAATCTCAACTAGCCCTCTTTACATATTCAGGAGTATTCAACGTATACTTCCTCAAAGTAGTCTCACTGCAATAAATAATAACTAAACTAAACAAGACATAAATCACCCCCGGTGATTCATGCAGTGTCATAATGATGTTTTTCATTTAGTTCTGTATCGTTTTCTCAATACTTCCTAGCACTTGATTCCAAAACCAATAAGTAAAGACCATTGAATTGCAGGTGCACCTCATCTGATCATAGAATCATAGAATCATTAAGGTTGGAAAAGACC